>NW_018164536.1:6253977-6304516 GCF_001263595.1 Phalaenopsis equestris
CAGAAGAACACAGAGATTTAACGAGGTTCGGCAAATATGCCTACGTCCTCGGGAGCAGAGCGGTGAGTTCCTTTCAATAATCAGAAAAGGGTTTACAGAATTCAGGGATATCTCCTGAGGTTACTAACATGCCTATTTATAATCCCAGTAGTAAACCTAGGCACAACATGTAATTACAACATTACTCATGTACCATACCGCGGGACTTTGCCCCGCAACGTAACTTCCCAATTTGGACAGATTCTTCCGCTCCGCCCCGCTCCGCTTCGTTTCAGCATCTGTCCCTATATGGTATATGAGCCATATCATAACAAATCTCCACCTTGGCGAATATCCAGCCCCTTAGGAGAAAAGATACCTGGGAGTTACACCTGCACCAATGTGGGTTGGGCCATCATGCTTCTGCTGCGCCCTCGCTGATCTCAACTCTCTAAATTCCAAGAGACACACCCCTTTAATTCCAAGATACGTCTCTTCATTCCAAGAGACTCCAAATTCTGGCATTATGAGTCATACCTAACAATTCTACACCTTGCGAATATACAGCCCTTAGGAGAAACATCTCCACCTTGCGAATATCCAGCCCCTTAGGAGAAATATCTCCACCTTGCGAACATCCTGCCCCTTAGGAAAAAATCTTCACCTTGCGAATATCTAGCCCCTTAGGAGAAAAATATCACGGAGGTGCTTATGCACAAATGTGGGTTGAAGCAATTTTCCTGTTCGCGCCAGTACCTCGGCTAAAATGCTGTCCGGTGAGCGAAACCCTTCGCGAAATACCTCCGCGAAACCACTGTTTGTGAATAATCATGTCTGCTCGCTCGCCAGCACCCTATCGAACTCCACCCGTCGCAACTCCTCCTGCAACGAATTTGCAAACTCCGCTGGTCGAACATCACCAAACTTATCTGTTTGCAAACGCTCCTGTTCGCGAACTCCACCTCGCATAATGCCGCGAAGGTTCATGAACTGTCGCTCCTCGAAGTCGCGACGCCGCCTCTACCACGAACTCCACGAAGCATAACTCGCCGAACTGCCGCAGCTCTTTATCCGAACTGCTTCGCATCTGTTCGTTCCCGCGAGCCCGTCTGCCTTGCGAACAATCCGCAAAATTTTATATTTTTTTGCGCTGTAGCCAAGATTTTCTTTCTCCAACCAAGGAAATTCAGAAAATACTTCCAAATTTTCTTCTCCGCACGATTCCTTGTTGAGCCAGAAATTGTACTTTAATTATGCCACAAATCTTTTTAAATAATCCCTTAATTAAGATTTCTTAATTAAGTTTACCTTAATGAAGTTTCCAAGAAAAAGAATTTTCTCTTAATTAAGTTTCCCAGAAAAGCAACAAAATCTTTCCAAAAAAAAAAAGAATTGAAATATTCTTTTAATTAAATATTTCATTTAATTAACTGAATTTCAAATCCTTTACTTTCTTAAGCCTCCAGCAAAAGAAATCTCACATCCGCAATCCAACAAAGAAAATTTTAATTAAGTTTCCTTAATTAAATATTTTCTTTAAATCAACTTAATTAAAAAACTACTTTCCTTTAATTAAGTAAAATTCAAAAATTTTCCTTTCTTCAGCGGAAAAAAAATTTATTGATTTCCTTCTTTTTTCTTATCTGCGGCCTTCAAAGGAAACCGATCGAACCAGAAAAGGAAACAAATGAGAAGATTCCTTCCAATTTCTCCAAGAGAACCTTCCTTTCACGAATGCGTCGAAACTTCATTTGCAAAACTTCCTTTCTTTTCAGATCCACACACAGAGGAAAGATTCCTTTCCTCCCTCTGCCCAGCCGCCTTCCGCAAGAACCTTGCCGTCGCCAATCGCGACATCTTGCAATTCACGAATTCTCCTGCTGTACCGAAGCCGCGAACTAGCGAACTCTCATGTTGTACCGCGAACTCGCGAACTCATCTTCTTCTACTGTTGTACCGAAACTTTTTCTTCCCTGCCCTCGAACCTCGCTCTGATACTAATTGTTGAGAAAATTAGGGCGAAGAAAAACAGTAATCGACACAAATCCAGAAGAACACAGAGATTTAACGAGGTTCGACAAAGATGCCTACATCCTCGGGAGCAGAGCAACGACCTCATTTTCAATATTCAGAAAAGAATACATAATACAAGATTCAACTCTCTCAAAGACCTAGGATTATAAACAGGTTTATTTATAATCCTAGAGTAAACTTTACAGTACAATATGTAATTCCCAAATTATCTCTGTACCGTATAGCCCCAACCCACATAACATAACTTCCCGATTTGGACAGATTCTTCCGCTCCGCTCCGCTTCGTTCCAGCATTTGTCCCTAGATGGTATATGAGCCATATCATAACAAATCTCCACCTTGGCAAATATCCAACCCCTTAGGAAAAAAGATACCTGGGAGTTACACCTGCACCAATGTGGGTTGGGCCATCATGCTTCTATTGCGCCTTCGTTGATCTCAACCTACTAAATTCCAAGAGACACACCCCTTTAATTCCAAGAGACGTCTCTTCATTCCAAGAAACTCCAAATTCTGATATTATGAGTCATACCTAACAAACTTTTAGCTAATAAAAGAGTATGAATGCATATATCTACTTTATAGATAACTACATTCAATAATTTATACTTTATCTTTATATGGTCACTGTTTGTATAGGTTAACCTTTGATCCATTTAATATTTAGAAGATATAAATCTTCTTAAATGTGACTCCAAAATGAGTTTAAATTGAGTAAAACAATAACAAACTATTTACGAACCATTTTGAACACAAGTTGAACATGAATAATAAAAAAACTCGAATGAGCCGAATACAAACACGCCTTCAACTCGCGTTAAGGATATTATAGCTATAAAAATTGCATCTTTATGTAGAGTATAATTTTTTAAGGGACATTAACATACATACCACTCAATTCCTATAAATTCACATGTCTAAAACCTACACTTTACTTTTTATATTTATACCGTCTAAATCTTTCATATCACATAAAAAATACGACCATTTTAATTTTTAAGAAGTCAAATACATGCCATTCATAGATAAGATGCATGTATGTAAAAATTAAAGCAAGCATTAGATATGTAATACAATGGGAATTAAAAGGTATGTATCTAAATCTTCCATTTTATAATCGTTTCTTTTCCTCTAAATGGATTCATTTTGCAAAGTCCCCCTTTGCAAATATTAAATGTTTAGAGATAAAAATAACATCAGTAGAAAATTACCAAATGGCCAATTCTGGCGACTCGCGAACATAATAGCATGCCCGACTCATCAACTCATAGTTCCTATAATGAATGTGACCAAGAGAAGAATTCAATGAAATCTATTCATACTTCCCATTACCAAACATCCTGTATATTCTAAGACAAATTGTGAGCGCATATGCAAAGCCACTCTGCTGCCCACTTTCCACATCTTCACTCAAAAATGTCTTCTGCACAAGTAAAAGGATGAGCAGAAATCACCAGTTTATACTCTACAAAATGCACAACACAAGTAATGAAACAAATGTATTGGTGGAATAATAATCAATAAAGAGAAAAATGTCGAAATGATCTCTTGACTCTTTACAGGGGGTTATTTTAATCTCAAGAGTTTCTAAAAGTATCAATTTTGTCCCAAATGAAGACTATGTTAGCTCTCATTGACATAATCTGAGGGCTAACTTGACACTTCTATAAACTCTGAGAGTAAAAGAACTTCATGTAAATAGTCAGTGGACTATTTTGACACTTTACTCGATGGGTGAGCATTTGAATCAAGAGAGTAAAGCCGGGCTATCATCAGTAACGATGCGAGACTGGTCGTGGGATCGCTGCGGCGAATGCTTTGTCATTTGCACATCCCGGCCAAAGTGCGTCCTTGCCTTTGCATATGAAGCTTCCCTTGCTGCAATTGTGCCGGTTATCACATATATAGTTAAGGTGCATGGTTACAAAAGTCAATAATTCCATAGTTCCGTTTGTTTGGTCTCTGAAAGTAGTAAACTTACAGGCAGCAATTTTCTGTGTTCTTAGAATGTTCTGCCTTCGCTTCCACCAGCAGACCAAGCAGACCAGAAATAAGAGGAAGGCGATCAAAGATCCGAGTGCTATGCCGACCTTAGCACCAATTGATAGATGAGGACCACATGTTGGAAGTCCGGGAATGTCACAGAGACCTGCATTCCCTGTAAAACTGCAACTTTCCTTAGGAAAACATGAGGATTATGAAGAAGAGAGGTCAATGGGTTATCAATTTAAGCGGATTAGTAGGTGTAGAGAATGCAAGCAACCTCGTGCACAATTTTAACTTATGGAGGCCATCGACATGCTTAAAGAGTTGAGAACATTTTAAAAACTGCCAACCTTAACAGTATGATTATGGAGTAATGTTTTAAAAGCTTTGTTTGACAAGTGAGCTCGGCAAGTTCCGCCACTAAAAAGCAATACAAAAAGGATGCCACATGATCAAGATGCATCAATTTTTATGCATAAAAAATAAACTCATATAAATCAATGTTAGAAGCCAAATGGCTCACATTTAATCACAATTCGGGTTTAAATTTGACTCAATGTTGACCCGATTCAAATATGTTTGACACGAGCTCTGCCCATTTATTAAATGGATCAAAATAATTAGCTCAAAATGACTCGACGCAAATTCACCTAACCCAAACGTGACTCATCTACCTGTTTATTATATGAATTAAGCATTTTTTTTGGTTCAACATGACCCAGATAACCTAAATATAACCCATTCAACAATGCCCAAATCTGCCTAAACCAAACCTGAAATAAACAAGCCAATTTTAAATTGATTTTGGGTTTATTTAGATCAATTCAAACCTGACCCAAATATTAATCGAACCTATAAGTTTGACCCAAACTCAATATAAATGATAATAGGGTCCACCCCAACACCGAATTTTTTAGTTGAGTGGGAGTCTGGTTGTTGAGTCAGGGAAATGTGGGCCATAAACCTTAAAAATTAGAGTTTGGGTAGTTTTAAATTTTTAATATATAACCATTACTTTCTTTCCCGCTCACTTCACTTAAAAGGCCATTTATTACAATTATCATTATAGTTATTTGTTTTTTCTCCCTCGACCTCAATTACTTCAGCACTTAGCATCATCTCAATCTTTCTCGTCATCTTCAATCTCTTCGTCTTAGTTAACCATTGTAAAGGATAGGATATTAATTAATTTTAAAATAATAACTATATTTATGATTCCAATTTTTGTTATTTAAAAATTGGGTGCATGTGTTAGTCCTATGATGTGTATTATAAGCTTGAGGTCGAGTAGTCCATTTTACACACACAAATAGATATATAGTATGACAGACGCATGTACCTGAATTTTAAGTAACAAAAATTAAAATTATCAATATAGTCATTATTTTAAATTTAATTAATATTCTATCTTTTACATTGATTAACAAAGAGGAAGAGATTGAAGATGACAAGAAAGATGCTAGGTGCTAACGTAATTGAGGCTGAGGGAGGAGAGAAAACAAATAGCTAAAATGATGATTCTAATAAAAGACCTCTCAAGTGAAGTGAGTGGGGAAGACTTTAATTTAATAAATTATGACCTTACACTAATGTTAAAATGAGAGTAAAGGAGACTTTATTCAATGATGTTTGTAGTCTCATATGACTTCTATAATATTTCAACATTTTATGATCTTATTTTGATGTTAATGTGTTAATTAATATTACATATTTTTTATTAATTTAATGGTTTAATTCAAAGACTTGCACCTCAACATCTTGAGGCTTATGTCTTACCTTATAGAAAGGAACTACATACTCGATCACACAATTTCGAACCTTGCTTTCAAAAAAATAATACCTCGTGTTTACACTTTATTTGGAGTGATTTTCTTCTTCATCCAAATGATACGTAGATTTAGTATTATAACACACTGAAAGAAATATGAGACGAGTTGCTTTAGTACCACTCTTTCATTATTGATCTAACTATTTAAAATAAAATAAATTGAAAATTCCTTATTGCTAAATTTATCTTTGACTTGCATCCATATCAGTAATGTATACAATCTAATTTAATGGAAGACTCCAAGATCCTCAACATTAAGGCCACTCTCTCCCTGGTTTCTGTGAGGCATCATTAGTGTTCGCCACTCAACCTTCTAAGCTTTACTAATCAGCCATGGTTATTCTATGAGTGGTCAAGGACATCGAATAATGATGGCTTGACTAGTGGCGTTTGTAGATGTATATTAATGCTTTTTTGCCTTGCCCCAATTATTAAATTAATCATCCTCCTGAACGTTGCTGGAAGAAATTCAATTGTCCTTCAACTACTCAGCATGCTTCCACAACTAGTCCCACCATACCACTCTTTAAGCTTCCCCGATCTACTATTATCTCTCAAAAAGACTAATTGTTTGCTATGACGAACTTAAACATCTCTCTTAATATCTCGTGATTTCTCTTTCTTTGGTCCACTGCAGTTGTCTCTATTAGTAGGTCCTTGTTCTAGATTCAAGTGTCTTTTATCTTCATGTAGGTAATCACCATTTATTTCAATCTATCCACATGAATTACCTACATCTATTATTTTTCTTCGTAGTTCCCTCGCTTCAATTTGAACCTCTCTCTCTCTCTCTCTCACTTATATAGATGTTTTACATGTCCTAAAATTTCTTGTAAGCCTATTATATATTTACTACCTCATACAGACTCATAATTGTGATATAAAACTTTATCTCTCATCATGTCTTTCAAGCTCTCAACTCAAGAGAGACAATTAGCGGAGGAGTAGAAGGTGAAGTCTATTACAAGGCAATGTATAGTCACTCCACCCACTATTCTATTATAACTCCATTAGAATAATAATGTAAACTAGGCAACACTCCTAACGAACAAATTTTCAAAGTTGGAATTTATTTCGTCATATTTATCCAAGTGTTTTGTTTTTGAGAAAAGTAAACACCATTGCTTATTCCTTCTTTATTTGCAACTACTTGAACTCTTCTTTTGAGGTGTTCTACAACACTATTGTGCATTCCTTCTTTATTGTACAACTTTCAAATGTTTACTCTGGATGATCTCAAACTTCCTCAAAATCAACAACTTGAATCAAATTATTTGATTCAATAGAGCAACCACCTATTGGTGAGCTCTTTGATCTATATATTTAACAATTGCCCTATGAAATAATAAAAGCCACCATATTACTCATCCCCTAGATCCTTGAACGTTGTTTAATCATTTATCATCTTTGCTTCGTGCATTTGCCTTATCTCTATCATTTTGTATTTATTCCTAGGACATATTTTAAATGCGGGCTCTGAAATTCTGACCTCTCCCAGGTTCTCTATATTTTGTTTGTTTATAGTGAGAGAATTGATGGTCAAATTTTCAGAAGGCAGATGAATAGTAGATAACACATTACTTAGAGATTTTGTCCTAATTTTGGGAGGACTTTTTGATTAAAGGTTCGAGGTTTCTTATAGGCACAAACCCCTATGTCAATTACCCCTCTCGATAAAGGAAGAGCACCTTCGATTAAGACTAGTCATTTAAAACTAAATACTGAGTATATAATAACAGTAGACATGCAATTTAAGTTGTAAAATTTATTACTTTGAGCTTAAAACGGAAGATGAGAGAGATGATGATGAACCCGATCAAGATCCCACGGTTCTATCCTTTTGGGTCATTGTTGTCTCTGATTTAATTAGTCCGATGAAGTAGTCGACCCACCCTGACTGAAAGATCTTAGTTAGCAACCATGAGTTGTGTCACCCAAGGAACCCTTACAAATCTAGGGTAGATATTTTTTTAAAATAAAAAATTTAAGTCGACTTTAGCTGACAGAAGGCTTTGTGTCAATCAATTGTACTATTATGGTTCACAACTCAAAGGATAGAAAGTGGTTGGAGAACATACAGGTTACGATCACAACCGTAATATAATTGTGTCATTTGACGGCAACCACCTAGTCATAGGGCTCTAATAATAACTGTTATTTTGTGGTGTCATTTGGTGTCAAAACCACACAAAAAAAAGACTCGGGCTACGTCCTTAATGAAGTGAAATTACTTTAAGTGTGAATATAATGATGCACTCGATGTAACATTAACTCTTTGTGAGCTGAAATTAATAAAAAATTTATCACCCTCGACAAACTGTTGCAGAAGATAAATATGAGTTTGCTTTAAGTTTTTAAGTGATTAATTTTACTTGAATATTTTGGTTAGTTATTTTAAAAACTTTGATTTTAGAAATTGACCCATATGGTTAAATTCACAATTAACACGGTCATCATCGAGGAAAGTCATTTGAAATTCATCAATTTTGATTTCTTTTAGAAATTAGTCCTACTAATTCTAGTTCTAATAAGAAGGATTGGACTAGGTGATTTGGATTTGCAAATTCATATATTTATGATTTAGACATTATTATTAAGTTTACTAAACTTGTCAACTCCAGTCTTTGTAAGGAGACTGATCAGAATAGTAGAGTGAAACTTATAATCCTATTCTATAGACAAAGCGACTTGATTGAATGAATTACGTGAGTAAACGTTTGCTCTTGACCCGCGCAACATTTTCAAACCTAATATGTAAGCATTCAATATATTGGTTGAGACACATGTGGGTGTTTAATTTCATATATTTGGTTATTTTAGACAACAATGCATGCCTTAAGGCAATTTATATGATTTTAAACCATAAATTAAATCAAAGATTGATTTAAATGAGATCTATAAAACTTGAAGATACATAAATTTACCTCATTTGAATATAAACATTGATACATATAGATGTTCACTTTAATCTTTTGACAACAACCTTTCTTTCGCTTAAAAGTTTGAATTTTGAATCTGATGGCGTAGAGACATATAAACTCTTTTTTGAGAATTAAAAAAATGACATTTATGTTTTAAGCTCAGCCCCAATTTATTATATTTTATATTTAATTCAATTTATCAGCCCTTAAGCTTCGACCCTCAATCAAGCTTAACCCCAATTTATTATGTTTCACATTCAAGTCAAGTTTAGCCCTCAATTTATATTTCCAAATAGATCACATAAAGATTCATTTACAACAAAACATTTTTATTTGATCATCTTCAAATATGATCAAATTTGAAGTTAAAAAAATCCAATACCATTAATTCGTGGGTTATTAAATTAATCACAATCATTTATATGTCCAATATAAATAATTTTATTATCTTGAAATGACTTGATTAATAATTTGAATGATTATTTTAACTTTTAATTAGCAATTCATGTTTTCATTTATTTCTTTTTATATCACTTCAAATTCCAAATAATTCATTTTTTAAGAACATTTGCAAGTTCAAATATTTCACATTTAAGTTATTTACAAATTCAAAGATTTTTAAGTCATTTACAAGTCCAGATCACCCTAAATTTTGGCAGCCTCCCGACATCAAACCAAGTTAAGGGGTACAAGAGAATGAAAACCTTCCTGTCTTAAAAGACTAACCGATCAGTGTTGTGAGACATTGCGATAGGGGAATAAAAACATAATATTTAACCTACGATCTTAAAAGACGCTATAGGCCTTCAATCATATATGCAAAAAGGGTTAAGTCATAAGCAAGCTTTTCCCGAGTGGTGCTTTACATTTCACAAATAGTACTTAATTCCCAAGGAAGGTACTCACTTTTCGCAAGACAGGTATTTTAAAAGCCCTGAGTTTATAAAAAGTTTCCAAATGAGTCTACAATTATGTCGAAAGTTCTTAATTCTGAATGACGGGTACTTGAATTTTCTCGAATGAATACCTTAAAAATTGCCCCATTGCCCCAATTTTATATCTTTTTGGGCAAAGCGATGATATTGACGACAGCAATCTGGCATTACTTTCATTAAGAAATTATATTATTTAATGGAATATCCCCACAGGATAGCCATATCTCAGTCTCCAGATTTCTCAGGAATATATGTAATGCCAAACTCGCTTGGCTGAACAGTATATTTCCCAATAAAAGTCCCGTTCCCTTTAGATGTCACTGCATGCACAAATCCTGTAGTCCCCATCAAAATGTTACTTGGCCCAGAAACTGGGCCGCGATATGTCCCCATAAAAACTTCTCAAAGGAAGTAAAATAGGCCAAATCATGATGTTAGAATTTCTACTGCGACTTACTTCATAAAGTTGTTCCGCCTCAATTTGAGTGCATCCTCCAAGAAACTGTGAAGCGTGACAATCTAACATTAACAGAACTAATTGAACTGGATCCATTAGCAAAACTGTTTAAATCATAGCAATAACCTACAAAAACTGTGTAAGGCAAACTGTAGATGCTTTCGTTCAACTTGGCATTAAAAATGGTTATCATAAAATCACCAGGTTCTAAAACAACAAAAGAAACCAATAAAATTCCATATTCCACCACTGGAACTGACAATCACGGTGTACTTAGAGCATCAAATGGATAGAAACATGGTACAAGGTTCTCAAATCGATCTTTCTGGTGTACTAAAATCGGAAATGGAAGAGGAGAACCACTTAAAAGTTTGATTGTCACCATAAACGTGTAAACAGAGCCTTCCGGCAATGGTGGGAGTAAACTCAATGATAAAAAAAAAATCCAAATTTGATTCAAGCAATAGAAACGAAATTGAAAGTCTCCGTTTCAGATCAGTTTGAATAAGATGTAGACAACGTAAAATAATCTTTTGTTTGCATATCCATTAAAGAGACATTATTTCCAAAAACATCTTTAGAATATATCAGAAAATAAGTTTTTGTACCAACAATAGAGTCATCGAAAAAAAATCAATCCAAGAAGGCAGACAAGCAGATGGGTACATTGGTCCAGCAGTAACACTAAAATAAAGTGATGAATCAGCGATTCCAGAAAAGTCTTCCACAACAAACACAGAAAAGTTCCCAACTTGGATGGCTGCAATAGAAATATTCAACAAGATAGGATCCCCGTGAATATTAAAGTGAAGACAGCAGAAATATATGAACTATTTCCTTTCTTCCCACCCACAGAAACTGAAAATTGTGCTGAGGTTACCATTTAAAGAATTGTTCGAAAGCTGAATCTTAATAGTTGCCGAATCACCAGCTTGATAAGTGGTTTTAACATCCAGTCAACTGACAGCAAAGCAAGGATTAGGAATTTTAACTCCTAAACCTCTCTGAGATGTAGTGTAATACAACATAACTTTATCAAATGTCTCATTGTGCCTCAATTTCTGCTTAACTTCCGGATCTATTAAACCCTTTGCAATGCTTCTCCTAGGAGCGGAGAGAAGGGAGATTGGACTTTCAAAGGTGCTCTTCTTCGAACACTGCCATACCATCATTGCCTTCAAAGTTAGTTTGCCGCTGTCTGTTAAAATTTCAGATAGGAAGAACGGTGGAAAGTCGAGACTGTCTGCTTCAGTTTTGAAGGAGGTCATCGCATGCTGTGATCCCTTCGTTGCATTCCTCTCTTGCCCTAGTGGTGACTGTATTGCCCAAACAGGGAAAAATGATGAAATTTTAAGTAGTGTAGTGGAGAGAGAAAATGGGGAGTTCGAAATGGCGAACCCGTGAAGAGAAGGATTCCTTCATGAGTTATCCTGGAAAAGGGAGCGAGCAACTTATAGAAAACCTAGAGAGGGAGTAGTTACGGGTTTTAATTTTATTTATTTTTAATATTTTTTTTAACAGTCAACATTAAAGTGCCACATATTCCTCTACAGAAATATACTATGAATGTTGATATGAGTGCTTTACTCATTTATCATACATGGTAATTGATAGTTTCCCCTTGTAAAGATTAAATCAATTATATGTTCATGGGTGATAACAATCAAATTATATCCCAATACTTTGATTGATCGAAACAAAACTCAGTTAGTTCCCAAAGGGTTTACACAAATCTATGAGATAGACAATTTTGACACTTCTATGGTTGCCAAACTTGACCACATATGAATTCTCCAATCGGACATCAATAAAAGATGGCATATGCTACAACTACATGAGAGTAACGCATTTCTCTATAATTATATGAATTAGAAATTTGTACTCCTAGATATGTTGCTTGAAGGGAGAATCATGCGTGTAGACTCTGAAAGACTACTTATGGACTTAAATAAAGCTTATGGGTATGGTTTTAAAAATGGCCTTCACAATAGCTCTACATATCACCCTACCATTGTCAGGAATGCACCATCAAGCTCAATCATGTTGACTGTGTGTGTGTTGATCATATCTTATTAAGAGAGATCAAAAGAGAAACTTCAAGATAGAGCTATTTGCAAAGAAATTTTCTCACTAAAGAACTAGGGCAACCAAAATATTTTGAAAAGGTTGTTGCCTATAAGGAGTATCTATCTTATAAAAAATATACTATCGATTTTCTTGAAGAAATCGATCTTCTAGCCTGCAAATCTATGAATACCTCAATGAAGATACAACCGCTTAGTATAATGAGAACTCCTCAATCATGTCTAGAAATCGAAGGTTAACTGGAAATTGTTTAATAAGCTTGCTACCCGGGTTAACAATTCATTCATCATTGAAGTTTTAGTCAGTACAAGTAAATTTCAAAGCAAAATCACATATCCTAAAGTATATAAAAAGTCTCCTAAAAAGATCTAAGGCAAAGAACTTGAATGTAAAACCATCTCAAATGTTGAATATGTCAGCTCAATTGAAGAAAGAAAGTCAACCTCTAGAAATTGTATCTTTGTAAGAGCACCAGAAAAAAAGTATGAAATAAATTATTATGGTATGATTCAGTATTGAGAACGAATAAAGAGCTACGGCCCATGCTATATATGAAATCTATGAGTAAATAATCTTCTTAGAGAATTTGATTTTCCAGTTACACTACCTATGATTTCTTCCTATGAAAATCTTGTAAAAATCTACGTTGCCAACAACACCCTATTCCATGAGAAAATCAAATATATTGAGGTAAATTATCATTTCATTTAAGATACCGTGCTTTCAAAGAAGTTTATCACTTTTCAAATCTCTAATTTAATACAAGTAGCTGGTATTTTTATTAGAGCTCCGATTCTTCCACGTTTTTCTCATTTATATAACAAAATGGAACTAACTGATATATACATGCTTCTATGTGTGAGGGAGGGTTAGCAAAGGATAATATTAAAATAGGAAATTCTCTATATTTGGAGAGTGGACTATATCATTTGGATTTACACTAAAACATAATATTAATTCCATTATCATAACAAAGGGGATCAATAATGAATAAGATACAAAATTTATCCTCTAAATTTACTGGTACTATAAAAGCAAGGACTTGCTATTCTATCTATATAAAACTAGGTACTATAGAATGGAAAAGTGAATTCGGAAAGATTCCCCTTCAGTGCATTGCTGATTGTAGCATACAAAACAAAATAGGTCGGATTGATCAGTGCGCATATGAAAAAAACGCAAAAGGAGTTCCTGAGAACTTCCCCATTATAAGGTATGGGGAGAAATTATATTTGCAACTAGAGAATATTTCAACAATAAAGATTCACAGCCTCTTATGGCACAAGAGGTTGCCTCAATAGTAAGTTAATATTTAGAAAAGGAATAAAGTATAAAAATAGTCCTCCGTTATTTACATGTGATCATTTTAGTCACATAGCTTATAAAATATCAAATTAGTTCCAAAATTTTTTAATGGGGGCTGAAATAGGCCTTCTTGTGGACTATTTCAACCCATATTAGAAGAGCCTATGAACTAATTGACACTTTTATAGATTTTAGGATAAAATGGGCCCCCTGCAAAGACTGAGGGGATCATTTTGACACTTTTCTCTTTAGAAAAGTGTCATAAAATTGTGATTCTCTTGAGAGGTCCTTCAGGATTGTGAAGGTGAAGATCATTTGTGAAGATTCAAAATCTCAAGAACAATGGGCACAAGACCAAGTACCCTTTACTAAAGTTATTGGATCGATTGTGTAAACTATTGCTTTTCTACTAGTTGTATCTGTTGTTTCTTAAGCCTTCGGGCATTACGTCCAGTTTAGACTCATGCCAGAGTTTCTCTCAATCACAAGTTTTGTCGACAAGAGGATAACTTACTTGAAGCTGGCTCCATGGAGAGGCCTTCCCCCAAGGGTGGCTGGAACTCTTCCTGATAGCAAGTTTCCGTTGAGATTCCTACAAGCAAAATCAATATATTTACAACTTCTAATTGCCTCAGCATATCTATGATCCAATGAAAAAGAGAATGACGGGAAAAAGTTATCTTACAGTATCCGCAATAATTTCAGCCGGCCAAGGCTTTCAGGAATTGAACCATTTAACTGGTTGTATGAAAGGTCCCTACAAAAAAATTTAAAAGTAAAAAAATCAATAAAACTCTAGTGAATTATAGTGCCCGCGTGTAGTTGGGACAAGACTGGGTTAACAATTTTATTCATTCAGTTATTTTAAAGGATTCATCCTAACAATTTAAATACAGCCAAATAGCTCACGAAATAAGAGAACCAAGAGTAGGTATGCCTCTTCTGCAAATATGAAGAAATGGAAACAATAAAAACACTCAGCCCCGTGCTTAGTTTCTTCAAATCTAAATATGAATTCCAATTCAATAAATCATATAACAATTATTTACAACATCATATCATTCAACCCTTTCTTTAAATTTTCATGCTTTCGCAGGATGGATCTATCATTGATACACTTTACAAAACGCTTGCCATTTAGCAGACTGTTCAGTTACTTCTTGACTGATAATTTCATTTTAAATTCTCCAAAATTTCCTCAATTGCTTTACTGAGCCTTCTTCTAGTTTGAAAAAAATTATCATAAGTATTTTTATAAAGGATCAAATGAAATCAGAACGTGCAAAGTTTCTTGGAAAAAATATCAACCAGCTGTTTTTCAATGGCAAATATGAGTGATGAACTTCTTTGATAGAACAACATCCTTGATAAAAACACAATCAACTTTGAAATTTTAAGTTAGTTCATAAAAGAGTGGATTGCTAGTAATATAGATGATAGCTTGATAATCAAAGTTTAACATTATAGGTTATGTAGCAAAAGAATCAAATTCCTCAAAAAATACTTGTATAGATATTATTCACAAATGGAGTGAGACATGGCCCTATATCCTACTTCAACACCATACCTAGTCACAACAAATTGTTTCATACGGACTATGAATTACAAAATTTCCACCAACAAAGATAATATATCGAGAACTTGACTTCCTATCTTCAACGAATGTAACATAATTAGCATGTTTATATGCTTCAACTCTTACATGACCATTTTTATGAACTAATCATTTCCCAAGAGATTTATTAATATATTTAAAATTTTTAGGATAGCCACTCAATGGTTCTTATTTGAATTTTGCATATGAAGAATAAATACACCTAAAAAAAGAATATATCACATCTTGTGACAATCATTTAAATAAATTTATTGACCAAGTGATCCTAGCGAGAAACATCTAAAAGATTTCCTTATTCACAAAAGTTCGTAGAACATCCATGGGTGAGTCAGCAAGCCTACACCTAAAAGGCATATTTCTTCAACAAGGTTTGTAGCATATTTTCTTTGAGAGAAAAGGAGATCCCTACTTTAACATAAGTCAAAGCTACAAAATACTTAGGATGCCACAAATCTTTGGTTACAAACATTTTTTTTTTTGGAAAATAACGTTTTATTTCAACAATGCCTAAAGTTTCACATTATGTGATTTCTGATTTGTGTTCTAGGGTTAGAGAGAGCTTTGAAGGGATTTTCCTCCTATGCTTGTAAGTGTTTTAAGCTTGTTCTAAGTCAATCTAGGGGTGTGAGTTGTGTTGTTTTGTAAGTGTTGTTGTGTAAAGAGTTGCAGGAGAAGAGCAAGGGCTTGGGTGGAGCATTCTCAAGGTAAATTGAGGGAGAGAGATAAGTATATTTGTGATTTGGAATTGTAGTTTTTCGAAACAAATTTGTATGTTGAATCCCCTTGTTTCAATGCACTCTGGTGTTGTTTTATCCATGCTTTCTGAATAAATTTCCTTGTTTTTACTTGTGGTGATGTAGTAGATGTGTAGGAATGTGGATAGCATGCTGAAATAGTTTTTATTCTATAATTGTGATGATTTCCTTTTGCACAAAGTTTAATTTTCAACATGGTCAATTGATATGTTAAAATACGTTGTAAACCTGTAAGGACTCAGAAGAGCTACGATATGAACAATTAGGAAAATAATATTGAACTATAGGGTATGAATCAAAGTACACTATAGAGAGATACAGATAAATAGAAAGATAAACTTCATTGGATTTTAAGTGGGACTTAAGAAATTAAGGTCACTTTAACCAAGCTTCTTTACAAGCTCGGAAGAGGGTAAAGAATATATATGCATCTATTTGTCACAAAACTTTACATTTTTTCCGCATTTCTTCCACATTTACACTATATTGTTATCACTGTAAGGAAAAGAAACCTAAGCACTTGACAAAACCAATTCACATAGCGCAGTTAAAAATTTTGTAGGTGTAACTTTAGATAATTGCAGTAGGTTTGTTAGCAAAACTTAAGTATTTCAAAATTCCAAATTAAGAAGACTTGTACATTTTCCTACTTTGGCTTTCCATTGTTTCCTGTGAGATCAACATTCAAGACTCTTTAGAGCCTTATATTACGAAAAACGATACGTATACTTGCGTTAGCAACCACAGTATTTAGGATAAAATCTGAATATTAAAAATCTAAAAGAGTAACTTGGACAGTTTAAGTTTTTCAACACTGTATCAAGAGATTGAATTATTGTGTTAGTTGTTGGGGTGCTATCAAGCATAATCACACGCATCACACATCAATTCAAAAGGCAAAGTCCAATGAGGTGCTACAATCACAAGTGCGGTGACTAATTTAGATCTTAGTGTCTCAAATGCTGTCAGACGAGCTCATCAAAATCAAAAAGCACATCATTTTTCAATAAATGACATAAGCGCTTGGTGATCTTAAAAAAGACTTTTATGTACCGACAATGGAACCTGAGGAACCTGACATGCCCAAAAAAGCTCCTAATCCCTTTGGCAGACGTGGGTGGTGAAATTTTTTCAATCACCTGAATATTGGCTGGATCCACCTCCATCCCCTTTTCAAAAAACTTATATCCCAACACTATTATTTCTATAACCATAAACTAATATTTCTCTGAATTCAAAACTAGATTGGCCTCCTCACACCTCTGTAAGGCTTGAGCAAGATGTTTTAAGCATAGGTCATAAGAGTCACTGAACACAGAGAAGTCCTCCATGAAGATTTCAATCTCTATCTCAATTAAATCAGAAAAGATGGCATGCAGTGCTGAAAAGTTGCAGGTGCATTGTATAGTTGAAAAGACATCCTCCTGAAAGCAAAGGTTCCATAGGGGCCCGTAAAGTTGGTCTTGTCTTGGTCTTCTGGGGCTATGGGAATCTGATGGTACTCTGAATAACCATCTAGGAAGCGATAAAAAGGGTATCTTGCTAATCTAACCAGCATCTGGGCTAGAAATGACAAGGGAAAGTGATCATTCCTTGTGGCAAAATTTAGCTTCTTATAGTCTATACAAATCCTCCATCTGGTGATAATCCTACTAGGTACCAACTCATTCCTCCCATTTTCTACGACTGTCACTCCCTCTTTCTTTGGCACACGATGAATAGAGCTTACCCAAGCACTATCTGAGATGGGGTAGATAATGTCAGCATCAAGCCATTTTAGAATTTTTCTTTTCACCGCCTCTTTCATGACAGAGTTAAGTCTCCTTTGGAGGTTATCCTTAGGTTCATGTCGCTGTTATCCTTAGGTTCATGTCGCTCCTCAATCAAGATCTTATGCATGCAAAGGAATGGGCTTACACCTTTAATGTCAGCTATGGTCTACCCAAAGGCTTTTCTAAAAGTCCTAAGAACCCTCATTAATTTCCCCTCTTGCTCCTCACTCAAATTTGTCGAAATAATGACCGGCAATATTGATGGTTCTCATAGGTAAGCATACTTGAGATGGCTGGGTAGGGTCTTCAATTCCAACTCAGGGGCGGTCTTAATGGATGGTGGTATTCAAGAGTTCGAATCTCTCCAGCCGATTCTTCGCTATGTATTTGCTCCTCATCCACAATCTATCAGGCTCTGCTTGGTTTTCTTCTGAATTATCCATGAACTATCCATTTACAACTTGATCTACTATGTCAATCTTATGGCAGTGCTCTTCATTGGAATCATGAGGAAACCTTATTGACTATAGGAATATCAAAGGTCGTTTCTTGATCATTTACTCTTATAGTCAATTTCCCTTCTTAGACATCAATCATGGCCTGACCTGTAGCTAGAAAGGGTCGGCCGACTATCAAGGATATTTTCTTATTCTCTTCCACATCGAGCACCACAAAGTCTGCAGGGAATATGAACTTGTCCGCCTTCACTAAGACATTTTCAACAATTCCCGTAGGATAGTCTAAGGATCAGTCTACCAATTGTAAAGTCAAAATAGTCGCCTGAACCTTTCCTAGCTCAAGTCTTTTAAAGATGGATAGTGGCATCAGGTTAGCACTAGCTCCCAAGTCACAAAGGGCTCTTCATACAATTTTTTCTCCTATGGCACAATGAATGGTAAAGCTCAATGAGTCCATCTTTTTGGGTAACTTCTTTCGTAGAATGACCCAACATTCCTCAGTGGGGCCGTCTCAAAGTGTTCTAGACTTCTTTTCCTAGTCAAGTTATCTTTCATGAACTTGTCATAACCAGACATTTGTTCAAGTGCTTCAACAAAAGGTATGTTAATGGTCAACTGTTTGAACACCTCTTAAAACCTCGATAATTGTTTGTCCACTTTTTGTTTTTTTAATCTTTAGGAAAAAGATGGCGGTAGTCTTTCTTCAGGGTCAATCCTAATGGGTGAGAATAGCCTAGCCACTTCCTTTTCCTTCATTTCCAGTTCATCTCCTACGACCGTGCCTACATCAATGGGATCTTCTTTCCTAGGCGTAACTTTTAATTCTTTCCCACTTCTTAATTTGACAGTTTGAACTTGCTCCATCCCTTTCTCCCTGGGATTTATTTATCTTAGTATTGCTAGGCAATGCTCATAAGGGTTTATTATTCACTGAACTCGTCTGTTGTCCTAGTTGAGTTTCTAAATTCTTTATGGCTAAGGCCTGGGACTGTATTTGATTCCCCATTTGCATAATTAACTCCTCAATAGGTGACTTCTTTGGGATAGGTTGGGTGTTAGCTTGACATCCTGGTGGGTATTGTTGTTTTTAGGGTTGATTCCCTTGCTTATTTCCATGATAAGGTCAATTATTGAATTGTGATTCTGGCCCCATTGTTGGTGGTTATTGTTCCAAGAAAAGTTTGGGTGGTTTCTCCGGCCTAGGTTGTCAGTCTGTACATAATAATTATTATCATGATTTCCTATGGCGTTCACAGATTCTAAGTCCAACATGCTAGGATATACAACTAGCCTCAAATCCCGATCCATCATTGGGTGGAAATTCTTGCATGGGATTCATCCCTAGATTATCTAGCTTCTTAGAGATAACAACTACTTGGGTTGCTAAGATTGCTAACATGTCAGATTCATCGACGATTCATCGACGCTTGCTACATTATAAGGGGTTACTCTTTTAGCTACCCATTGAAAATTGTTAGTAGTTATTTCCTCGATCAATTGGTATACTCATCAAAAGGTTTAGACATTAAAGAATCTCCTACAACGGTATCAATGATAAACCTCAAAGATCGTACTAATCCGTTATAGAATGTTTGAATGATTAACCAGTCAGGTAGGGCATGAAATGGACACCTCCTAAGTAAGTCTTTGAATCTCTCCCAGGCTTCATGAATTGATAATATATCAATTTGATTGAATGGGGTGATCTCATTCCTAAATTTTACAACTTTGGATGGAGGGGAGTAATTAGCAAGAAACTTCTGGGCTAAGTCATTCCAGGTCATAATTGAGACTGAGGTAAGGGTATTAAGCCATACCTTAACTTTATCCCTCAGGGAAAACAAAAAAAGCCTCAGTCTAACGACATCGTTGGGTACACCGTTGCACCGGAAGGTGACACACAATTCAAGAAAATTAGCAAGCAGAATGCTGGGATCTTCAATGGCAAGTCCCCCAAACTGGTTGTTTTGAACCATAAAAATTGTGTGCTATGTATATAAATGCCCTTAAATAGAAATGAGGATAATCTAAAAACAAGTTAATTACTAAAGAAAAAAATATAAAGAATATAATGGAAAAGAAAAAACTCAAAAATGGCATGCACTTACAATGTCTGCAATCCAGCAATGGTGCCAATAGAGAATGGAATGCTTCCTTGGATGCTGTTTCCACTCAAGTTTCTATCAGAAAGTAACAGAATAAAGAAAACAAAGCTTAGAAACAAGTTTTTACATGCCTGAGACAAAACACGCAACTTTGATGTTGATGCAAGTCTGCAGATATGAAGCCTGGGTATGATAAGGTATAAAAAGAACTATACAGAAAATCTTAAAAAAAGAAAAAAGATATTGATACCAACAACATGAAAAAACGATAGGCATGCCTATCTGTAAATAATAGGGGCATTTATATTAACATATTTAACGCCTAGGCATTTATATTTATAGGCATACCACTCAAATCTTTATCAGCACATAAAAAATACCATCATCACAATTTTTTAAAAGTGATATACACCTTCTCATGCATAGTTTGATGATACCAAATGTTCTAAGTGTAAATATGAAATTTTACGCATTAGATATGTACATACATTAGAATTGTGTGGTATGCATGTAACTTTCCCTAATCAATATAAAGGCATGGACGGTCAAAGAAACTAACAATTCTCCTCGCATCAACCCCATTACATACTCTTCAAATTTTCGATCACAACATTGATTGTGATTTATAAGATAAGAAATATATGTATATAAAGTTAAATTAATTTTCATAATGAAAAAACAATTTATCAAGCATATGAAAAATAGAAGGATAATCAAACAATATTTAGATCACTTCTAAAAGTTTAGCATTATCCGCAGGTTCACCAACCAAAATTGTATATTATCTGAAAAATATCAGCATAGAACTATGTTCCACTGAAAAAATTATGATGCATTCAATTGATGATTAAACTATCTTAAAAATACTTGAAAACACTCAAAACACTTTTTCTGAGGATGCTAACAAGAATAGATAATTTTAATAATGCATTTAAAGATCATGGTTGTGGGCTCAAAAAATTCTGATGTCCCAAGGCTCTCTACATTGCTTGTATTGTTGAGAGAATTTTGGAGGGTCACATTTTCAGAAAATAGATGAGATAGTAAATAAGACACTAACCAGAGATTTCACCCTCATTTTGCGAGGAGTTTATGATTTAGGATTTGAGGTTCTCGAAAGGCGCAAGCCCCTATGGTTAATTACCCTTCCCGATGATGTGATAGCACTTTTGATTAAAGCTAGTGATTTAATATTGAACATTTAGCATATAGTAGCAACAAATTTTTAAGTCATAAATTTATCAATTAGAGCTTAAAGCAGATGGTAGAAAGTGATGACGAACCTAATCAAAATCTCATGTTCCCGTCGTCTCGGATCATCTTGGTCTCTGATCTACTTAGTCGGAGGAGGAGGTAGTCAACCCAACCTGACTGAAAGATCCTTGTCAGAAACCATGTGTTGCATCGTCCAAGAGAACCTTGTAAATCTGGGGTGGATATTTGTATAAGAGAATAAATTTAAGTCGTTATTAGTTAATAAAAGGTTTTATGCTAATCAATTGTATCATTATGGTTCACAACTCAAATGGTAGAAAAATCGTTGGGGAATATATAGGTTGTGGTCGTGATGTAATATAATAGTGTCATTTGGTGACAACAACCCGATCAGAGGGTTTTGGCATTAACTGGTACATTGTGGTATCATTTGGCGACAAGATCATATGGACACAGGATTCATGAAGCATCCTTATCAAGGTGTAATTAGTTTGATTATGAATATAGAGATACGCTTGATGTGGCATTCACTTTTTGTAAGATGAAATCAAAAGTTTCACCCTCGACAAACTGTTGTGGTGGGTAGATGAGAGTTTGCCTCAAGTCTTTTAAGTGATTTATTTTAACTTGAGTATTGACTTGAAAATTTAGATTGAATATCAGTTTGAAATTAACCCCTATAGTTGAGATTTTTAATTAGCACAACTATCATCAAGGATTTAATTGTTTGTTTTGAACCCTGTGAACTTTACATCGTACTTCATCACACTTGTAAAGGACCAGATAACATTGTCATATAATTAAACATGAACATTGTCAACTTTATCATGCGTAAAGAAGATTGGGTATATATACATATATACTATGTGAACTTATTCAAATAGCCATCAAAATTTAATTTTGAAAATATACCCATTCAGTTGAAACTTTCTATTGTTTTGGCTATCATCAAGGAAAATTCATATGGATTTCATCAATTTTGATGTTTTTAGAAATTATTCTTGTGGACTTAGTCCCAACAAAGAGAATTGCACTAGTGATTTGAACATAAATTCCTATATTTATGATTTGAAAAATGTTATTAAATTTACAAGACTCGTCGTCAACTTCATTTCTTATGAGGAGGATCGTACTAGTTGAGTGAGACTTACAACCCTGAGAGGCGCGATTGATTGAATTTTCAAAGTATGAATTATGTGAGTACTACGTGCAACATTGCCAAGCTATTTGTTAAAACATTTAGAATTGTAGGATCCAGTGGTGGACTTTTAAATTTTGAAATCTCCAGATTTGAATTATTTTTGAACCCTAGGAGCCTAAGTTTGAAAACCCAAATTTTAAATATTTTTAATACCCTAGAGATCTAAACTTTAAAGCTCAAATTTTTAAGTAGTTTAAGGAACATAAAATTTAAAAATCTTAAATTTATATTATTTTTAAAAATCCTAATAGCCTATATTTTAAAGCACCAAATTTCCAAATATTTTAAAACTTAAATGATCAATATTATTTTTTAATTATTTTATAAGTTTGAAAGTCCAAAGTTTCAAGTTATTTACAAATCCAAATCGCATAAAAATTTATCAGCCTCGCGGTGTCCAGCCCCGTCAGGGGACACAAGAGAATGCCAACATTTTCAGCTATGTTAAAAAGACTTGTTAATTAGCGCCTTGAAACAGTGCGGCTGGGGAGCAAAAATAAAATATTTAACCCACAATCTTAAAAGACGCAATAAGCCTTCAATGTACCCATAAAAAAAAATCAAATCACGAGCAAATATTTCTTCAAGCGGTATTTTACATTCCTCGAACTATATTTAATTCTCAAGGGAGGGTACTCAAATCAGACAAGATAAATTTTATTGCAAAATTTAAGAAAGAGTACAATGATGAATTCTCACAACAATAACACAAAAACGGTAAACGACATAAAACATATACAATGATCAAAATAACACATAAATGATAAAAGAAATAACAAAGCATGAAACAGAAAACAAAACTGTAAGGTGGCGAAACCGGCGATGCAGCAAGGGGTGGAGGTTGGGGGGGCGCTAGGTGGACTTGGTGGTTGCTAGGGGGACACAACAGTGATGGATGTGTGAAGGAGAGGATCCAGAGAGGTAGGCGGCCTACTAGAGAAGTCGACAGGGAGCTTGGCGTGTGGGAAGGTGCAGTCAAAAGTGGTGGAGGTCATTGGAGGGACCTGGAAGGCTAACAACCGGCTAGTGGACGCAGGGAGGAGTATCAGGACAGCGGTTGGGGTGGTGGAACGGTGAAACTTGCAGCGGGGAGGTGCCCGACAGGCGAAAGGATGGAAAAGCAGCGCTGAAAGGATGTTGGTGGCAAGGTAGGGTGGGGTAGTCACCACCTCAGACGGGGTACAACCGAAGCATTATCCACCGTCAGATACAGCTCTTGAAAGAGAGAATGCCTTGGAGGCAAACCTGAAGCCTGAAATCACAAAGAAAATACACTACTTATACCTGAGAAAAAATGTGCATAAATAGGGAAGACAGGAGGCAACCTAAGAAGGGAGGACAAAAAATTGAAGGGATTTGAAGAGACGAGCAAGAGCTAGGAGGAACTGCGGAAGATATGCGCACGAGGAGGAACTGAGTGGCGTGTGAGACTCGTGATGGAGAGTAGGGCGAGCGATTAAAATGAATCAGCATTTTAATGTTGTGGACCAGTCCGGTCCAGTAGCTGGACTGGAGCAATGTCACACCCGGTTGACTAGTGTGGATTTGGACCACCCCGCGTCAATCCCCCGGGGTTGAGGGAGCTTCGACATCATCCGTCGAAGCTTTCGGTTCCTCGTAGTAGAGAGTGATATTCGTGACATTGAATATTGTTGAAATTTTAGAGTGTTCTGGTAGATAAATTTTGCATGTGTTGTTGTTTAGTTTTTTTAAAATGCGGAAAGGACCAACGGATCGAGGCTTGAGTTTGCTATAAACTTTTCCCGGAAATCATTCTTTTCTTTGGCGGATCCACACGAGGTTGCCTTCTTGGAATGTTACATTTTTCCTGGATTTATTTACTTGAGTTTGATATTTATGGTTTTGCTTAGAAATTGCTGTCCCGCCTTCCTCATGGAGGTGCTGAATTTAGTAAGAATCTTCCATAACATCCTCGTTGATCTCTATTGGGGGTAGAGGTGGGATCAACTCAAGGGATGTGATTGGGTTGCGACAGTACACAATTCCGAATGGCGTGTGTCTTATGTTGTGGCTTGTTAATCTATTGTAGACAAATTTGGCTTGTTTCCCTATGAAGTATCGAAGGAAATTCCCAAGGCTCTTATTAACTACATCGATCTAGCCATTTGTCCAAGGAAGTGTTGCAAAACTAAATTGTAGTTTAGTACCTAATTTGTTCCAGAGTGTCTACCAGAAGTGGCTCAAAAATTTAACGTCTCGATCGGAAGTAATGTCTTGGGAATGTCATGAAGTCGAATGATTTTGTGGAAGTACAAATCAACAATATGAGATGCATCGAACTTTTGGTGGCAGACGAAATGCACCATCTTAGAGAAATGGTCAACTACGACCATGATAGAGTTCTTATCCCTTTGTGTGCGTGGTAGTCCTATGACAAAATCCATACTGACATTGACCCAAGGCGCTTCAGGGATCGATAATGGTGTGTATAATCTAGTATTTTGACCGCATGTTTTGGCGACATAACAAATTTTGCATTGTCGGAAGTGTTGCTCCACATCTCGTGTTAGTCGGGGCAAAAAAAATGCTCTCTCACGAGTGTGAGAGTTTTATCCCGGCCAAGATAGCCAATTAATTCGTTATTGTGGTTCTCTTGGATGATAGCTTCACGTAGTGAGTATCGCGGAACGCACAATTTGGTGTGGCGGAACAAATAGTCGTCCACTTGGTAGAACTGCCCGTGAGGTTTCTCCTGACATTGTTCCCAAATTTCCTAGAAGTCTTCACTGGTTTCATATAAGTCTTTTATAATTTCAAAGCCTACGACAAGCCCCTGCAAGGGTGCGATCAAAAGGTGACGGCGGCTCAGAGCGTCTGCAACGCGGTTCTGATTTCCAGCTTTGTGCTCAAGTACGAATTGGAATGACGCTAAAAATTGTACCCAAGTAGCGTGGTGCCCTTTGAGTTAATTTTAACTGATTAAAAATGTTAGAATTTCATGATCCGTAATAGGATGAACTCCGTGGTGAGTAGGTAATGACTACTGTGTTCTAGAGCTCTAACAATGAAATAAAATTTTTTGTCATAAGTGGAATATTTTCGTCGAGTTTAATTTAGTTTTTTGCTAAAATAGGTTATGGGGTGACCATCTTTACTTAGCACAGCGTCAATGCCTATGCCGAAAGCATCACACTCAACCTCAAATGGTAGGTTGAAATCAGGTAAGGCAAGAACTGGGGCTTAAGTTACATTTTCCATCAATATGTCGAAGTTAATCTGGGCTGTGACCGTCCATGTGAATTCTTTTCGTTTCAATAACTCCGTGAGAGGGGCGGTGAAGTGTTGAAGTTGCAAACAAAACTTCGGTAGGAGGCCAACCCCAAAAATTGGCGAAGCCAGTAAAATATTGTGTTGTGGTCCAGCTTACGATTGCCTCGATTTTTGTTGGGTCTAATTGTATCCCCGTGCTAGACACAATATAGCCCAAAAAACAGACTGTGTGTGAGGAAGTGACACTTCTTGGGGTGGGAGTACAATTGCTTGGATCGTAGGACCTCTAATACCACACCTAGGAGCTACAGGTGTTCTTCTTGGGATCTACTATAAACCAAGATGTCACTGAAGTAGACAACCATGAATTTCCCAATATGGGCTTCAAAAACTTGATTTATTAAGCGCATGAAGGTGTTGGGCGCGTCGGACTAGTCGAAAGGCATGATTGTCCATTCATAAAGGTCATCTCTTTTCTTGAAGGCGGTCTTCCACTCGTCTCCTGCTCGCATTCTGATTTGATAATAACCACTCCGCAAGTCAATTTTTTAAAAGACGATGGCGTCGTACAATTGATCCAAGAGATCATCAAATTGTGGTATGAGAATGCGATATTTGATTGTAATTTTGTTGAAGATGCGACTGTTAATGCACATTCGCCAGAAACCATCTTTTTTGGGTACAATGAGGGCGCCGACAAGAGCATGGACTAGTGTTTTCGCGGCTAATCCTCTCTTAAAAAGGTTTTGCATCTGACGTTGGAGTTCCTCGTACTACGCAGGTCGTAATCGGTAAGCGGGTCTATTTGGTAGGATTGACCATTGTATAAGATCGATGGCATGTTGGATGTCACGTAATGGAGATAATCCGTCTAGGAGATCGTCGGTCATGACGTCTTGGAAATCATGTAGAAGTGGTTTAAGTTGTGCGGGTACCTCATCATCTGTGCCAGTACCTTCTAGGAGGACGAGGACTAGTGCTATAGGTGCATCGCGAACTGATTGTAAGAAGGCATCCCGTGAGATTAATACGCCTTCAGTGTCAATCATGGTCCACGCATCTTTTATAGGCAATAATATGTTGCATTTTCCATCCTTCTTAAATGCGTATGTGTTTTTGAAGCCATCATGTTGTGTTTTTTGGTAGAATTGCCATGGTCTCCCCAAAAGGAAGCCAGCGTCCACTAGGACTACATCACATCACACTTACTCTTGCAGTTGGTTGCCCATGAAGAATTCGACTAAGACTTGTTGATCGACGTGATTCTCGTTCCCTTTTTGAGCCAGATGAGAGTAGGATTGCAAAAGTTTTTTTTTGGCTAAGACAAACTTCTTGAACATTAGGGTAGATACGACGTTTTCGTAACTACTGTCATCGATGATTAAACTGCAAATTTTGCCCTTGACAGTGTATGTAGCACGAAAAATGTGCGCAGTCATGACAAATCTCTATCAAGTTTTGACTGAAGAATTCTCCATATGACCAATAGTTCGTCTTCGTCCCAACAGAGAGGAAGTGCTTCTTTTGAACCATACTTAGATTGGGTTTCCTCGATTTTCTCGACCTCTTCAACAACGCCTTTTTCAGTAAAAGTGGCAACGCGGGTGGTGAGGAAGTTGGCGGAGATGTGGCCATACCTGTGGCACCTAAAACATTTTCATGTGGGAACTGTCCCGGAGGAACCTATCGAGTTTCGTGCCGCTCGTTGTGGTTTTTGTACTTCTTGGTACTGACTTGTCAACTTCCAACGTAGACTTGAGGGTAGATATGGTTTGAGGCGATGGTTTGAATGTCGACGACTGTCGGAAGGATTTGTGAGAGTTAGCTTGCTTCTATTGTCTTTCTACTTTTGATGCAAGTCTGGACATCGTTTAGCGCCTGTATGGCCAGAGTTGTACATTGTTGCTAATGACGTGTTTTTAAGCCTTCGAGATAGCGGGCAAAAGGGTGCTACTCTTGCTTGATCAGGTTGTACTTCATCAATAGATGATCAAATTGTGCCATGAATTCCTGAACAAACAGATCACGCTGCTGCAAGTTATAGAGTCGGAGGAACATATTCTGGCAAAAGTGGGGCGACATGTTTTTTTTTTTTTTTTATTTTGCATTGCCCTCTTTGTTTTGGCCCATTTAGTGATCTTGTCGTCCCCGTCGCGTTGATGTTGCTGTTGCAAGTTGTCCCACCATAACAATGTGCTTTTCTTCAATTTGATTGTAGCAAGGTTAACTCATTTGTCCTCGGGTACCTACTTGTAGTCAAATATGTGTTTGATCGCTTGCAACCAGTTTATAAAGTAGTTGTGGTCCATGCTTCCATCGAATTCCGGTACGTCTGTTTTGATGCCGAAATTTTGATGGGTATCGAACATGGGTTACTTGCATGGCCTCTTGTGATAGTGAATGCCAAACCGACATAGGCGATAATCATCATCGCCAAGAAACGGATTTAGGTTGTCCTTACGGTTTCCTCTTCGACTCTCGATCTCATGATCGATAGTAATGTCAACTTGAGTCATGTCGTTCATCTCGACCCAATGTTGTTGTAAGCAGCAAATCTCTTGTTGAATTTCCTCTTGGGTTCGGTTCGGTGCGTATCGGCGTGGCAGCATGATCGGAAGTGATTTGGAAAAGAGACGAGGGATGGAAGAAGGAAAAGACAAGAGAAGAGGGGGCAACAAGAGGAAGAGGTAAAAGAAGAGGGAAAAAATTTTGGGTGGCTTGGGCAGAGGCAGATACTAGGGACCCCTAGGTTAGGACTAAGGTTGAGCTGACTCTAATACCAAATGATATAGGATTTAACTCAAATCACGAATCGGACATGACAAATTTTATTGCAGAATTTAAGAAAGAGTACAATGATGAATGCTCACAACAATAACGCATAAACGACATAAAACATAAACAATAATTGAAATAATACATAAATGGTAGAAGAAATAGCAAAGCAGAATTTAACTAAGCAAGAAACATAAACAGTCTTGTAAGGTGGTGGAACCAGTGATGCAATGAGCTGTAGAGGCTGACGAGCCGCTGTAAGGCGGCGGGGGGGGGGGGGGAGGGGCTAGGTGGACTCAGTGGCTGCTAGTACGACGCACGCAGCGTCAAACATGCTCCGAGAGGTGGAACGGTCTGCTGACAAAGTTGACAGAGAGCTTGGCGGGTGGGAAGGTGTCGTCAGGAATCGGCGGAGGTCGTTGCAGGGACCCTGAAAGGCTGACGGCCGGCTAGTGGATGCAGGGAGGAGTGTTAGGACAATGACTGGGGTGGGGGAACGATGAGACTCGTAGCAGGGAGGTGACCGACAGGCAAAAGGGTGGAGGAGCAGTGCTGAAAGGATGCCAACAGCAAGGTAAGGTGGGGGAGGTAGTCACCACCTCAGGCGGGATATAGCCGAAGCACCATCTACCGTCAGATACAGCCCTTGAAAGAGGGAATTCCTTGGAGGCAAACCTGGAACATAAAATCACAAAGAAAATCCATTGTTTATACCCGAGAAAGAAAGTGTATAGATAGGGAAGACGGGAGACAGCCTAGGAAGGAAAGAGGAGAAGAAATGGAAGGGACTTGAAGAGGTGAGAAACGACTAGGAGGCTCAGGGGAACATTAGGGTGTGGGGAGGAGGCAAGCTGGGCGTGAGAATTGAGATGGAGAGTAGGAAAAGTGATTAAAATGAAGCAACAATTTAATCTCGTGGATTGGAGCAATGTCACGCTCGACTGACGGACGTGGATTTGGACCACCCTGTGTCATTGAAGGAGATGACGATTGTGTTCGAATTTATAAAGAAAAGGCTAATGTATGTATGTGTCTGTGTAATTTTCTTTTATTGGCATAAAATTTACCATTTTTTATTTGTCCAAGAGACATTTTGTAATTTTTTACTTTGTTGCCTTGGGAACTCGGAATACATTTAAAGTTCATTCCCCTCGCAATGTCATTTGTAGTGGAATAAGAATTCAAATATTCAAGTTTGAAGGGAGGACTATAGGGTAGCGCTTCGGTTGTCGCCATTTAGCTCCACCTCAGCAAGAAATGGGAAGAAAAATTAAGAAAACCATGTTGGTTGCTTTGAAGTGGTCCAAATTCTAAGTTCCTGACATTCTTTATTGCTCTTGTAAGTTTTGTTCTCTAATTTCCCTAGTTATAAAATGATATAAAGTCCCATAAAGATGTCACCGATAAACTCCAACTCCATGCTAAAGAAGTCATGATTAAAGAAAGTAACATAAATTTAATGTTTAAAACAACACCATGTGATGTACGAGCAACGAAATCAAAAATTTCATGCCTTCAATTTGGATTATAATAAAAAACACTGAGAAATAGATAACCATTTCCATCAAACACTACAAAAATAATCTAAAGCGGAAAAACACTACTCACAGTTTACCAAGTGAAAACCAAGAAGACATTGCCTAGATTTTAGAGAGGAAGCTATCACAGACTTTGAACATGGCATGAATCTAGGTGACTTCATCAATTGGTCGTACACATTTTTTTTTTTTACATACAAAACTGTAAAAGGCAACCCTATATATCCATATATCTCTATATATATATAGTTTCATCACAAATATAGCAAGTCCAACACTTCCACTTTTTATTTTTATATTATAAAATCATATACGGTAAATGGAAATTCTGATTTCTACGTGTGAAATATCCGTTTGAATAGAGATATTTTCATATCAGATAGGTCGGTACCTCAGAAGTATCAGATAACTAAACTTTTTGTTATTGCACGATGAAAACAATAACCGTCTACAAAAATTAAAATTGTAGAAAAAGTTTACTTGTTCACTGAATAAAAAATTTCAAGTACGTACATGCTCTCCAGATGTTTTAACTTGGATATATCACTCGGCAAAAAGCCCTTTAAACCTTGGTTATCAAGTCCACTGCAGGTCAAGAAGAAAAAATTTCAGCTCCATGGACAAAGAAGAATGACTGAAGTAAATTCAAATATTTGTAACGGCACATAGTGCGTGGTTAATAAAACTAAAACAAATTTAAAAGAAGGAAAAGTTATGAAGTGGTTACCGAGATTAAAGAAGTTAAAACAGCTCAAAACAAAATGCATCCAACACAACTGAATAGCTAATGGGCCATTTAGGATTTTTTTCTTTTTTAAGTTTTGATTTGAAATAAAACAAGCTTGATAGTGGTAGTTATTTGTAAAAACATTCAAAACACCTTGTTTGGAGTGTTTTTCAAAATAAATAAATAAATAAATAAATAAAAACTAACCCAACATTTTATTAAATGTAAAACAAAGCAAAAAAGATTCCAAATAAACCATAAAGCTCTGAGTTACAAAATCTTGGCCCATATTTGTACATCAACATCAAAAAACATGGCTTAGTGTCAATGAAGAAGCCTTAAAGACGACCATGTCGAAGCAATCAACTAGTGAACAAAAGCTAATCTTGGTCATGAAGTTGAGACCTTAAGCTCCTTTGCCTACTTTTTCAACAAAAAATCATCTCCTTTTGAATTGAAGACATTTTTTTTCCTATCAACTATGAATAAAATTGTAAGAAAAAAAAACGGACATCTCATTTGCACTAACATATTTAGCACTCATTCACTATAAAATGATTTAGCTTCAATCCACCGTCTAGTACTTCCAAATATTTTATTGGTAATCATATAAAATGGAGCAGTGAGATGAATAATAAGCATGATGGGGCACATGAATCTGTTTCCTTGTGTTTCTCTCAGTCTACATTTTATGCTATGAAAATTTATAAGCATTAAAAATAATTTCATCGCTTAATTTGTAAACTAGTTATTTTTTGTTAATGATTTCAAAAACACTAAAGGAACAAAGAAATGGAAAAGATATTTATTTTTTGTTAATGAATTCAAAATCACTAAAGGAACAAAGAGAATGCAAATACTTCTCCATCCAATTGTATCTGGTAATCACCTAAATTACATAGATAGCACTCAAAACTTTTCTATTCATGATACTAGCACCCTAGTTCATCCGTTTTTCAAATTCTCACTCTAATATCAAAATTCACAATAAAAATCTAAACCTAGTTTTGTAAATATCAAAGTTTCTATGAATATAATTCTCCGGTGTGTGTGTGTGTGCGCGCGCGCGCGCGCGTGCGGGCGTGAGCGGGGTGTGTGCGCGCATGCATGCAATGCTATCCCAAAAACTGAGGCACAAAATATGTCAACTTGAACTTGCTTCACAAAAGTTGAAATCATGAGATTTAGTGAATTTATCGAATGGTTGCTCTTGAGAAGCATGGATAGAATATAAATAATAGAAGAGGCAATCTATTTACAAGATAATCAATTTCAATATGTTTGGTCCACTCATAATAGACATCATTCAGAGTAATGGCAATTGTGCATTATTGTAATAATCTAACGAAAGAAGGAGCAACATAAACACTATTCATCAACAAAATTTCAATAAATCTCATTATAAATGAAGCTCAATTTAACATACTTGGTACAATCACACTTTATCAAAAAATCCACTAAATCAAAGCAGTGTTCAAGCAATGCATCAAATTTTTCTTGAAAACAATATGAAGTCTTACCCTTATTAGAAAAAGAGACCATCAAACAATAAAAACTTTCAGGAACTAAATTAATTGTTCCTTCAAAGATGAGGGTGTCAGTATTGCACAACTAGAGAGTAGTTCTCCAGGCAAAGTTGACATCATTGTGTTAATATAAGTATTGGTCTAAGAAGATTATAAGATAATTAAGCAAAAGTAAATTTTTTCCTGAAAATGACATGGTGAGAAATTCAGAGCCACTGTAATACAGGATCCTGATAAGGGTAGCTCTTAAACTCAAGGTTGCAGCATAATAAATAGCAAATATGAGATTTCCTTCAAAGTTTCTTTCACTCTGGAGGACAAAACAAGCACACTCAAAATAAAAAAGAAAGATTTACATACACAACACTCAATTCTTATGTATTTACATATCCAACACCTAACCTTCAATTTTCAAATGTATGCCTCCTTACCGGTGCATGAAAAGGCGCATTTCACCTTTTAAAAGTTAAAATAGTGGTATTTTTTTATGTGATCTGAATTATTTGGGGTGTAAATGTAAAAGTAAAGTTTAGGCGTTAGATACGTAAATACATAAGAATTGGGTGGTATGATGAAAATGCCCCAATCAAAACTATGGTCATAGATCCTATCATTGAGACGATCATAATGAGACTGATGTGACATAGTAGTAGTAGTAGAAGAAGAGATTTGATTAATATATTTGTTGTTGTGAGGGTAGCCTCTCTCCAAAAATATTTAGGTTGGAGCCAGACAAAAGCAAGACACAAGTAATGCTAAGAAAATAATAGTATTTGTGTTCACTTCAACAATTTTATATCAAGTGAGAAAAAAAACATGGGATAATGTTGCAAAGTTGAAAAAGTGATGGAGTGGTGCGGAATACTTGACTTCGAAAGCATTATAAAAACACAGAGTTTTGGCATGGCAAGAAAACTAGATATAAATAATATCAGCAAAATTAAAATAAATTAAAAAAATTTGAAACCATTTTTTAAGCAAACATATGAGAGTAAAAAAAATAATCAATATTGAATATGACAAAATATTGGGATCCACCAGTTGAAGTGAACAAGCTTAAAAGTATAATAACACAAGTCATTATGATGAAAGGATAATACAAGGCTTTGACAGCCAAAAAGAAATACTAGTTATGCTATAATGACGAGACACTAAATGGCTGCCAAAAAAAATATTATGAAGAGACTCAAAAGTGACATGACCAAGATGCGAATGACAAAGACTAAGTGGCATGTTGTTAGTACAATCAGCATATAAATTGGTTTTAGATGAATGCAAATTAGACTGAAAAAAAAAAAAAATCACATCCCAATTCACATAATTTTTAAAAAGACAATGTTTAAATAAAATGTTTTTTAAACTCAACCGTAATATACCTCATCTATTAAGAGAGGTGGATGACAATACTAAATCATAAGCAACATAATATGCCATGGCTTATCAAAACCTTTTATGGATAGCTTTATGCCATTCTTAATGAGTGCTACATGAGGTGTTGAACAATTGCATAATTCTTCGTACAAATATCTAGAGCAACATGATATAAAAAAATAACAATTTCAGGCCTTTAGTTATTGAAATAATTTGGGGCAATGCTATGTTTAAAACAAGTTATACAGTTTAATGGGTAAAGAGTAGTATGAATTGGTGATATCTTTTGAAATTCAACTCAATTATCATTTACCTGGAAGGCCTTAGGGGTTTGGTGTTATTTATCATGCTTAATATGTGGAGTAATAAAACATACTACCATATTGAAAGTATTGTTACACTCCTATTCTATATTTAGTGGTGTGACCACCAGCCCTAGACTTGGAGTAGATCCCTTAATACCTTATATAATTTTCAATATTTCACTATTTCAAATTTAAATACATAATTATAATTTAATATTAATCATAATTTAATTATATAAAAAATAAAAATATCACAATTATATTTATTATTTCAAATACTTAATAACCATTTTTATTTCTCATAAATGTTAAAATTGTCTTCTCCCCTTGTGTGTCCGAACCTCATAACTCTCATATTCTCTTCTTCCACACCCAAGTTCCTAAAACCCTAATATTCTCACCCTTTAACAACCAATTCCTGAAACTCTCATCATCTCCTCTTCCATGCCCAATTTTTCAAAACCTTCATTTTCTCCCCCATTTCACCTATAAACTCTTGAAACCCACATCTTCTGCCCTTCTTCTCCCCTTTCACACCCAAAGCACCGAAACCCTCATCATCTTTTTCAGTCACACTAAATTTCAGAAACCCTCATGTTCTCCCCTTCCACACCCAAATTCTCGAACCTTCAAGATACAACGCCTCCAATACAACGCCTCCAAGAGATCACAAAAAAAAAAAAAACAAAAACAATGAAAAGCTAAAACTAAACATGAGTCAACTAAGTACACCATTGTCCATAAAAAATTCCTCGACCCAGAAAAAAAAATGGACTATCTTTGAAGCATGATCTTGATATTCAAAACTTTTGAGATTATTTACCCCCACCAAAGAGATGAAATTCAATGAGTATAATATTATCTGATTCCCAAAATACCCTTGATTATACAAACAACGCACTTCAAAGACATGAAAGCTACTTACTCTTGAGGTCAAGAACACTCTCGCATAAAAAGGACCTTGTTATAGTGGATTAACATTCCAAAGTTGATATTTTAATAACATTTCAGACACACAATTGTAAACAATAAACAATAGATTGAACGAATATATTACAAAGCATTGATTCTTAATTTAACCTTGAATTCAATGATGAATATCAATCATTCAAAATTAATGATATTTGTTACCTTGCAAAAAAGTTTCATCATAAAAACTTCACAAATCAAAAAAAACTACACTTAAGAAATTAACTGGAGCATTTTCAAATTGAAGTTCATCAAAATCCTTTTTTAAAATCTTTCAAAAATTTTCGATCTATGCCAAATATTGGCAAAGATGAGAAAATTGATCATATATTCTTTTTATGAATTAATGAAATCAGTTGGTCTTGATTCTACTTGTTTTGACTGCAACAATAGATATGAATTTTTCAAAATTATTATTGCTCATATAATGTTGCAAAATATCATTGAAGATAACTTCCTTTCAAGTTCATTGATAATGTATATTAAGAAAGATATGACAATGAAATTAAAGGTAGAATTAATGGTAAATAAATTTCATATGATGAAAGAGTTTCAAGGAGAATTCATACATCTAGCTATAATTATTAGATTAAAAAAAGAATTCCTTTTGCATGTAGATTGTTCTTATTTATAAACTTTTTATTTAGTCTTTGTTTATCTATTTGTGTTAGTTTAGAAAGTCAAACTTTTAATTTCTTGTATTTTTCATAATTTTTCATTATGCCAACCCACTCTTTAAACCTTGGTACCACCACTGTATATTAAACAAACACCACACTTTCCACGGAATCAGTATCTATGTTGTTCATAGAATAATTAATGGTATCTAGGTTTGGAAGCAAACAAATTGCAAACCAGCGAAAAAAAAAATGTTTTCTTAAAAAAAAAAAGCAAACTTAAAGTTGCCTGTTGATGCTCTGAATTGGGTTTTTATTAAACAAAATAATTGGTTCTCATCACAACCATGGAAGAGGTGAAGCACATTTTTTCTCAGACTTCACACACAAATCAAAATTATAATAGCAATGTTTTAAATACTAAATAGCAAAAAGCATTAGCAAAAGAAAGACTGAAAAAAAAATTCAATTAAAAAGATATTTATAATCCATTTCTAACTAGATATAAAACTGGAGATTGCAATAAACCAAAAAATAAAAAAGCCTAAGATTGAGAAAGTACAGGCCATCTATGACCCATCTCACACTCTTCTTGTCATATTGGCAGTCCACTCCACTCCAGGGATGTTGTTGGGGAACACATGGATCACCATTCCAGCCAAGACGAAGTGGAAGACCCAGTGATGCCTTTAAAGTTTGCAAAGTGCTGACTATGAAATATAAAAGAACTTCAATTAGAAGCATCGCCAGAGTTATCTTCATGTAATCGAGAACTAATCAAATAACATTTCTTTACTATCATAATCATAACTGTTGTTATCATTTATAATTAATGTAAAAGTCAACCAAATATGCTAATCAATTTTTCAGTTTAGATTTTATTTGAAATCTATCTTGGTTTCATCTAAAACCAATCGATTTTTTCAATTTTGGTTGTTACGTGAGCTTTGGTAGAGTTCGACCAAAAGTGAAAAGCTTCACCATAAAATTTTGGTCAAAACTTTGTTGAAATTCTCAAGCACGTCAGAAGTCTCATAGAAAGAATAGAGCAAGCTTTCATGCATGTAGTAGTCATATTCCAAGTTCATTGCTAATGAGCTCGAACCATTAAAAATTTGGAAGAATTACATACATACCACTCTATTCCAACATATTTACATATTAACACCTAAAAATCAAATTTTGCATACATGCCTCCATGCGTGAAAAAATGTATTTCACTTTTTAAAAGCTAAAAGAATGATATTTTTATGTGATATGAAAAGTTTTGGTGGTATAAATGTAAAAAACAAAGTTTAGGTGTTAGATATGCAAATTAAATGTAAAAAACACAAAGTTTAGGTGTTAGATATGCAAATACATAAGAATTAGGGAGCATGTATGTAAATGCCCCTAAAAAATTTCAAATAAAAAGTCAACAGTAGTGCTATTATTGAGACTTCTCTACAAATTTACATTCATTATGCTAATGTTAGCAGAAGTGTATGCGAGTCCAGAAATCACTTATTTACTTTAAACATGTCTTTTACATACTATGACTCTTTTGTGTAAATCAGAAGCCTGAAATCATATTATAAAATTCAGGAGTAACAGTTATAATTTTGTTATTAGGAACTTATGTGATTTAGTAAATTTAACAATTTTAGATTATATATAATCAGAAACTGAAATTCAATTAATTGAATATAAATACATTAAATTTCAAATTCTAAATCATGAATATTTTAAAATACCAAATGAAAGAATAATATAATTCATAACCCAAACTATTGAAATAATTGAAGCTATCAAAACTGTAAATTCAAAGATATGTCTGAAACCGAGTTGGAAACCCTTGTTGCTAATCTTCCCACCCCCCAAAAAAGAAAAGAACAGAACAAAAATGGAAATATTACAATTATTTTCCAGTAACTCAGATTGAAATGAATAAAGGTCCTGCTAAGTGTTACTTTGTTGAAGATTGATGAAGATACACCCTGACAAAAAGTTTCTTATTTTCCTTCTCTTTTTGTTTTCATTTTTCTTTTTTATTTTTCGTTTTGCCTTTTCTTTTTCTTTCTGTGTGAAGTACATATAAAAGGTTCGCTTATTTAATGAGCAAAGACACTAATGAACAATACAAAGCAATATGAAAGTCCCTCAAACAAAAAAAAAGCTCGTAAACATCTATTGTGCTAAAAGATGAAGAATGTCTCGGTCAATGATTTGAAAATTAGTTGCTAAAATTTTTCAGTATTCCGGACTTCTATAGTTGTCACGACCCAGTTTGGAGTTTGGAATAAATCAAGACGGGGACAGACGGTTGGACGGCGGGAACTAAGTTTTCGATATTCATTTACTATTTAACAAATGAAAGAACCACTAATCAAATAAAATTAAAACAATATAATCAAATTTACATCGTTCCCGATTGTTAGCATCTTTTATAAACATTATCCCTTATACAACTCATCTTTCAAACACTTAATTAAACCCAAAATATTCGTTTAAAAATAACAGTGAGTTAACAAAGTCAGTGAATATTCATACTCCTAAATTACAGTAATACAAGAGAAAAGAAAGTAATATGCATGTCAGTTAAGTTTTTAATAAATCAATAGAAATATTTGATGTTATTCAAAAAATCTTACTATATCAATATCGTTATATATCCGTACAATTGTCATAAGAACACCGTCTAAAAATTATATTGGTTAAGGTATTTCAATATTAATATCTTTTTTCATTTACAAGCATGGGTACCTTAGCGTTCCCTTGCTAGTACAATAAAGAGGTGACTCCATTCAAGTCAACCATACACATACAAGCACACTATAAAAATATTACTTTCTAATAATGAATATTTCTTTTTCATTTGCATAGCAATTAATATTCTTGTACATGATTCAATGATTAATTAAACAAAGCTAAGCACACGTCATTCTTACAATATGAACAAAATTCAATAGAATAATAAATCATGGGTATGCAACACTATAACAATGATAGTAAATGCATTAGTTCGAGAAGAAACAAAATATTACCTATAGCAAAAAATTATGAGTGCTCACCTCAATTTTGATTAACTTGTTGTTTAATTTGTCAATACATCGATTTTTAAAATTGGAAGCCTAAAAATAAACATGATATAAAATTTAATTTATTTATTATTTTAAATAAACTATTAATGTTTCATTATTATTTAAGTATTAAATTTTCATTATTTTACTTTAGTGATCTAACTTATTTTTCTATTCAATAAAAAGAAATATATATAAATATCTTTATAATATTAATAATTTTATTATTAAATCAATTTAAATAAACATTACCGTCTTTGGTCAAATCCTATCCACGCGAGAGAAGCTCCCCACACAACTATCTTCTTCCTACATGCGAGGGCTCGGCTTCGTCCCTCTCTCTACAGCATGAGCTCATCTCTTCTTCTTCCTTCCTCTCTACACTCTAGATCAGAATCGCACGAGGACTCTTACACAAAGCCACGACATCTAGTTCGCTTCGTCTCCTTCCTCCTCTACTCCTAACTCGCCTAGCTCTCTCAAAGCTCGACGACATTGTGAGAGAGTCTCAACATCATCTCTGCCTTCGCACGACATGGGAGTTGCTCGACGCCTCCTTTGCTTGACACAGACGTCGACCCCTTCTCCTTTGTCGTCCCCCTTTCCTTCGCACGCTGCTCGACTTTCAAGTAAGTTGATCTCACCTTTGCCTCCCTCGAGCGCATCCCTTTATAGATTGAAAGTAAATTTTGGTTTCCCGACTCCTCGCTTCACCTCCCCTCTTCAGCTTCCCAACTGTTTGATACCTCTCCCTCTTTTGACTACCCAACTCCTCACTTCCGTTCCTTCGGTTTCCTCATTTACTCACTCCTAATTAATAAAAATGGGACGTTACAATAGTATTGTGCAATCTGAAGCCTCTCTGCTATGCTTTATAGCTCTAAATCTACATCTTGTCGTGTTACTTTACAATTTTCATCACTTTGCAAAATATAGCCTCTCTTGCAAACTGTTAACCAATTGAAATGCCTGTCAATAAACATTTAAAGCTCAGCATAAAGTAAAATTATGCAAATCAATGATTGTGAAGAAGAGCAAAATATATTTCTCAGATTTATTTAGCCAACCGGTCCCTAGCAATGACTGAAGAAATAAGGCTAAAACCAAACAGGACAACAGTTGCAAATATGCAAGCTTAATGCCAAGAAAATATTGGGGAAAACAAAGCTAACAGTGGTTGAAGAAATAAGGCAAAAGCTAAATAGTAAAACAATTGCAAATTTGCAAGCCTAATGCCAAGAAAATAGTGGAATAAAAATGAAATTAAGAAAAAAATAAGGAACAGCAAAACCAATTCCTAAATGCTGAATGAGTAGTGAAATGCACAAGTTAATTACCAATAACATTGAAACTTAACATAATAATTAAACATGCAGATAAACAAAGAATTATCATAAAGCAATTAAAAACAACAATAGTCCCTCGCTAAGGCACACATACCTTCCTCTGCTAAAGTTCTAAGCTCTGATGGAATAATCTCAAGCACTTCAATAGCATTAATAATGGCATACCCTTTCGTAGGGTGCAAAATAATTGTTAAAGTCCTTCCACTAACAGAAACAGTCCTATTTAGGACTAGTGCAGTATGACCTTCTCCAGTCATGCGAATAATATCAACTTTCTCAAAAATAACATCACCATTCACCAATATATCAAACACCCTTTCTTCTTCATTTGTCACTCTAGGATCAATCTCTGCAAAGTGAAACCATATTGAGTAATTTTTACTTGGATCCACATCAATTTCAAATGTTAGATCAGGTTGCCGGTCGGTGCTTATGATTGCCGACTGATAAAGCTTTTTTGGATAAAAGTTAGGCGGAAGCGATGCTTCCGCTATGCTTTGTTCCGTTGAGATAGATTGATCAGAGCCTTGGCTAAAAGATAAAGCACCAAGCCAAAATCTATCACCACCCCAATGATCTCCATTATAGTCTTCATCAAAGGCAGCCTTTCCAGATCCACAACTTAATCTCTTGGCGGTTCGAAGCACCATTAAATTGCTCCTTGGTCGACCGTAATTATAAGAATTGACATCTACTTGAAGAATTTCGATAGAAAGGATAGAAGGATCTCCATGACCAGTGCTGTGGAAACAAACACATAAACTTCTCTTTTTCACAAATATCAGTGCTTCCATAAACGACTGGTCTTCATGGTTACTCCAGCCTGGTTTCATGGAGTATGTCAGAGTGCCATCTACAGAAATATCAAAAACTGGCTCATTTTGTAGGTCTGCATCTGCCACTAATGCAAAGAATATCCTCACAGCATAGTGCCCATTAGGAATTCTGTTGATGTTGTAACAATTTTCTGGACCATCAGATAGAGGAAAGTGGCGAAGTGTTTTAAGCGGTGGAACAATAGAACTTGTACGTGATGCATTTGTATATCTTCCACCGGTGTAACCAAAGTCTCGATACCATAAAGTATTTGTTGGTTTGGTCCGGATGTCCTCACGAGCACCACAACTAATGCGAATTGCAAATGGTTCTGCATAACCAGAACGATTGTAAATGCTTTTAGAACAGAGGGAGGGAACGGATAACAGGAAAGCTTCAGCTTACCATTCAACAGCAATAGACAAGTTTGGTGAAATAGACTCAGGGCAGTTACACTAGGTCAAAAATGACTAAAACTGCCTCTAGATTGCTAAAAACCATTTAGAATGTATTGAAACAATTAAAATAAAAGGCAAAATGAAAAAAAAAAAGTTATAGGAGTAAAAGCAGGAAGAGAGCATGGAACACATTTTCACGAGATGGAATCTAGTACTTTTCATTAAATATTGAAATTAGAAAACTGTGGTAGGGAATAAAAGAAAACACAAAAGCAATAAACTAAATATGATGCATTTGGTTAGAGATGTGATTGCCAGATAATTGCAAGCTGCAAAAAATTTCATATTGAGGAATGTAAAAATGCCGGGTTTATTCTCACATGTAGCAGGTAAAAATATATTGATATCAAAATACTAGGGGTTTGCCCTCACCCACAGACTTAAAACTTTTGGATTGAAATGGGTTTGATTGTCGGTATATCAAGCCCAACTTTGGCCGCCTTTGCTTTACACTATCCAACGCATAGCATCAAAGTCCTATTTGCGACCAAAGTTTCTCATGCAAATTGTGCTCCAATGAATTTTAGTGAATTTTTACCATGATGAAGCATGGGCTCAAATTTTTAAGTAAAAATAGGTAAAATTGTTGGTATACCAAGTCCAGCTTTAGTCCCCTAAGGTTCATAATCCACAATAGAAGGTATTAATATCAAGGTTTCACTGCGATCAAATGTTCAAGTAGTTTGTGGATCCAAAGATTTCTAGTGAGCACTATCATGATTGAACAATGTTCAAGATAATTGACTCCCACAGAATGACCACATGATTGAGTGAGCACTTAATAAATGATATTTTATGATGTTAAAAATTTTGTAAAAGAGAGATTTGTTAATACAGATGAAAATATTAATTTCAGTATTGTATCTGACAATAGGAAAGAATGGTGGCATAGAAAATACCAAGTGTTATACCACGCCTATAGGCTTAAGATTTTGGGTGAAAAAAAATGTTTTGCCCAGTAGCATATTGGGCCCAACCTTGGCCACCTACTAATCCAAGTTCCCAAAACTAGTTGCAAGGTTAAATAGAGGGCGACGTTCATGCTAGCATCATATGATTAAGTAAGCTCTTGATGCATGACACTTGTCCAATCAAGAGAACTTTCACATGAGAACGGGTTTGGCCGAGGCATGTAAGAATATGGATTTAAACCCACATCACATAAGTGAAAAATATGTAGTAGAAATATTAGTGATTCGCTCTCGCACAAGCTTAAACTTTTGAATTAAATGAGTTTAACCACTTGAGCTGATAACTTTGGCCTCCTTTTGATTCATACTCCCCAACAAGTCACAATATCCCAAACATAGGACAATGCCCAATGAAGAGGCCATGGAATAGTGAAGAAGGCTAGAAGATGGGAAAGGGTGACAAGGACATAAAAGAGAATAAAAGAGGAAGGAGACATAGATAAGAGTAGGATAATGGTGACAATACCTAATGAGTAGCGGTGATGTGTGCCAATGAAATGTGAAAGTAACTAAGGGAAGTCAAACATAGGATGCCCAATGCTGGCCATCAATCACCACTTTCAATTCTCCTGATAATTTTCTCCATAACAAACCTAAAGCTCTCCTTTCTCTTATATAATGCACTTACTGTATCGAAACTATTTGGATTGTTTTTAATAAAAAGCTATTGAGTTGTCTTCCTTTTATTCTCTTCTTCCTTTGCTCATTATTCTTCATGGTATCAAAGCTACCATAGCGTCATGGCACAATCTCTCTTCTCTCTACCATGGCCTCATCCGCTACTGCTTCCTCCAACGAACACATCACAAACTAGCAAGCTCAACAAGCTCTACTACCATGTGACAACCCCATGCCTACCCAATTGAAATTCATTCTGAGCAACATTCGCAGTCTCGTCTCCATTCAACTCACCTCCGACAACCACCCGATCTGGAAGGCACAGGTCCTCAATTTATTTTGAGCAAATGGGCATGATAGCTTCCTTGATGGTTCCTTCTCTTGCCCAACAAGACACATTCTTGATGCCAACGACACTCCTCTTCACAACTCCTTTTTCACCAAATGGATGCTTATAGATCAAAACCTAGTAGTAGCTCCCTACTCTGTCATCTCTTCACCTATCCTCCCTTATGTATTACCTTTGGATACTTGTCATGACATTTGGATAACAATCGAGCGCCGACTTCAATCCTCCAATCGTTCCAGGATCATCTAACTGAAAAAAGAGCTTCACAACCTCAGTATGTTGAACAAATCCATTAACCAATATCTCTTCAAAATCAAGGCGAAGGTCAATACCCTTGCAGCCGCAGAAGCTCCCCTAAATCTGGAAGCATGATCCACTACACCCTCAACAAACTGCCCTCCACAAAACCGCAATCTGCACCAACCACCAACCAATCTCCCTAGACGATCTTCACACACTACCATTCAATGATGAAATCAACCTCACAAAAGAAACAGCAAAGGAATCATTTACCTCCACAGCCCTCACCATCGCAAGGGTGGAAGAAATTGCAACTCCACCTATACATCTAATGACACAAAAAATAACTCCACCTCTAGCCCAAACCAAAGCAAATACAACTCCAATAGCAACAGCAAACCCCCCACAGTTTGTCAAATCTGTCCCAAGACGAGGCATGAAGTCTTCAAGTGTTGATTCTGGCATGAAAAAAGGATGCCAAACTCCTACAACACTTGTCACCCCAAATTTCGACTCAATTGCCTGCAAATGGTACCTCGACAATGAAGCCACTACTGAACCAAATCATCTCATCCATGCCCAAGACTACAAAGTAGACAACACCATTATAGTCGGGAATTACCAACAAATTAACATCACACAGATTGATAAAGGGATCCTGCCCACCCCTCTAAGTAAGCTATATCAATCTCACCTACATCACATTCGAAGTTTCGCTTATAACCTCATCTCCATTCACAAACTAATCCAAGCTAATGCCTGCTCCATTACTTTTACCTCCAATGGCTATTGTATCAATGACTTAAAAGACAAATCGCACCATACTTAAAAATCACTACATTCATGGACTCTAACCCGTCATCCCTCCAGTCACCAAGCACCCATCAATATCTTTTGCTCTTATTTCAGTTCAATACATCCCACAACTCTGGCATCAACAGCTTAGACATCCATCATCTCAAACACAATCAACAATCACCTCCAGAAATTACTCTTTACGCATTTCCTTTGAATACTTGCATTGTAATTCTTGCAAACTAGCTAAGAGTCATAGGCTTCCTTTTTTCTGTATCTACTACTAATACCTCCTCTCCACTATAACTAATTCACTCTTATTTATGGGGCCCTTCCCCACTTTATCTCTATAGGCTTATAAATACACTTTGGCTTTTGTTGATGAATACTCTAGCCATACATGGGTCTATCTCCTTCACAACAAAAATGATATAAACTAAAATATTTCTTGAATTCAAATCAATGGTTCAAAACCAATTTCCATATAAGATCAAAACTATCCGCATAGACGGTGGCGGGGAAAACATCAATAACACCTTTCACAACCTCCTTAAACAATACATCCTACATCAATAAACATGACTCTACACACCCGTACAAAAAGGTGTTGCCGAATGCGCACCATCACCTCATTGAAAAAGTTTGCACGCTCATGGCAACCGCAACTCTACCTCCCCACCTCTAGGTCGATACACTACTTACAACCTCCTATCACTGCTTACCTTCCACCACCATAACCTAGTAGTTGGTTTGAGGAGTAGTGGGGGAAGAGTGACTGGTGGTGGTGGGGATTGTGTTGGTTTATTGGAGGCTTGCTGAAAGGGAAATATTTGTTTGTTGAAAAAAATGTGGTGAGAGACCACCATCTACTACCTTCTTAGAATCACCTCAAAATATTTGACTGCCTATGTTAACCCTGGCTCCGACCATATACTGAACACAAACTCTATTCCCCATCCATACCATGTATATTTCCTGGCTATGCCACCTCTCAAAAAAGATACTGCTACCTCGATCCTAACACAAACAAAATCTACATCTCTCACCACATCTTCTTCAACAAACAAATATTTCCCTTTCAGCAAGCCTCCAACAAACCAGCACAATCCTCACCACCACCAGTCACTCTTCCCACGCTACTCCTCAAACCAACTACTAGCCAACACTCATTACGTCCTCCACCGCAAAAAACAGCCCGACACAAACACCGCACCACCCAACTCTCTTATCCCCTCCCATATTACTCAAATACCAAAACAACCAACACCCATACCATCCCCCATAATACTGCCAACCACATCTCTTCATCCCATGCAAACCCGCCCCCAAACAACCACTCTCAAACCATGCCAAATGCTCAACCTCATCTACCAATCTCAAACCGAACCAACATGCTACTCACCTGCCATCAAACATCAGCACTGGCGTGAAGCCATGTCCACTGATATCTGAACCCTACAATCTCAGGTAGATGGTCCCTTGTTCCACTGTCACTACACCAAAACGTCCTTGAATGCAAATGGACTTATCATACCAAACTGAATTCTAACGGGTCCATACTTGTTACAAAGCCCGCTTGGTTTCCCAAGGCTTCAAGCAACAACATGGCATTAACTATATTGAAATATTCAGTCTCGTTGCCTAACTCCCAATCATTTGAGTTCTCATTACCTCATCGAAACCATTCAAATGTTGCAAACTCGAGGCTTTGTCGATGCCACTCATCCTAATCATGTTTTTCTCCTAAAAAAGGCCCTGTACGGATTCAAACAAGCATCATGCCAATGGTTCGTTGCACTCTAGAACTACCTCCAAACAATCAGGTTTCAACCCGATTCCGCTGACCTCTCCCTCTTCCGTCAAAACAACCTTAATCATCTCTATGTGCTTATATATGTCGACGACATTGTCCTCCTCACCGGGAGTGATCCCACCCTCATCCAATCTACAATTCACAAACTACATACTAAGTTTCACAGAAAAATCTTAGTACCCCTATCTCACTTTCTTAGCATCAAAGCTATCAACACCTCATACGGTATTCACCCATCCCAACTGACCTATGGTACAAAAATACTAAACACAGCCGGCGTGACCAACTCCAAACCTGTTAAACATCCCCTGCTCCCCCGAACAATCCACCACACTTCCCGATCTCACTCACATTTCAAAGCCCACGCTATACCAACAAATTGTGGACTCTCTTCAACACCTCACCTTAACTCGGCCAGAAATCTCCTTTGTCATCAACCTCACCTCTCAACATATGCAGCAACCCACACAATCGTACTTCCATCAACTCAAGCGGAACCTTCGCAACCTCAATGGCACCAAAACAGTCGGCCTCCCAATCTACATATCACATCTCACACTTACAATCTACACCGACTTCGACTGGCCAGGGAATCCTACCGACCGCAAATCTACATTTGGCTAGTGTGCTTTCCATGGACGAACTCCTGTCTCTTGATCTGCAAAGAAACAAGTCACCGTAACTCGACCCTCCATTGAGGCCGAATATCGAGCCCTTTCCTCAACAACTGCAGACATCTTCCAGCTTCGACAACTAACCGACTTTCATACACCTCAACTACAACCAACCATCCTCTATTGCGATAACAAATCCGCAATCGCCCTCACCAACAACCTAATCTTCCAAGCTCGCATCAAACACATTGTGGGTAATTGTCACTTCATCTAGAATTGCATCAAACAAAATCGCCTCACCATTCATCATATAACCACGTAAGACCAGCTCAAAGATATCTTCACCAAGGCACTCTACAACTCCAGATTCCAGCAGATCAACTTCAAGCTGACACTTCCAACTGAAACCCTCAGCTTGAAAAGGATGTAACAACCTCTGCCGTATGCAGCTGCTGCCCACCTTCAACTGCCATCTGCAACAAGAAAAATCTGCACCGTCCAACAGCAACCAACTAAATCAGGGCCAGTCTCTCCATAACTAACCTAAAGCTCTCCTTTATCTTATATAATGCACTTACTGTACTGAAACTATTTGAGTTGGTTTTAATGAAAAGCTGCTGAGATTTCTCCCTGTTATTCTCTTCTTCCTGTACTCATTATTGTTCAATAATAAGATCTACTCATTTGCACACAACCCCGGCAAACACCTAATTCTTTCTCCTGAGCCATTAATAAACCATAAAATGGGCCAAACTCACACATCTCATATAACCTTGGTACCTAATTTTCAGCTCCAATCCATCTTAATATTTTTCACTCATCATAGTTTGAATTGCAACATTATTAGAACACCACACCCTCAAGCAAACAATTCAAAACATATAATCGCCATCTGAAATCCAAGTCCGGAACTGGTTCGCTAGAGCAATCAAAGAGTAACCGAGAGATAAAGAAAGACGGAGAAAGCATAAGATTTTTCCTGCACATCCTAGGCCAAGACAAAGGATAGACTTTACTCATAGAACATGAAAGAAGATGAATCAATCCTAGCAATCCATCAGAAACTCCAAGAAAGAAAATCCCATAAAAGGTAAGAATGGCGAGAAGAGTTGTACACTTCGAGTAAGCAGATATAGCGTTAGCCTATCCTTAAGGAAAGCAATTGGAATGACATATATGTATGACGGATTACTCACCATTAGACACAGCAGAGGCCACATGAGCGGCAAGCACGAGAACGGAACTGACAAAGAGAAGCCAGGTAGTGGCAGCTACCTGCATCCTGAAAAGAACTCCCTTGCAGCTTGCCACCTTCCAGTTCTACTCTGGCTGTCTCTCTCTAGAGAGACAATAACTCAAACCCTAATCTCCCTATCGCCTCTCTCTCTCTCTCTCTCGTCTCTGCTTCTTTGCGGGCTTAATGCACGACATTCTGATCCCGGATCTCCGTGACAAGCGCGGAAAAGCTGATTTTTTTTTTTCTTTTCCAGCAAACTGATTTTTCTCCCGTGGCGATGCATATCTAAAATTTAATTAACTAAGAAAACAAAATACCAAATATTGAAGAATGGAATATTGACTTTATTTTGCCTGTTAATATATAGTTGAAATTGGTTACATATTTCTCCCGTTTATTATCTTGTAAAGTATTCACGAAGTCACATACAAAAAGCTTCTAATCAACCTAGAAGTGAGAAAAGAGCACAGTCTACGATAATAAATAGTAAATAGTAAATTGTGTAACTTTTATTCATGAAATGAGCCTTTTTTTTATAGATAAGGAGTTGACCGAATATCATTTTGTGCCACTAGTAAATGAGGGTCAGTATGAGGTATTTAGCACAATATACATTAAAGAGGTCGGGAGCATAAGAAGGTGTCAGGTCACACACGGGCGTCCGTTTCCTGCATGTCTGTAGATTCCTCCGTCCGGCCTGGTTGAAGAGTTATGTGGCAAAAGTCATGTGAAAAGTTCGATCATGTTACCCTTTGAATGGACCGTTGACCGCCGCTCGGTGAAAGGATTGGATGTCACCCAACTCGTATGAACAGAGTGATTAAGTGTGGGCTCTTGGGCTATTCCTGGTGGGCCTCAGCTTGCCACATCATCCTATTTGTTGATTGTTGGATTTTCTTAGATTCATGTTGACTTATTTTTTGTGTACACATCTCTTCATCTTCCCAACGAATTTTTCATCTTCGAATATTAAGATATGCTTCCACAAAAATGCTCAAATTCGAAGTTTTCTTCTTCATTTCCTTCTTCAACTAGCTCTTCAAGTTTAGTGATAAAATTAGAAATCACATGCTTGTAACTAAGATATTCAAATCGTTTTGTATTATTGTTCATACTTTAGAATAAGGATTGAACAACATTAAAAAAATCTTCAAATAATATTTTAAGATTGTTTGAACAAGATTTAAGAAGATTGGAAAACTATTGAGAGAATGCTCAAACAAGACTGCAAGAAAGTTTAAGCAAAATTAAAGTATAGTTTTAACCTGATTCTTACAAGTTTTGAATATAATTTGAATAATAATTGAGCATTATTTAAATATAGTTTGAAAATTTATCGAATTTTTTGAAATATGAATAAGCATTATTTGACCGGGTTTTAACATTGTTTGAGTATGATTTTGGTAAGGTTTTAATAAATTTAAATATATGTTCAATCAAAATTTAAACATAATTTAATTTATATTAATTTATCGTCACTATACATTTTTTTATATTAACTCATTTGAATTATTTTATTATGTTGGAAGATATTTACACCGATCATATAAGTTGAGAGTGCTCATATGTTGAGTTGAAAGTGTGATGGAGATGATGGTTAGATAACTTATGGCTATGATTTCATCATATTGTCAATATTAAAAGATATCTTTTTAATAATTAGTTCTTAACGTGTCTTAAGCAACAATTCTTTGGAACCCTAATTTATCATTTGTTAATAAGGATGTCTGGTAATAATGATAGTGAAGGCTACTCCATTACATTTAATATTATAAGTAATGATATAATATTTAGCATTGTTGATTTTGCTCTAACCATTGGGATAAGGTTTGAAGAATACCTATTTCGGCTCCTACGTGCCCATTCCGACGCCTAGGTGCCAACAATGATTATGGACGGGTTCTAGATGCCCCCAAGGAGTTATAAGGCACATTTTGGCAGCTAGGAAGACACCTTTTGGCATTTCAAACTCTCAAAACTTCCAAGAACGTCCAGAGGTCATAGATAGGATAGAAGAGGTAGATTTTTACCTTTTCTAGAGATATCTGTGAGGGATTTTGAGAGATATTTGAAAGGAATTGTGGGAACTTTGCATGGATCAGCAGAAGATTTTGTTGGAGGGATTTTCATTTCTTTCAGAGGAAAAATCTAAGTATTTTGTTCTTCGTTATCTTATAATTTTTATAAACACTATTCTAGTAAATTTGCTTTCATTTAAACAAAATTTTCTGTTGTGTTTTTGTCGGCACTATTTTTGGTGTGGGGTTTGCTCGTAAGAAGTTGTCGGTCATCGGAATTGAAATCCCGTTGCCCGCTTCGGAAGGACGTTTTTAAAAAATTTAATTTTGAAAAAGATGAAGTCAAACTGACCCCATAATTTTCATAGTTTAGATGAAAGAGCACTTTATCTCAAATCATGTATCTATCCCGAAGGATGAACGCAAGAATTGAGAGTGAGGCTCGATCAAATAAACTAAAGAAAGGGATGACATCCGGGTGGGCGGCGAAACCAA
>NW_018164536.1:6306454-6306782 GCF_001263595.1 Phalaenopsis equestris
TGGGTTTCTACCAATTAAGCCCATTTTTGATTGAAAATCATCAAATGAGTTAATTAATATCAGAAATTACCCATTTCCCATTTTGATTAAGCCTAAATGTTCATTAAGGCTAAAATATCCAAAATTACAATTTTGCCCCTAAGGGTCCCAAACTTTCATAATTTACCAAATCCAAGTCAAATGACTTTGAAATTTTTATGTAACCCTACTGATAGGTTAATTAAAACATCAAAGGAGAAAATATGGATTTTGAGCTCTTGGACCATTAAAACATCAAAGGTTAATTAAAACTACTCCACCATTAATTACCCTCAAAGCCTCCTCTGTG
>NW_018164536.1:6306882-6317029 GCF_001263595.1 Phalaenopsis equestris
GAAAAGTTCTATGGCTAGACCATAGGCTACTAAAGTGGTGAAAGCTATACCTCAATCAAAAGTGAGGTCAACACGGGTCAACCTAAAAAAATATTAAAGTGGACAACAAAGGTTATTTAAGTGGAACTGCGAACTTTACGAATCTCGAAATATTTCAAAATAATTTCTGCAGTTATTTTGGGGTTACTGAAATGAAATCTATGAGTTTTTCTTTAATAACTATGAATAACCCCGAAATAACATATGTGGTGTTATTTTAGGGTTATTGAAGTAGAATAACCCTCCTATGGCTAGACCCTAGGCTACTAAAGAGGTGAAAACTAGACCTCAATCAAAAGTGAGGTCAACACGGGTCAACCTAAAAAAATATTAAAGTGGACCGCAAATGTTATTTAAGTGGAACTGCGAACTTTACAAATCTCGAAATATTCTCAAAATAATTTTTGCAGTTATTTTGGGGTTATTGAAGTGAAATATATGAATTTTTCTTTAATAACTCTGAATAACCCCGAAATAACATCTGTGGTGTTATTTTAGGGTTATTGAAGTAAAATAATCCCGAAATAATCCTTTGAAGTGAAATAACCCTCAAATAACACCAAAATAACCTCCGCAGCTTTACTTCAAAAACCCTACAATAACCTCTGAGATGTTGTACACATGGCGACATATTAATGAAAGTCCGCACGTAAAGCTACGTCCAGAGTCTGGATAGAAAATTTCTCCTAATGACGACCCTATAAAAGATGAAGAGAGAGAGAGAGGGAGCCATAACATAATATTTGAGGCATAAATTAATTGTTTCCGGACCTTCATGTATAATAAAAATGATTTGGAACTCCATAGTTAAAAACTCATAAAATAAAATTTATGTATTCCTTCATGTATAATAAAAATGATTTGGAACTCCATAAAACTCATAAAATAAAATTTATGTATTATTAATAAAACCCTGAACCCTAAAATCCATCTTCCCCGTCCCGAAACACTTGCCTCACCGCACCTCAAAAGGCAACGGACGGATCCCGACGCACGAGGACATTCGAAACTTTTATCTTTGTCCTCCTTCCGCTCCGCTCTTACCCGAAAACCATTGAGGAAGGATCCTTCGTCTTTCTCCCCTTCGTCCCACCCGCCTCGCGCGATTCAGCTTTTCTAAATACCCTAAATCCGTTTTATAACGGGATTTGCTGATCTAGGAAAAACGGGATATAAGATGTCAATTTTGCTGTTTGGCAGGATTTAGGTTAAATCCGGCTATAATCCTGCTCAAATCCTGCTATCAAAGAGCCCGTTACTCGGTTTTGGATCAAGCGAAATACTCGGTTTTCTTACTTTTGTGAGTATTATTATTTTTCCGGGTTTCTCAAATGATTTCCGCTCTTTGCTGGGTGCCCAAAGGGGCATCCAAGATTGTTCCTGTGGTCGCCGAGCCTCCATCGAAAGAGGAAATTGAGGAGTTCTTGCAGACGGGGGTGTTGGAGCGAAAGTGAGCCCTCTCGTAGTATTCTTTGGTTCATGTGAGTAAAAAATTATCTTATTTCTGATGACTTAGGGTTTTATTGCGTGGACAGGGGTGATGTTGATGAAGAGGAGGATGAGTACATGGACATTAATGACATCAATGCTTCCGAGGAGATGGACGAAGTTGCCCTTGCACAGGCGGCAGCCAAGGCTCTTAATCAAACCCAGGCAGGCAGGGAATCAAAGGATGTACAAGCGGTTTCTGTTGGTATTGGGGAACTCAACATGGATGCTTATGATGATGAGGATGATGGTAAAACCTTATTTCTTCTGTTAAAATAGTAAAAAAATTCAGTTTGGTTTCATGGCCTTGTTTTTTTAGGCATCGAGCTATTTGGTAGTGGTATCGGGGACTCTTACTATCCGAGTAATGACATGGATCCCTATCTGCAAAACAAAGGAGTAAGTAAGATGTCTGAACTTGTAGAATTTGAATATCCTGTTATTGTTTAGAGAAATTTACATACACAACACACAATTCTTATGTTCCATTTCTGATACCCAAACTTTGATATTTATGTGTATAACACTTTCTTGTTTTGAACTATGCATGAAAAGGTGTATTTCAATTTTAAAAGCCCTTAATAGTGCTGTTTTTGTTGTGATATTAAAGATTTTAGTGCTATGTATGTAAGTATGAAAGTTTAGGTGTGAGATATGTAAATGTGTAAGAATTATGTGCTATGGATGTGCCCATATTTTTTATTACTTGATGTGAAGTGTGCCATTTGAAACAACACGGACCAGGATGATAGTGATGATGATGATGATGATGATGAGATAGAGGACATGACCATTAAACCTACCGATTCCGTTATTGTTTGTGCACGTAATGAAGATGAAGTCAGTCATCTTGAGGCAAGTTTCTTTTTCTTGATCAAGTTATTGTTTTAGGAGAGACATAGTGAAACCAACTTATTTATCTCGTTTGATTAACTAGATGTGTTGCTTTTAAAGTTAATCTTTTTATCTGTTCTTGTATGCCTCAATAGTTTTCATGATGGTTGATCCTATTTTTGAGATGCAACAATAGTTATTAATCCCATTGCGAAGATGTTGTTTGTTGTGATCCTTTGCAAGCGATATGTATATTTAGGATGCAAAAAAAGAAAAGGATAAATTGTCTTGATTTCTTGAGCATTTTTTATGGTCTTTTTATAGAACATTAAACGCTTGATTGAGAAGAATCTTTTCACGGGGATTTCTTGATGACACTGTTAACATTGAAGAATACAATCAACCTTAGTAATCTTATTATCATTAATAATAATAAATCATTTTATTTTTATTGTCTCATTAGTAAAAAAGAAGTTGATGAGGTTTTAAAGAAAATGAAAAATCAGTAGGACATGATGATATCCCAATTGAAGTGTGAAAATATATATTAGATTTGGGAGTTTTTAGGTTTACTAAACTCTTTATCATTTTTTTAAAAACTACTAAGATTCTCAAGTGGAGGAAGGGTATTTTGGTCCCATTTTTAAAAATAAATGGGATGCATAAGAGTGTGCAAATTATAGAGGAATTAAGTTGATGTGTCATACTTCAAAATTATGGAAGAGGGTAATTGAACATGTTAAGAAGTTAGGTTAAGACGTGACACAGATTTCTTATAATCAGTTTGGATTTATATCGGGCAGGTCTACCATGGAAGTCATACATTTATTGGGAGATTTGATGGAGAAGTATAGAGAAAGGAGAATATATGGTTTTTATTTCTTTAGAAAAAGCTTATGATAAGGTTCCAAGAGAGTTCTTTTGCAGGTTTTAAAGCCTTTGGAGAGTTCTAGAGAAAAAATGTGTTGATATGACTTATGTTCAAGTCATTAGAGATATGTATACTAGAGCCATTACTTGTGTTCGAACATAAGGAGGATTGACCAAGTATTTTCCTATTTCATTTGGATTACATCATCGATCGAACATGGATTGGCTTTCAACCCATATCTTTTTACTTTAGGTATGGATGCTCTTGCTGGACATTTATAGGAGGATGTATCTTGATGTATGCTTTTCGCTGATGATATTTTTCTTGTGGATAAGACTAGAGAAAAAGTTCAGAGAAAACTTGAATCATGGAGGTTTATTTTGGATTCTAAAAGCTTTCGTTTGAGTAGATTTAAAATTGAATATGTGGAATGTAATTTTAGTAGTAGTAATAGTAGCTGTAGTAACAAAGTTGTAATCATGGGTGATCAAATTATTAAAAGGTGTTAACATTTAGATATCTCGGGTCTATTTTTTCAAAGTGATGGTGGTATAGATGTGGATGGTATTAGTTGAAATCCAGTTGGGTGGTTGATCAAGTTGGTTGGTTGAAGTGGTGTGGTGGAATGCATCAGACCTATTGTGTGATAGAAAAGTATCACTTAAGCATAAAGGAAAATATTATAAGATGGTTGTGAGATTGCAATGCTCTATGACGCAGAATGTTGGTCTTTAAAAGATGAGCATAAAGCAAAGTCACATGTTGTTGAGATGAGAATGCTTCGGTGGATGAGTGGCTTGACACTAATTTATTTGTGGTATGTTTGGTGTTGCTCTAGTGGCGATCAACATTATAAAGAGTCGTCTTAGATGGTTTGGTCACATTAAACGTTGACCATCTGATGATCCAGTTAGGAGAGTAGGTGTTTTAGATTTGACTTATGTTTGGAAAGACAGAGGTAAATCTAAAAAGTCTTGAGAATGTTGTTTAAAAAATGATCTTAATTAGAATTAAATGAACCTATGACACTCAATAGGACACAATCAAAAAAAGGTCTCATGTAGCCGATCCCACTTGATGAGATAAAAGCTGCTTGTTGTTGTTATTGTACTGTTTACATTGAAGAATAAGTCATAAGTTCATTGATGAAGATGAATCATCAATTGAATGCCAATCAATCAAGATTTGTAAGATAAAATTCAAACCTTGGGCTAATCCTAGATGATTTTGGATAGGTTTTAATCTAAGTTTGGGCGTGCGTTACTTGACTTTTTGAAATATAAATTCATCCCTTAAAATGTAGAAGTGGAAGTTAAATCAAATCTTGCTATAATGGTGATTTAAAGGCCTAAATTTTCTTCTTATGAAAGAATTTAAATCAAATCTTGCTATAATGGTGATTTAAAGGCCTATGAAAGAATTTTAAATTTTTTCTTATTTGATCTTTTCCTCTTTCTACTTTTACATTGACTCCGCTTGTAGGTTTTGTAGGCTATGCAACAATATTGTCAATGGTTGGGCTAACATTCTTAGCTTCATCAATGTTATCATTGCCATTGATCCACTAGCGACTGTTGGCCATTCACTACCAATTGTTATAAAAAATTAACATATGCATTATTATTTTTCAACAATCTTTGTTGCTTTTAAAGAGAGCATAAAACTTAAAATTTCAAGTATTTCATGGAAACTTAATCCCTTATCCGAAATAAATTTTCACCTGGCCTAAAACTCTCACACGTCAAAATTTTTATCATTTTTTGGTATCCTAGTGCTCGTTCCAACTAGTAGAAAGTTTTTTTTCATGGTTAATTATGAGGAATGATTTCCTTGGTGATTTTACTGAGTAGGAAGAGTATAACTATGAGGTGAGATTATAATGATTGAAGATTATCTTTTCAAGGTGAAAGATGAAATGATCAATCAAATTGTTGATCAGAGCCTATCAAAAGGTCTTGACGAAGGAATAAATTGTCACAGTATTGACTACCTTTGAAACTTTGCTTACTACGACGACATTATCAACATTTGCTCAATAACAACTTGCTACAATAAAGGGAAAATCTTCATGGAATTTTGATCACAACCTATGAAAAGGCCATGATGAAGGAATAAATTGTCACAATAATGACTGCCTTCGAAAGTCTAGTGCAGGCGATGACAAGATCCGTGTTTGATGGGTGAGAAAGAGATAAAGACCCGCTCAAGCGTGCAAAACCGAGACAAGTCTCCGTGAGACCTACAAAAATGACCCATGACATTGTCAAGAGGCCCAACGATCTTTTAGAAATCGATCGGCTGCTCTATGATTGGTCAAAGAACTTCTATACCTTCCGCTCGCAGGAAGACATGGAGTTAGTATAACAAATTATCTAGGAGAGGATTTCTCTTCGTTAGCGACAAGATCTGCAAAATGGGAGCAATAGTCACCATTGAAAACCCTGGTAATCACCCTCTCAGGTAACGACAAGATCAGTGCTTGGAGGAAAGATTGATCGGTGCTGATATCCACTCAAAAAGACGACACAACGCAAACATCCAAAAGAAACGCAAGTCAAACCGACAGAGACACTGTGATTAATTGGTTTCTCAGAATCCATGAGCACCCAGTCAAAAACAAAAATGCTTTCTTTTTTTTATAATCCAAAAGGCGAAGGTGATCATGTTGATGCAAAAGTTTCTTTTTATTAATGTGAAGAAAGAATTACTAGGCTTTTTGTATAATGCTAACAAGCTTTTAGGTAAAAAAAAAAAAACCCTATCGAGTGATGGATTGGTCCTCACTTTGACCACCGAAAGATTCACCCCCACTACACGAACCATCACCTTCCTCCAAGGCATCAACAAGACCATCGGGGATCAAGGCTCTGAATTCGGATGGGTCAGAAAACTTCAGGTCGACCAAACTGTGGTGATTGAACCACTGGGTAGCATACTCGATCCCCAACCTAAGTTGTTCTGTCAACGCCTTTCGGGGGAGGAGCGACTTCAATCTCTCCTTAAGTTCGGCGTCATCCATCCTTCTTCAGCTGCTCCTTTGTTCAGATTGCTGCTACTTCAACTTCGGGAAGTCTCGGTCGTCACGAGCCCTTTGGAGATCATTGGTAGACGGGCTACCTCTTCCCAAGACTTTAACAAGCTCTCCTTGGCTATCCTTGGGGAATCCACCTTTTTATGAAGGCAAAAACCAAGGAATGGGAAGCCTGGCTCGACTCCAGGTGCAGTCGAGCGACGCGCTCGAGAAGTCTCTCATATGAGAGCCCCTTGAGCTGACAATGATCTCTATCAAGCTGGACCGCTCCGCCGCTCCGCCTGAAACGTCGAAGTCCAAGTCATTTCCACTAAATGAGGTGGCATGCGCCGAGTATCAACTGACAGGGGATGTTAATCCTTCGAGACATCCAACAAGCTGAATCGCTCGCCATCACTAATCCATAGCCATCCTTCACCCCCTTCTAGCGAACGCCATCCTCTGTCCACCTGTTTTATCTTCAACGAAAGAAGGGCCGAAACGTTAGCACCCTCCACCAGCTCCTTCCCTTCTCAGTAGACGGTTTCCCCCTCTGTATACGACGAGGATTCAGAACCAAAAGAAGAAATATAACCCTCCTAAGTGGAATCAACTGAAGCGATAAGTGGCTCAGCCGCCCTAGCCCTCTCAACCAAAGCCAAGTGGGTGGCATCGGGTCGGGCATTCAGTGGAGAAGCGACGACCAAATCATTTTGCATGACGAAGGAAGTATCTACATGTCAACCCCCCTTTGAGCTTCCTTGGAGCCCATTCTCGCTCCTTCGCCTTGCCCTGCAGTAACCGAATGAGATCGCAATTATAGTTAACTCATCGGTCATTGTTTCTTGAACGAAAACCGTTATCTCAATAATGAAAGTTATAAATCGTTTGATACCAGAGCACGCGACATTAATAGTGGTATATGTCATAAAGTTTTGACAGGAGGAATCAACCTTCAACTTCCGCCGCTGCTTTTACTTGGCCGCTTTTGCTCTGGCGGCCTCGTCAGCGTCCAAAACCCTCAAATCGCCCAGGGTCATCTTCCCTTCCATCACCCGGTCCACCGTCATTTCCGCAGTACACTGAAGAACAGACATTGGACTCCCTTCCAACATCTCCTGGACATCCTGCAAATCTGTTGATAAGGCCCTCAGCTTACTACCTGCCACCCCTACGGGCGAGTGACAATCTCCCAGTCGCAAACGAAGTTTTCGCCAGTCCTTGATCTTGTTTTCGACACCAAGCAAACGAAGCTTTCACCCAGGCGAAAATATGACAAACCCCTCTTTATCGGTCTTGAATGAGTAGTGACTAAAAATGTCGATCACCAGTGGATACTAAAACGATGACAGAACATGATGAAAGTCATGATGGCCACAACGAATTTCGACAAAACTTGTGTCGGAATGACCCCGTACTTGGTAATCACACCTTTGAGCTCTGGCCATAGGGGCAACCGAGGCCGAACTTAAACTGATCCTGGTAAAAGACCAGATCAGGGTTAATATCATCTGTCGGCGCCCCGCGGTCGGAGTCCTGTCGAGGGTAATCTGGGTACCTGAGTAGTAACACTCCTGAAGGCTCTTTACCTCCCGACCTGTCAGAAAGGAGGAATCGACTGCCCACAATGGTGCTGAAGAGAAACGAAGAATAATTTGGAGCCATTAAAGTTGAACGAAAATAACATAACAAAAATATTATTTTATTACAAATAACATTATTACAAATTTCAAACGAAGTGTTTAATAAATGGGTCTTCTGTGGCTTCAAACAGGGATGCCCCTTCTGAAGCAACCTCTAGAGGACTATCTCTCCACCAAACCTAATTTGCTCCATCCGACCAACCTCGTTACTGAAATGACATGGAACTGGAAAATCGCGGATGCATCTCATCTCGGCACGATCGTCATTCAGGGAACCTCAAAGCAACGCGACCTCCTTCTCTAGTCGTGCGACAACAGCCGATTGCTATTGAAAGGCGGTCTCTAAACGCTCGTAAGAGGCCGGACACTCTAGCTCGGATGGGTTGGCAGGGTTTTCAGCTGTCTGGTGCAGAACCTCTGCCATCTCTTACACTTGGCATGTCGCCAACCTAGGATGAAGTCTCCGACACAAGATTTGTTCTTGTTGGGAGCTTTTGCCTGCGTCGATCAACGACAAAGGAGGGGCAATCGCATCAAGGGGCCCAACGGCAACAACAGGGAGTTAGTCAACCACATCTCTCGATGGCCCGCCATCTTCGATATTCTTTGTCCAGATCGACACATCTGCATTTAAAAAAAATGTCAAGTTACTACGCCAGCTGAAGTCAAAAGTAATTTATTACATATCCATGAACCTCTTGGGGGAATACCTCCCTCCCTCGTTAGGGTGCCACATTTCCTTTCCTCCGGGGACAACAACGAAGGGTCAACAACTCACCACCAGCCTCCACTCTTGGGCTTCTGCGATCGTCATCAGGCTCCTCCCTAGATATGGTCAGCCTCCACTCTTGGGCTTCTGCGATCGTCATCAGCCTCCTCCCTAGATATGGTCAACGGGTCTACCGCAACCCTCACCTTGCTCGGGCCAGTATCCATGGTTTCTCAGAGAAGCCTCTTTTGTTACTGCGCTTCGAGCCCCTCGAAAGAAGCAACCTGATCGGCCGACACCGGACCGACTGACTTTCCTCTCTTCTCTCTTTTAACCAGCTTCTTCCTTTCAAGGCCAGATGCCAGAACAGGAGGGGGATGTCTCACTAAGGCCAATAGGCTCGGGTTGACTGTCTTTTTGCTCGTACCTCCAGACATGATGTCTACTCAGCAACTCAAAAAATAACAACAACAGATAAATAGCCCAATTCATGGCCTTATTATGAGACATGCAAGGCATGTAAATAAAAGGAGAACTAATTATTAAATTCTTCTTTTTCTTTTTGATCTTCATGATATGATTAACTAATAATTTTTCTGTCTTTATTGCAACTGTTGCCTCCAAGGAGCAGGAAAACTTGAAGAACTACTATATATACAACAAAATTACTAGCACGAATCTCAAAAAGAGCAAACTACTGAGAATACGAAGCTTTTCTCCGAGGAAAGCGATCTACAAACAATTAAACGTGAAGCATGAGAATCCGCGTCTCTAAACTTTGGATAGGCCAAATCTCCGGAGATGGTCCCCCTACTCGGTAGCGGGAATATCCTCCAACGGTAAGACGCAATCATCCCGACAATGAGTGTCGTCGGATACTCTGCATAGACAACGATAAGATCCGCCCTCAAGGCTTTGCGGGAGGGGAGATCCGACCAAGGCGACGACTCGACCAGACAGAAGTCCCAGGTTCTGTAAGACTTGAGCCAAACATAAAGTGGGCTATGGCTCGCTAAACGAAATAGGTTGACCCATCAGTCGACCAATCGACTGAAGCGACAAGTCCCACAAAACCGATCAGTCAGACTTCTTGTCAAGATAGCCGACCTTATTCACACCAGCCAATCACTCTCTCTTGGTATATGCGGATATTAGTCTACAATCGATCCCCTGTCGGCCGACTACATTTACTTAAAACTAATAAGTTATTGTAAAACGTTAGTCTCTGCCGATATTATGACGATCATTAATTCAAATTATACGAATAAATTCTATTAAGAGTGGTTACCATAACAGTTTCCAATTTCCTTAATTGTACGAGTGGTTACCATAACAGTTTCCAATTTCCTTAATTATACTAATTAGACCCCTTTAAGTAGATGTTCTAATGAGGAATAAAAAAACCGGCTCTTGAACTTCTTCTGGGGAAATTACTGTGCTCTCTCTTTCTCTCACCTCTCTAGATTCCGACTCTCGGGGTGTGCTCATCAGAAGACAAGTTAGGATTCAACATGTCTTCTGATGAGCACACCCCGAGAGTCGGATTCATGAGT
>NW_018164536.1:6317073-6323165 GCF_001263595.1 Phalaenopsis equestris
TATATATATATTTATATTTATATGCATATATGATTATCCAAATAGGAGAAATATTGCATGAGCTTGTTTGAAATTGACTTCACAAGCTTTAGTATGCTAGGTTTGATAATCCGAAAACTATGATTTGTCAACTATAACGTTTCAATGTTCCGATTTTTTTTTCTTTTTTAGTATCTTATATCAAGCATGAGGAAGAAAAATGGATATGATGGAAAATTGTCAAGTAGGATGATAAGAAAATAAAATGTCAGAATAGATACTAAAATTTATAAGACAGGTCACTGCTCTAGAAATTTCATTGAATGATAAATCCATATTAATGAAGTATATATATTATAACTTAATGATATTTTTTCCACAATATCTAAACTTTTTTCAAATTTTGATGTTCTTGAAGCTAGCACAGAAACTATAACCCTAGTGTAAAGAACACAACTTTTTTTGTTGGAAAAAAATCTAAAGTGCTAGTTCTTTTTATTGGAATTCTTTTTCTTTCTAATCAGCTGTAATGATCTTGTTATGATAGATTTGGATTTTTGAGGAATCAAGAGATGGAGATGCAAATATGTATGTGCATCATGATGTCATATTACCCGCTTTCCCCCTCTGCACAGCATGGCTGGATTGTAACCTTAAAGGTGGCGATAAAGGTAAGCCATTTCTTAATTTTTTATTCTTGCAAAGATTTGCTGTTCGATCTTTGTTCTCCAACATCAAGCTCTGTTGCTTGGATTTTCGAGTGTGGGTGAACTTATTCTTCCACATTTTAGCTTTTTTCTGGTTAATTATTGACCCAATACCTGATTAGTCATATAATCTGAATAAAAGTAACAAAAACCAAAGAAAAAGAAGATAAATTTCAAATCCTACTTACTAGTAGAGGTAGGAATAAAGGAAAATTATTAATTTATTGAAATTTTCTATTTTGAAACAAAATAAAATAATTTGCCATTCTTGATTTGTGAGGAGCAAATGGGGCCACTCATCACTTGGTTGGATATTCTCTCTCTTCCAATTATATTATGTTCTATTACATGTAATCTACTTAATTTGTCTTCTAAATAATCTTTGTAATTGTGTCAAGTTGAATCAATTTTCATAATTGGCTAAAAAATTTCATTTCTAAAAAAAAGACAAAAAAACACACTGTAGTTCATAAAGCTGGAAGAGTAGCAATTAATCAAGAAGTTTAATATATGAACAATATGGTGTGTCAACTTTAGTAGCTTTACTAATAGGATGAAAAATTATCCCTAGCTATTAGCCCATTAGGAAGGAAAATGACATAGGTTAAAACAGTTGGTATGTAAATAGAAAGCATGCATACAAGTTAATAAAGTTTCAACTTTAAAAGCCACATTAGATAAAGAGTTAAAGTTTAATATGCTGACCTCCTTTCTCCCTGGTGTTTCTAACAAAAAAAAAAAAATAATAATAAATAAAAATAATCTGATTGTTTTTGTTTGCTTAATCCTTAATTCCATCAATTTCTAAACAGCCTATTGAGTGACATTCAGTAAAGTAATATCTCTTCAATGAATTTAAAATCTTTAGGTGTTAACGGTCAGTTTTCACTATTCTAATTTTGTAGTTTTCTTAACAACAGAAATCTCAATGAATTTAAAATCTTTAGGTGTTAACGGTCAGCTTTCACTAGTCTAATTTTGTAGTTTTCTTAACAACAGAAATCAGTGGTCTACAGGAAAGATAGCCATAGAGACGCTGTTCTTGGACTTGCCTGGAATAAGGAGGTGAGGTGAGGAATACACAATTTGCTTTTATTACTATTATTTGCAGATAATATCCTGTTCTATTATAAATATGCTCGTTGGAACTTACAGGAATGTCTTGGCTAGTGCAAGTGCGGACAAGTTGGTCAAGATATGGGATGTAATTACTGGGAAATGTGTTGCTACTATTTCTCACCATACCGACAAGGTAAATGATCATGGGTTTGACGTAGGATGAATCAGATTACAATTGTTTTGGAGTCAAGTGCCAAATCGTTACATAACTATTTACATGGGGCTATTTTAGTCCGAAAGTCTATAAAAGTGTCACATTAGTCCAAGACACTTTAAATTTGGGCTGAAATAATTCTCATGGAGTATTATTAGAGCCCCTGTTTTAAAGAATACGGGGACCAATTTGGTATCTGTATAGACTCTCGGAATAAAAAGACCCCATGCAAATAGTCGGGGGACTATTTTGGCACTTTATTGTTTTATTATTATTTACTTGGGGTCATTTAGTCTGAAAGTCTATAAAAGTGTCAAATTAGTCCCAAGACACCTTAAATTTGGGCTGAAATAATCCCCATGGAGTATTATTAGAGCCCCAATTTAAAGACAATGTGGACCAATTTGACATCTATACAGACTCTCAGAATAAAAAGACCCCATGCAAATAGTCAGGGGACTATTTTGGCACTTTATTCTATTTTTTTATTACTATTTACATGGGGTCATTTAGTCCGAAAGTCAATAAAAGTGTCAAATTAGTCCCAAGGCACTTTAAATTTAGACTGAAATAATCCTCATATAGTTATTAGAGCCCCAATTTAAAGTATATGGGGACTAATTTGGCATTTGTATAAACTCTGGGACTAAAAAGACCCCATGCAAATAGTCGGGGGACTATTTTGGCACTTTATTGTTTTATTATTATTTACTTGGGGTCATTTAGTCTGAAAGTCTATAAAAGTGTCAAATTAGTCCCAAGGCACCTTAAATTTGGGCTGAAATAATCCCCATGGAGTATTATTAGAGCCCCAATTTAAAGACAATGTGGACCAATTTGACATCTATACAGACTCTCAGAATAAAAAGACCCCATGCAAATAGTCAGGGGACTATTTTGGCACTTTATTCTATTTTTTTATTACTATTTACATGGGGTCATTTAGTCCGAAAGTCAATAAAAGTGTCAAATTAGTCCCAAGGCACTTTAAATTTAGACTGAAATAATCCTCATATAGTTATTAGAGCCCCAATTTAAAGTATATGGGGACTAATTTGACATTTGTATAAACTCTGGGACTAAAAAGACCCCATGCAAATAGTCGGGGGACTATTTTGGCACTTTATTGTTTTATTATTATTTACTTGGGGTCATTTAGTCTGAAAGTCTATAAAAGTGTCAAATTAGTCCCAAGGCACCTTAAATTTGGGCTGAAATAATCCCCATGGAGTATTATTAGAGCCCCAATTTAAAGACAATGTGGACCAATTTGACATCTATACAGACTCTCAGAATAAAAAGACCCCATGCAAATAGTCAGGGGACTATTTTGGCACTTTATTCTATTTTTTTATTACTATTTACATGGGGTCATTTAGTCCGAAAGTCAATAAAAGTGTCAAATTAGTCCCAAGGCACTTTAAATTTAGACTGAAATAATCCTCATATAGTTATTAGAGCCCCAATTTAAAGTATATGGGGACTAATTTGACATTTGTATAAACTCTGGGACTAAAAAGACCCCATGCAAATAGTCGGGGGACTATTTTGGCACTTTATTGTTTTATTATTATTTACTTGGGGTCATTTAGTCTGAAAGTCTATAAAAGTGTCAAATTAGTCCCAAGGCACCTTAAATTTGGGCTGAAATAATCCCCATGGAGTATTATTAGAGCCCCAATTTAAAGACAATGTGGACCAATTTGACATCTATACAGACTCTCAGAATAAAAAGACCCCATGCAAATAGTCAGGGGACTATTTTGGCACTTTATTCTATTTTTTTATTACTATTTACATGGGGTCATTTAGTCCGAAAGTCAATAAAAGTGTCAAATTAGTCCCAAGGCACTTTAAATTTAGACTGAAATAATCCTCATATAGTTATTAGAGCCCCAATTTAAAGTATATGGGGACTAATTTGACATTTGTATAAACTCTGGGACTAAAAAGACCCCATGCAAATAGTCGGGGGACTATTTTGGCACTTTATTGTTTTATTATTATTTACTTGGGGTCATTTAGTCTGAAAGTCTATAAAAGTGTCAAATTAGTCCCAAGGCACCTTAAATTTGGGCTGAAATAATCCCCATGGAGTATTATTAGAGCCCCAATTTAAAGACAATGTGGACCAATTTGACATCTATACAGACTCAAGCCCCTATAGTTAATTACATCTTAAATGACCGAAGTCACTTAAGAATACTCTCAATAAAAATCAGGAAAAATTGTCTTCAAGGACTTCAAAAGGATGAAACTTTTCAACAAAATCGAACAAAAATGTGTGAAAGGGGAATGACTCAAAATTTGAAAGGGGAATGACTCAAAACAAATTTGGAACATTTATTACAGAATCCAAAGAAAGAAGAACTAGGGGATGCCACAGATCCAGAGGAGATTCTCGGTGACTTCCTAGTGTACCTTATGGTTTGACTTCAGTTTCAAGGAGAAATATTCAAGTGTTTTATCTTGTCAATTTTATCTATTTAGGGCTTACATTCGTGTGAAACGATCACACAAATAGTCTGTAAGATGTGAGGATTTAGGTCGTAACGAACGACAACCTCATAATTCTAAAACGAGTTAGGGCTTAGATCGTACAACAGAGCTATACAAATGCTTAAATAAAAGGTTGAGGATTTATGTTGCGTTAGGAGAACAACCTCGAAATCCTATGGATTGTTGTTTTAATTTCTAGGAAAGAAATAGTTTAGCTGGGGAAGACATGTTCTGCTGTTGAAGATGGTCGTGCTGCCCATCGCGCTAGTTCCAAGTTCCTTGTCGTGATGAGTTTAAGTTTTTTAGGGTGTCAGGTTATAATGTTAAATCCAGCGGCCCTATGGTTGTAGTTCTTCAGATATTTTATAGGGAACATATTGAAGTTGTATAGTGTATAGCATAACAGTAGGATATGTAGCACAGGACAAGCAGTAGAGAGAACAGTACAACATGCGTGGTAAAAGAAAAGTAAAAAAAAATACAGCAGGTAGGTGATTTGCAAGAAAATAGTATGTTGTAAATATAAAACAAGCCTGTATACCTGGGAGGTCCGCTGTTCCTTATGTGTAATTGATGCAACATGTACGAACAACAAAACTTGAGGAAACATGCTGAAATGCTTTATATAAACGAAAACAAAGAAACATCGTCCAAAAATTTCGAGAAAGATTGTCAAAAAACTCACGACAAGAGAAATGCGAGAAAATCGACAAATCAATTAAAATTGTAGAAAACACGGGAAAATCCCGAAAAGAGACCACGAGTGCTTTGTCCAAAAATTCCAAGAAAAACATATGAAAAAGTCCGAAAAGAGGGGGGCTAGACTCAACTATATATTAGTACTCGAGGGTCGTCGAAGGCTACTCGGTCACCCAGATGTATAAAACCCGCCACTCAACTAGAAGAGTGTCCCATCGAACAAAGAGGGTATTCCTTAGCCTAAACAGATGATCGACAGGTGGACAACCAATGTTTAAAATGTATTTAAAATTTATATTTTCAGCATGCACATAGGTTTCAAACATGCAAAAAATGGGCTGTATCAATTTTGTTTGTAGCGAAAAATGTATTTTTATTTTTGAAAAAAGTGTATCCGTTCTTATCAAATTTGTTTTTATCAATTTTGAAAAGTAGTTGTCCACGAGTCGATCGCGTTGTCGAGCATATGACTACCAACAACTTAGCAACCTAAGAAGATTCGGGTCAACTCCCGCTACTCATATGTCGGTGAATGATACTGTCATCTTACAGCTCACCGGGTTCTTGAATCGGATCGGATGGGTTCCTGAATCGGATCCCGATGTCGTAGGATGACATATCATTCTGCTCTATCCCCGGTGTGTTTTTGTCATCACCGCCCGAATCTCTAAAACAAAATTGACCTACTTGCGACCTTGCTTGATGGTTTCACGTATAACAAGAGACTATACATGGACACTTATGTATCAGACATAAGCATAAAAAAACCAAACCAAGAAGCAAAGAAAGAAAAAAAAAGAACAAAAACAGGGTGAGAGAGAGGGGAGACTGATCCAACTAATACATCGAAAAGAACGGAGGATGAATCAACTCTCAAAACTCATGATGAAAAAAACCTAAAAAGGAAGACCCGAAGATCCTTGAATCAATCCGAA
>NW_018164536.1:6323737-6324142 GCF_001263595.1 Phalaenopsis equestris
AAGAAATATGCTCAATTTATTTTTGATCACCTCACTCTATAGATAGTGCAAATGCATATGTTTTTGGATGGCAAACTTGATTCATCCATAACATTCAAGTCACCCTAAGTTCGGCAGGAAGAGCTAGATAACTCTGAATAACCTACCAACCAGCTCATGGGTGGAGCTAAGAACAAGCATGGACCAACTCCACTACAAGCCTTCGGGTAAGAGCAGAAAAAGGCACAAGACAGGCCCCCAATAAGCTCTCGGGTAAGAGCAGAAAAAGGGCACAAGACAGGCTCTCAACGAGCTCTCGAGTAAGGGCCAGAACAAGGCATAAACAGGCCCCCAACAAGCTCTCGGGTAAGGGACAGAAGCAAGCAAGCCACCAAAACCCTCGAGTGGGGACAAGTATAAGGCCTC
>NW_018164536.1:6324758-6325378 GCF_001263595.1 Phalaenopsis equestris
GTTCACATGCCTTTACATGCCTTTTGAAACATCAAGATATAGAGCCAACATATGTCTTAAACAAGAGCAACAATATAGAGAGTATATTTAGGCCCCCAACTAAATATTCCAGCATGGACCAACTTCCTATAGAAGTTTAAACAAAGTAATGCCTCGTGAGGTGCTAAACCCAACCACCAAAACAAGTTACAAGACTTGTTGAATGAAATAAATCCTCCCATAACATGTATTTCAAGCAAGGAAGAGCCATAAGAAACCAAAGCCGAGCCCCCGAACATGCATGAAAGGCCAAATAAACTCTCCAATATCTCATGCTAAATAAGAATAGATGAAAAGCCTCATAATACATATCCCAACATGCTTGCAAGAGGAGCCATCATCAGCTCAAAGCTACATTTTCAATTATTCTAACTTGCTTTTGAACAAAAAGAGAAAAGAGGAGCTAACATAATCTCAAAGTCACGTTTCAACCTTCTTATTCACAGTAATAGAAATATGCCATAGTTTTACCATTTTAAGCAAGGGAAAAGAGAAAAGCAGATAACATGCTGTACTTCTATCCTTCTAAACAAATAATCAAATCTAGCCCTTAAAGTATGCTTGCTTAAAGTATGCTTGCA
>NW_018164536.1:6325388-6347899 GCF_001263595.1 Phalaenopsis equestris
CTATTCCTATTTCTATTCCTAGATGCTTGAGTATCATGTATTCAAAAATATAAGTGCCAACTAAGTCAGCATGCTGTATCACCAATCGCACCGAGCTGACAGGGGCTCGGCAGGGCAAAACCGAAAAAAGGGCAAGACACAAAAGGGGAAAAAGTTTATCCTTGAAGCAGAATAAAATAACACAGGAACTTTAAAGGCACTCCCCAACTTCAACTCCTCCTCCAACAACAAGATGAAACCAATTCAAGCACCAGAAAATTAAAGTGAGAAAAGAAAATTGCAGAGTTTCCTCCCTCAGAGATTTTCGGCATACCCCCAAGGCTACAAAACCGAGGTCTAATATATCCCAGAGAAGGAGAAGAATGATTAAGAAGATACGACAGAAGGATCGAGCGCAGAGGATACGATCCTCGCAGAGGCCACGCTCTGCGGTAAGGAGGGTCGAGAGCAGAGGATAACGATCCTCGGCAATGATAAGGGGATGGGTCGCCTGCGAGGTTGTCTCGCGTGCGAGAGGAACGAGCGCGGGGACGAAACTCCAACTACACGGAGTGGGCCAGGTGAAATCGAGCGAATCGCAGTTAGGGCAGAGGTCCACAAGCGCGAGAGGAAGAAACCTGGTTAAGGATTTTTATTAACATAAGAATCATGCCGACATACACCCATGAGAAGGGAAATAAACTAGGTTAAGGATTTTTTAACATAAGTTAATAATAATAATAAAATATTATTTATTATTATAATTAACACCTAAATATATATTTTCCCCAAGACGTGTCTTCGCAATGAAACGAACGTCTCCTCAAGGCAAAATCGATGTTCCAGACGCATCGGTGCAGTTTGTTTCGTCATCCGGAGTCGTTTAGATGACCTAGTCGACGATTGAGACGAAAACGCGTCGGGACCCGAATCACGTCAAAAACTTGCGAATCACGTCAAAAACTCGGCTCGAATTCGATTAAACAGGACGGCGAAGAGCGCGGCGGCGCCAAATCAGCGAGTACAGTCAATCCTAAGGCCGACAGTCCCATAGGAATACTCCCTGAGTTCCTTCAGAGTTGTCTTACCTGCTAAGCAATAGCGGTCAAAATTACTATATGGAACGTCAAGTCGAGCGAAGAAAAATTCAGAATTGCTAATGGGGAGGGCTCTTTCACTAGTTTTCTAGGAGTAGTCGACAGAAAGGTCCTACGGCTAGATTCTAGGCTACTAAAGAGGGGAAAACTACACCTCGATCGAAAGCGAGGTCAACATACATGCAGCTCTCTCTCATCTTGAGATTTTTAAAGTTCACAGCAATAAATTCCTCGTAAGAAGGTGACGTGATTTGAGGATTAAATTTGGTAGATTATAAATTATATTGTGGAAAAATCAAGGGATCATTCCTGCGAAAGTTTTAATGGTCTAATCTCTTGTTGGTGATTGCTTGTGGTTTTAATTTTCAGATCACACTGACAAAAAATGGAGTGCCATTCACAGGCTTGGTGATTAGTGTCAAAAGAAATTTTAGATTGTTGATCAAAATCCAAATTATTGCAATAAACTAATGAAATTTGAATTGTTTTGGATAATTTTAGTTTGAATTTAAAATTCTAGGATAAAGTTTATTGCAATTATATTTAAAATTTGAACGCATTTTGTTTATTATTTGAAAAAAGACTTGCTTAAATTGTGGAGTTTGTTTAGAATTAGTCGGCCTACAGATAGCTTTAAGAGAGTACTTTTAAATCAAAGCTATAGGAAATAAGTTTTGTTTAAATGTGGACGTGATACTATTAAAATCATTTTATATGTGGAGTTGAAGCAAAATGTGTTCTAGTTGATACAATGACGCTTATTTTATTTATATTTCGAAAAATACTTTAAGCTCATTAGGAAAGTGATTTTAGTTGCAGAGGAATTCATGTGAATTACATAATGTGTTTTAGCTTGGAAGAATTATGAGATAAATTTTATGAAATTGTAATCATTTTAGCTATGATATATAAATTTGAGCGTTGAGTAGTAAAAAAAAATTTATGGTAGCTAAATTTAGCTTGATAGAGATGGGAGTGTAAAGTTGGATTTGTGCAAAACTAGGAAAAATTAAATTGGTGGAATGATTATAATAAAGGAATGATTGTAATAATGTTTTGTTTTAAGGCATATAGTTGAAAATTGACCTATGTGGTTTAGATATGTAAAAAAAGGTTAAAAATTGCACTTGTTAAATCATTAGATATAATTAGTTCCGAAGAATTAGGAAGTGTAGAATTAACTTATTATGGATAGATGTTGTTCAAATGATTTATAAAACATTTGTTTAAAACCTCTTGCAACATTTAATAGGAAAGAATGAAAAACAAGCCTTTGTACAGCTGATCATAGATAGTTGGCATATGCTTTCCAATATTTGTATTTTGTGTATATATTTTAATTTCATTATCTTTTTACATTAAAGCTTAGTAATAAACTTTAAAACTCTTATTTACATTGTAGAAATCTTTTGTGGTTTATTGTTGAAATTTTAGATATTCGTTTGTTCATAATTTGTCAGTTGATGCCGATGTTTGTGATGATGATGACTATCACAGCTATAATCTGGTGAATCTGTTGTTCAGGTGTTTATATATATTGATAATTTTGAGCTTATATTTCCAAATGATAATTAAATAAAAGCGAAATTTACATACACAGCACATAAATCTTTTGAATTTACATATCTCAAACGTAAGCTTTCATATTTACATACATATCACTTCAGTGTTTTAAGCCGATGCATGAAAAGCTTTATTAAACTTTTAAAATGAGGTAATAAGATTATTTTTGGTGTGATATTAAATATTTGAGTTTTATGTGTGTAAATATGAAAGTTTAGATATGAGATATGTAAATAAATGGGAATTGTGTAAATACATGGGAATTGTGTAAATACATGGGAATTGTGTAAATACATGGGAATTGTGTAAATACATGGGAATTGTGTAAATACATGGGAATTGTGTAAATATATGGGAATTGTGTCCTATGTATGTAAATACATAAAAATTCCCCTTTTTTAAGACACAAGAAGATCCACCTAAAATAGGCTTTTTATATAGACTTGATTTACTTTTCTTGCTTGACTTCTTAATCAATTATAATGTTCCTTCTTTATCATTTATGTTGATATTATTGCTGTTTATGATTTCAGGTTAGTCAAGAAAATGGTGTCGTTCAAGGTTTTGATATCAGAGTAGGATCATCAGATAGTTCCGGCGGCAAACCGGTTTTCACACTCCACGCACATGACAAAGCCGTCTCGTCAATCTCCTATAATCCATCTCGACCAAATGTATCAAGTCTAACACTCTCATTTCTATCGTTGATGTTTGATAATGAGATAACAAGTGTTTCGGAATATTTTCTTTGGGTATTTAGATACATACCGCCCGATTCCTATGCATTTGCATGTCTAACATGTAAGTTTCGATTTTTATATGCATACCATCCAAATCTTTCTTATCACATGAAAAATATCATCTTTTTAACTACTCAAATGTAAAATACACCTTTTCATGCATATGCAAGGCGGTATGTATGTGATGATTGTAGTTGAGGTGGTATATGTATGTAAATCTCCCTATTTTCTTATACTTCATTCTATATTTTGCAGCTTCTTGCTACAGGATCAACGGATAAAACGGTAACACATCTTTTTTTTATTTTTTCATTACATATCGAAATATAATGCTAGAGTTTTATGATAATTGACGTTCCATGCATTTGCAGGTGAAACTATGGGATCTATCGAACAATCAGCCTTCTTGTGTTGCAACTAGAAAACCTAAAGCTGTGAGTTTCAAAAAATCTTATAATTTTTTTTTAGGATAATTACTTATTAGGGCTGTTAAAACGGCTCGTTCCCGAACAGCTCGTGTTTGGCTTGTTCGGTGAGCTTAACGAGCCAAACACGAACAAATTTTCAAGCTTGAAATATAAACGAGCCGAACGCGAACAAATATTTGTTCGCTCGTGTTCGGCTTGAATTGACTCGAAAAGAAATAAATAAATTAAAATATAAATATACTCAATATTTCGCGGTATTATTGGTGTTATTTCGCGGAATAAAACTGGATAACACCGCGGTGTTATTGGTATTATCGGTGTTATTCCGGAGTGTTACACTGCGGAATAACACCGCGGTGTAACTCAGTGTTATTCCACGGAATATGTTCTATCGAGCCTATTTTGAGCCGAACACGAACATGAATATGTTATTCGAGCTGAACACGAACACAATGTTCACGAGCCAAATTGTTACGTGCTGAGGCTCAGCTCGCTCCAGCTCGGCTCGTTTACATCCCTATTACTTACAGACCACCTGAAACATTTATATTTACAAAAATATGAGTTGGGGTTTTACGATGGATTTTGATATTTTAAAATGTAGAATGGCTGAGAAAGACTTGGGACTGTGAGAGTACAAGACAAATTTATGTAGGAAGATTCACATGCATACCACTCAATTCTTATGTATTTACATATCTAACCCTTAAACTTCAGTTTTTACATGATCCCACCTTTCCTATGGATGAGAAGGTGTATTTCATTTTTTAAAAGTTAATATAGTGGTATTTTTTATTTTATATGTAAGATTTGGGTTTTATATATGTAAAAGATTAAAACTTTAGGTCCTAGGTACGTATATAAATAAGAATTGTTTCATGTAATTAAAAAAATAATCATTCACTCTATTTCATCTTACAGGGAAGCATTTTCTCCATTGCTTTCTCAGAGGACAGCCCATTCTTGTTGGCCATTGGAGGCCATAAAGGGAAACTGAAAGTAAGCCAAAGATGAATGAGATGAGAATGAAATGTTTTCAGATTTGGGAGATTTGCATACAAACCATTCCCTTCTTATGTAATTACATATCTAACACCCAAACTTCAATTTTTACATTTATGCCGCTTGTCTATCATGTGTGAAGAACTTTTTAGAAGATAGAAGTAGTGGCAGTGGTATTTTTTATGTGATATGAAAGATTTGGGCGGTATAAATGTAAAAAAAGTAAATTTTTTATGTGTGGATATGTAAATAAATACAATTTGGATGGTATATTTGTAAATACCCCTTCAGATTCCTTGTGCTGAAAGCTTGCATGCTTTGCAGGTATGGGACATAGCATCTGAACCAGGGATAGCTCCAAGTTCTGACAAGTCCATGAATCAAAGAGAAGATCCAATGGCTGCAGCTTAATAATCATGGACAGATTTGTAAAATTGGATGGAGTTTATAATTAATAGCAATGTGTTGGCTTTATCAAGGGCTGTTAAACCGGCTCGTTCCCGAACAGCTCGTGTTTGGCTTGTTCGGTGAGCTTAACGAGCCAAACACGAACAAATTTTCAAGCTTGAAATATAAACGAGCCGAACGCGAACAAATATTTGTTCGCTCGTGTTCGGCTTGAATTGACTCGAAAAGAAATAAATAAATTAAAATATAAATATACTCAATATTTCGCGGTATTATTGGTGTTATTTCGCGGAATAAAACTGGATAACACCGCGGTGTTATTGGTATTATCGGTGTTATTCCGGAGTGTTACACTGCGGAATAACACCGCGGTGTAACTCAGTGTTATTCCACGGAATATGTTCTATCGAGCCTATTTTGAGCCGAACACGAACATGAATATGTTATTCGAGCTGAACACGAACACAATGTTCACGAGCCAAATTGTTACGTGCTGAGGCTCAGCTCGCTCCAGCTCAGCTCGTTTACATCCCTATTACTTACAGACCACCTGAAACATTTATATTTACAAAAATATGAGTTGGGGTTTTACGATGGATTTTGATATTTTAAAATGTAGAATGGCTGAGAAAGACTTGGGACTGTGAGAGTACAAGACAAATTTATGTAGGAAGATTCACATGCATACCACTCAATTCTTATGTATTTACATATCTAACCCTTAAACTTCAGTTTTTACATGATCCCACCTTTCCTATGGATGAGAAGGTGTATTTCATTTTTTAAAAGTTAATATAGTGGTATTTTTTATTTTATATGTAAGATTTGGGTTTTATATATGTAAAAGATTAAAACTTTAGGTCCTAGGTACGTATATAAATAAGAATTGTTTCATGTAATTAAAAAAATAATCATTCACTCTATTTCATCTTACAGGGAAGCATTTTCTCCATTGCTTTCTCAGAGGACAGCCCATTCTTGTTGGCCATTGGAGGCCATAAAGGGAAACTGAAAGTAAGCCAAAGATGAATGAGATGAGAATGAAATGTTTTCAGATTTGGGAGATTTGCATACAAACCATTCCCTTCTTATGTAATTACATATCTAACACCCAAACTTCAATTTTTACATTTATGCCGCCTTGTCTATCATGTGTGAAGAACTTTTTAGAAGATAGAAGTAGTGGCAGTGGTATTTTTTATGTGATATGAAAGATTTGGGCGGTATAAATGTAAAAAAAGTAAATTTTTTATGTGTGGATATGTAAATAAATACGATTTGGATGGTATATTTGTAAATACCCCTTCAGATTCCTTGTGCTGAAAGCTTGCATGCTTTGCAGGTATGGGACATAGCATCTGAACCAGGGATAGCTCCAAGTTCTGACAAGTCCATGAATCAAAGAGAAGATCCAATGGCTGCAGCTTAATAATCATGGACAGATTTGTAAAATTGGATGGAGTTTATAATTAATAGCAATGTGTTGGCTTTATCAATGAAAAAAAAAGAGGGGAGCGCAGAAAGAAATCCGAAAAAATATTATCTCAGGAGTACTGATTCATCAGTACTCTAATGAGGAGGTGCCACGTGACATTATGATGGGATCATTACATACGTGACATCTCCTCATTGGAGTACTATCAGTACTCCTGAGATAATATTTTTTCAAGAAATCCAGCATTTTGAAAGTTGTGGGAGTTTATAGGAAGAAATATTGTGTAATTTTTTATTTTGAATTAGTAGTTCTGAATGTGTTTCAACGTGCAGATTACAACAATGTGTATTTGCATATGCACCACTGAATTAACATGTATTTGCATATGCACCACTTAATTATTATGTATTATGCATAATTGCATCATGTATAACACATTTAATTGAAATTTTATTCGTAATTATGTGCATTTATATTTAATTATTCAGTAAACTAATAAATTATTATTTAAAATTCAATCAATTAATTATTTATTAAGAATAGTTTAACATTCAGCAATTAATAATTAATTAGTTATTAATTATATGAATTAATGATTACTTAAAATTTTATCGAATAAATTAAAGTTTAACATGCATTTTTATTTTTTAATTACGTATTTAATAACTACATATACATTTATTTAAGTATAATCAATATGATAATATGTCAATCAATTAAAATAATAAAATTAAATCCTTCTCCTCTAGTTGTTTGTCGCCAAGCCACTCAGGAAGGTAATTCTACATCTTCATGTGGAAAATAAGTTTGCGTACGTCGTCCGGACGCAAGCTGCGTTCAGAAAGGACGTGATGCATCGATAAGAGAAAACATCTAATTGGTATATCACATTTGACGTCTGCACGTAGCTCAAGTCAGGACGGCGTATGCAAAATTTTGTCTCTGCGTGACTCCCTTATTTTGGATTTAGAGCCCAATTTTAGGGGAATCTAGATTCATCAAAACCAAAGCTTTAGCGGCTGTATGATAATGGTTTTGCACCGGTTTTACATTGTTACGTAGTATTTAAGTTGAATCCTACCAGATGGTCATTTTGTGTAAATTAAATACAATAATTCCGTAAATTCAGATTCCACAGATTTAGACTATAAAACTGAAAATCCTAAATCTAAAGAATTGATAGATTTAAGTTTGCGGGGCTTGAGATTTAAGTTTGCCGGCTTTCTATTATCTCAATCGGTCATAACTATCTCACTAAAATTACGAAACAGTTCTATTAAAGGCCTGTTTGGGATAACTTAAACAGCCAGCGACATTTTGAAAATTCTGCCTTAATGTTTGTTTATACAAATATGTACATTTGCTTCTCATGCAAAGATTTTTCTGTGCTGACTCTTTACGTGCCTCTACGTGCGACACAAGATATTCCTGAGTTATTTTCAGGTTATTTTTGAGTTATTTTCAATAATCCCGAAATAACCCAGAAATAACCCGTGATTTTTATTTTTGGGTAATTTCTGGATTATTTTGAGATTATTGAAAATAAACTTAAAATAAAATGAAAATAACTCAGAAATAAACTGCACAAAAAAAGAGTTCTCACTCATGCGTAAGAAACTGTTCGATAAAATTTAATCCATTCTGAAATTTGTAAATCCGGATTTACTAAAATCCTAATAAGTTAAAATCGCATCTGTACAGCCCCGAACTGCGATATGGAGTTGAGAACCTGATCTGAATCCGTCAGGCAGGAGAAAGATGGGGAAGGATCGGGATCGCAGACGGCGAAGAAGCCGAAGAAGCTTGGAAACCGATAGTTCATCATCAGCTCCTACGCCCTCTTGCTCTGACAGCGAAAGCCCCGAGGAGAAGAAACCGAGGTCGCGGCGAAGTCGTAAGTCTAGCCGGCACCGGGAGAAGAGGAGGCATCGAACGAGGGAGGAGGGCGCCACTAAAAGCTCTGGAAAGGGGAAGCGGAGGCAGCGGAAGAGGTCGCCGAGCGGAGATGATTCGTCTTCCGATGATGATGATTTGGTGCAGCTCAAGGATGTGCAGCCGGAGGCTGTTCTTTGTCTTATCCTGGAGAAATTTCCTGATGTCGCCCATGATCTTGAGCAGGTATTACTATTATTTTTTTGGGGATAATTACATACATAACGCCCGAAATATTGCAACTTACAAAATCTAGCATCCAGGTGATATTTTTGAACTACTGAACCAATGCTAAAAACCTCTTTTTTCATAAGAAAAACAGTTGTTGCAACCTATTTGAATTGGAAAACAACTTCATCTGATTCACTTCCTTCACCACCAGGACCTGTAACAGAAAAGACTTGCAGCGCTTATTCCAAGCATGAGGAACTTGAATTCATTTACGCCTGCCACGATCAAATCATTGAGAATTTGATAAAAATGCATTTGGGTTTTATCATAAATATTGATATTTGAGTGAGAATTTGAAAAATGAATGAAAAGGTTTTGGATTTGTAAATAACAATGCATGTAAACAACCCTCTTTTTTATTTTGTTTCATTTCTCTTGCTTATGTGTTTGTGAGCTCTGTTCTTTTGTTTTTATGGAATTTAATATCGGACTACTCCAGAAGCATGGTAAAAATAGTGGTTTTATGCCATTTGTGTTTTTCATATGTTGTTTTTCTTGATTTGTTAATCATTGTTTGATTCAAAAAACAAAATGAAAGATTGATACCAGTTAGGGGCATTTGCATGAATACCACTTAATTCCTATATATTTACATCTCTAATACCTAAACATTGCTTTTTGATATTTAGAACACCCAAGTCTTTAGTATAGAAATATCACTATTTTAACTTTTAGGGGTTGTTTGGTAGCCCCTTATTAATATGATTTATCGGCTGGATTTACTAAATCCAACCAAACATAAAAATGCATAAGTTCCACAGTTTTATGAAATTTTGGATTCAAGGTCTAAATTTTCCCTTCAATTTATGTTAAATTTGGATTTAATAAATCTAGCAGGGGGGTGGATTTAATATATCCATATTTACTAAATCCTACTAACGTTAAATCCTTCCTACAACCAAACACCCTCTTAAAAAGTGAGTACACCTTTTCATGCATAGGGAAGCCGACATATATGTACAAATTGGAGTTTATTTGTTAGATATGTAAATACATAGGAATTGAATAGTATGTATGTTAATTTTCCTACTAGTTAATGTCAATCATACTATCTTTCTACTATTATAAAAGGTGCTTGTGATTCTTCCAATGATATATCTTAGCTTCTTATTCTATTTAAAATTGATGCTTTTAATCTCTACCATTCAACATGAATTCATACCAAAGGAGACGTGTTTTTTTCTTGCACTTATATATCCTTTCTTCTCACCTATAACCAATTTGACTTTTTATACATCATACGTATCATCTCTTCACATCTCTTCACACCTATAAATTTTTACATTTATTAGAGTTATTATTAGAAATATGCACTACTTTTCTGCCACAAATTTTGATGGAGTTTACATTTATTTCAATTTAAAGTTTGCGCTACTTTCATGCTTCAAATTTTGTAAGTATGGCTAGATGAAGAAATTTTTTTCTTTTCTGTTGTTTCATTTATGTAAATTATAGTTCAAGTATTTGATATGTTATACATGTATAGGAATTTAGTGGTACTACAGGTTAACTGTGATTGTTTGTTTAAAAGTAATTTTGGTTTAATTAAAATTTACAAGTTAAATAAATAAAATAAGTAATTTATTTATTTTTAAATAAATATTATGATTATAAAATTTAAAATGATTTTTATATTAATTAGAATTTTAGAATTGTTGTACATTAGAATAATCAATATTTTGACATCACTTTTAACATTTATTTAAACTCTTTATCAAGATTTTTTTGCAATACGATGCACATTAAACATGTATTTTTAAGATCATATTAACTATTGTGATGAATACTTACTATCAGGTAGTCTAATATTATGATCAAAGTAAAATTATAAACAAAGCAACAATTGTAAAGCCTAAATTTTAATGATTATTTATTTTAATAAGTTGATTAAAGCATAAAAGGCATATTTATTGTACCAATTTCTTGCACTCCCACACAACATATATATATATATATATATATATATATATATATGGCAAATTATTTGCTTAGTCGAAACATCTTCCTCTGCAGTTATACTTATAGTACTTTGAAATTTATTTTACTCGTGAATTCACATTACTTCTCTTGCTGCAAATTTCGGTTGGTGAGTATACTTAGACTTTTTATTTTTTTTATTTTATTGTAATTTTAATCTTCATTTGTTATTATTTGATTATATCATTTAGAAAATAAATAAAGAAAACTTTATTTTTGGATGGAACATACAAAATAATTTAAAAAATAAATTCTTGCTCACCCTGAATGCACGACTAGTTAACTTTCTTCTATTGTTTTATTAAAACAAAAACTACATATTCGAACAAAAAATTACATATGCATCTTCCACAATTGAAATGATGTAATTTCTATAGGATTTTATTTCCTTCTTTTGCAATTTTTTTAGCAAAAAATTTTATTTTATAAAATTTTTACGTTTATCATTAAAAAAGATAAACACGACTAAGTAATTGTTTTTAGTGATAATAAAAAATGACTGAAAATATGTAACTTTTTATTGAAGAGAGTTTGATCACAACTGATGTCTTAAATATGATTTGACTAAAGTTTAAATTTGTCGTATAAATGATAAGTTTTTTCTTGAAAATTAGTTTTGATGTGTTTTGAAAGTGATATATCTCCTTAGATTAATCAAATGAATATCAATTTTTACCCGTACTCACCGTCCATTAGTTGTGAAATGAAATGTCATTTGGGATTTTTATTGCTTTCTTAAATTAAAAAAAAGCACTATTTCTTATTATATAATTTTTTAAAAAATAAATATTACCATTATAAATTTTATGGCAACTTTTATATTAATTTGAATATTACATTTTTTAAATTATAAAAATAATTAAACTAATAATTGATACCCCTTAAGTAATGCGATATGTTTTTTTAAAAATAAATATTATCTTTATAAATTTTAAAATGAATTTTATATTAGTTATAGTTTTACTTCTATTAAATCATGAAAATAATTAATTTAGTTTTTAAACAACTAATTGACACTTTTAAGTAATGTGTTCAAAATAAGGCTTTCAGAGTTTATAAAATTATCTCTTTAAATTTTTGTCTAATTTCTTAGTTCATTATTTATTTTATTTTATAAAATTTCTAAAATGATCTTTATATTAAATAAAATGTTACAACTATTAAATTATTAAAATAATTAATTTAGTTTCATTAAAAATAAATATTATAATTATAAATTATAAAATTAATTTTATGTTAATTAAAATTTTAAAATGTTATACATTGAATAATTAGTATTTTGGCACAATCTTTATTTTTCCACTAATTAACAGAACAATTGGCGATGAATGTATTATTTTGATCTTTTAATTAAAGAAAAATATAAATTTTTATTTTATGAATTTTATTCGTGTGCATTTGGTGCATGTGTGATCACACTAATCTATTTAAAAGCTTTAATGGGAATTAGATTGCTCCATAGAAGACAAAGAGTAACTCTCGATTTTCGTTGCCATCTTTGCCATTTCACTTAAAGTAATTTTTTTAGTTTTATCTTTGCAATTTTAGTTATTCATATTATGGGCATTTACATATATATCACACAACTCTTATGTATTTGCATATCTAACACTTAAACTCTCATACTTACATGCATACCACCCAAATCTTTAACATCACATAAAAAATACCACCATCACTTTCTTTTTAGAAGTGAAATATACTTTCATATGCATAGACAAACTTATGACACCAATGCTTTAAAAGTGTAAATAGTTGTAATAATTGATACCGCAACAGGAAAATAAAACAGCTTCAAACAAGAAAGAACTAAGTCACAACAGGGGAAAAAATCAACAACGGAGATCAACCAAAAATAAAAATATGAGAAAATGGACCAATCGGAAACAATGCACTCCAGGATTTCTAAGAAAAATAATATATAATGGCAAAATCTCCACCTGAGAGCCACCTCAGAATTCAACCACAAGGAAAGCAAAGCCAACCTTTAGGAAAAACCAGAAAACTTTCCAAAAAACACCTTCTCTAACACACAACCCCTATTTATAAAAGCTAGACTTTCCTAGCCACCGTAAAACATAAATACACAAATAACAAATTAATAAACATAAATCAAGACATATAAATTGAAATAAAACTCTAGCTCTTGAGCTATTCTCCTGGGTCTGGCAAGGTTCCCTCATATTAAACAATCTCAAAATCTTATTCGTAATGAGCAACCATCTCGAAGGCATTGAAAGTAATGGAGTCACTCTAATCCCCATGTTGGTCAAGTTCAGTGATCCCAACATCTTCTAATATTGTCACTATTGAAACTAGTTTAAGGGGTTTCCAGTTCCAATTCTAAAGCATCTCAATTCACTTGATATCATTTTTTTCATGTTCCCTTGGAGTCATTTTATATGCGGGTCTATGTGATATAACCGAACATGACATCAATTGCATGTTGAACGCCACTCAAAGGAGGTAGGCCGGTGGGGATTTCCGCAGGGAAAACCTACTTATAATGTTTCATTAACTCCAACATTTAGTTTGGAACTTCAGTGGCTTGCTCAGAAGGTTTGGTAAGGAGCAGTAAGTAGCCAATATCAGCTTATTTCAACTCTTTTAGGAAAATTGAAAATGAGGACATGTTGTTGGTCTCATTTCGCACCTCCTCTTGCATAGGAACCAAGGTAATTTGAGTACCATTACCCAAGGAGTACATATGTACATGCTCATCTTGAATGGTGTTGTGGTCATATTGCTAGGGACGTACTAGATAGAGTTGGCAAGCATCCATTGAAATGATGTTGCATAATACTTTCTCTTGAAATCTCTTCTCGATGGAGAATCACACCAAACATGGCTTTGTAACTTTTGATTTCATTTTCTCTTTTTGGACAAATAAGTTGATAAGGATGTGGATGAACTTGAGTCACTAGACCAAGCTTTTTAACAATGGTAGAGGACACCACATTTCTGCAACTCCCCCGTCAATGATAATATTACACACTTTGTTCTGGATGGTGCACCTGGTCCTAAAAATGTTGTGCCACAACCAATCCTTGTTGGAGGATTGATCGACACTAAGCCTCCGCACTACAAGTTATTCTCCTTCATTTGCATTTATTATTTGTTGCCCAACCAAATTAGTTTCTTCCTCTTCTAAAGAATCTCCCATCTCGGGTTCTCTCTCTTCCACCAATGAAATGACACGATGATTTGGACAATTGGCTGTTGTATGGCTAAATCCATGATATTTGAAGCAACGTCTATTAATTGAATTGTTTCTCACTTCTGTAACTTGTTTTTGAAAAGGCAAGACTTGATGTAGGCTGCTGCCTTCCTCTTTTCTGGCAACTGGCAGCACCATGACATGGCCATATTTGTTGAAGTCGGCCTGTTCAGCTGTTACCATGCAAAAATGCATTCTAGCCCTATTTTTGCTGTCGTTCCACCTTCAAAGGAATGTTAAAAACATGCCGAAGTCACCAATAAGGTTGACATTGATGGCTGAACTACATTGGCTATAGAATGCCTCAAACTACCGAAAAATTATGTAATAGTGTGTTCTTCAGGTTCATACAAAATGCATTTTAATTTAAGATGCTCAAATTCAGCAACATATTCTTCTTCAATTATCTTTTGTTGATGTAAATGATGAATAGAAATGAAAACTATTGCCATAGTGATCCAACAAGAATTTGCATTGCAATTTCTTCTTCATCTTTCTCTACATAGTAATCTTGGATTGCTCCTCTTATTGCCTCGTCATTGTGTGCTACTGAGCGTTCCTCGTACTTTTCTACTCCAAGGCTGCAAGTCTCTCTTGTATATGATGCATTTCATGCAAAGTTTTCTCCATGAAAACTTCTTGATTGGTTCTTGGCACATTCTTGTGTGGAGGCATGATTGAGAGCATAAAGAACCACGAACGAAAGTAGGGACATAAATCAATTCATAGAAATTGGGCAAGAAATGGGATCAAGTAGTCAATCAATAGTCTTTTGCGGGCTTGCGGCTAGCCTCGAAGGGATCCCACGGTTGGACATTGACGCCTAGAAGAAAACAAGATAATAAAAAGAACAGAATCCCAAGAGTAGAAATCTACTCTAACAAAATTTAGCAAATCTAGACAATCGAAATCTGTGCTCTGATATCAAGTAATGCGGAAATTGATTCCGCAACAGGAAAAGAAAACAACCAGAAATAGGAAGAAAGAAATCAATTGGAACAAGGTAAAGAAAATTCAACATTGGGGATCAAACAAAAAACATGAAATTGAGAACAAGGAACAATTGGAAACAATGCAATTCAAGATTTTTGAGAAAAGAACAAGATATAATGCACAACCACAAGGAAAACAAAACCAACCTTCAGGAAAAACTAGAAAACTCTCCAATGTTTGCCTTCCCTAACACAACCCTTATTTATAAAGACTAGACTCTCCTAATTGCAAGTATGCCACTTTAAAACATAAAGACACAAATAACAAACTAACACACATAAACCAAGACATATAAACTGAAATGAAACTCTAGCTCATGCGTTAGTTTGGTGGTTAGATATGTAAATTTATAAAAAATTATGATATGTTTGTAAACTTTCCTTAATATTGTGCATTATTTTAGCTGAAACTTTTTTTTTATATTCATACTACCCAAAATTTTCATATCATCTAAAAATACCACCTTTTTTTAACTTTTAAAAAGTGAAAAGTTGCTTTTCATTTATAGGTAGGTGGCATAATTCAAATTTTGGTGTTAGATATGTAAATACATAGGAATTGAGTGGCATGTATGTAAATTTGTCGTCTCTTATGATTTATCTTTTACCATATCTCATCATAAATATATTTGTGATTAGTTTCTTAATGAATTATAAAATAGATAAATGTTTGCTATTCTTTATTTCAGCTTTTGCAACTTGTTGACAGTGGACAAGGTGTTGATATAAAGGCTGTTTCTGACAAGTCATTTGTTAGGCTTTTAAAGAAACTTCTCTTGTCCTTAAATCTCAATGAAAATCGAAAAGGAGTTTTCTCACTTCCTTCAATGGCAGTGCCTACCTTAAAGCTTATTGGAGATACGTTGTACTCACATATGAAGTTTAAAGAAGGCCATTTTACAGCTGTTGGATCACCAAATGGGCAAAAAATTTCATCTTTTTGTCAAGAATCGACAATGAATCAAGAAATTAATGATCCGGGCTTGACAGAAAGAAAAGAGAGAGAAGATTCTTTAGTTCCTCATAAAAGGTGTTTTTTCAACTTTTAATTAGTATGATATTATTTATGAATTATATGCTTTGTTAATTGGACTCTTTCATTACTGGGATTTTTTTTGGTTTGATTTAATGCTTGATGTTGTACTTAGCGTACACATTTTTACTTGTCCATCATCATTTATGTGACTTTTAATTTACATACCTAGCACACAATTTCTTATGTATTTATGACTTTATGTATCTCAAACATAAGCTTTCATATTTACATACATAGCGCTTTGGTGCTTTAAAACTGCATTAAAGGTGTATTTGACTTTTGGAAAGCTATTCATGTAAGTCTTCTTGGTTAAGGCTAGCTTTAAAACCTGACCTAATAACTACATAATCACATGGCATATGATGCCTAGTGACTAACTATGATCTTTCAAAATATTCAATGGCACCATGGAATGCGTTTCATATTTCTTAATTGGATAATGCAATCAATCTCAATGATGGAAGACTAATTAATAACATTCTTTAAGCTTGTGTTAAATATCATACAGACATTAAATTATTATAAGCATTTCACTAAGACAATTTAAATTTGATTATCTAAAAATTTTTTATGCTCTACCTCTTTAAAATCTTTTCTCCTCATCAATCTAATCCATTGATAGCCAATTATGCCTCTCATCAGATACGGGACATTGGAATTAACTATAGAAATTATTATTATAACATCATGGAATTGTGAATTAGAGTAATTTCTTAAATTTCATGTTGATTTTGGTAAGTCGAGACTTTGGGGCTCAATTATTTGCTCGTGCTTAAAATCAAGTTTTAGAAAATTTTGATTTCATTTTTTACGCATTTTGAGTGTCAAAATAAATCATTACTTTTGTGAGAATTTGTGGAAGTTTGTGATGTTTGAAATCAATGTTGTTTTCGAACTACTTCCAATCAAATGATGGATTTGTAAAACTTTATTTTTCAAAACATGTTTTTGAATGTGAAGAATCCAAATGAACCTCCTTTAAGAAGATATTTGAATGGATGATATCGGTACTTCGAGTGGTTTATAATTGCACAATTGGTCTTTATTTTGCAGAAATAAACACACGATGTAACTAACATGTCATGATAAAATGCTAAGTTTGGCTATGTTGATACGATGATATGGTAGAAATGGTAGGATTTAACCATTAGAGAGTTTTACCTTTATGCGGTAATGTGAACATGCTAGCTAGTCGAATAAGTAGCTAAGATGCATGCTGAAGTCTAGTTTTCTTAAGCTTTTAACTTAATTCATAAATGCAATAAGCAAATAGTAAATTAGGTTAATTATTTTAATGATGTGATTAAAAACTAATCCTATTTTCTTTCTTATCATTTTCTCATTGGAAATTAGAACAAATGTAATTCAATGTGGTTTAGATTATTTCAGGTGATCTTCCTAAACAAACCTCCTATGCATTTTACAAGATTTGTCAACCATACTGAATTTAATTCAAAAACTGAAGTTATGATGGAGGATCTTAATTGTAGAACATATGTAAACCTTGACTTGAAATTGATGTGTTTGAAGAAGGATATCTGAATCTTTTTGTAAAAAAAGGTTTCAAAAGAAAATAAATGCTCTGCAGGAGAAAAATCAACTGATTTGGAAACTATCCTAATTCTTTTTTCTAACTTAAATTCAGGTTTGTCTTCCTTCTCATTTTCTCACTTTTTAAAGAAAAAAAGCCTTTTTTCTTTGAGAGGCCAAAGAGGGGAAGTTTGCTCTTTGTGGAAAGACTTGAGGAAGGGGCAGTTGTTGTTCACAATTTCTTTCACTTGAAAAATACCTTCTACGGAATTTATTCATAACAGGAGATGCTAAATTTTTAGTTGAGGTATAGGATTGACATTTGGGTCTGTTCAAAAGCATTATAAATAGATTTGAACTGTTGGATCTGTTCATTATAGGATTGACTATGAACGGGTTGGTTGTAGGTTTTTTGGTTATGAATTTGATTGAGGTGTAAGAACTTTGTTAGAGGGGTTTTTTTTAGAATTTGAACGTGTGGTGGGAATTTAAGTTTTAGTGGGTTGAATTTTTGTTTGGATAGGGAGGGGCAACGAGTTGGATGGTTTCTATTGAATTACTTCAAAGAGAGCGAAGTGCAAAATGATGGGGGTACAAGACATTAACAAGAAATGCATGAGGGAAATAGCCGACGAAAAAAATAGGAAAAAAGAATATGGGAAATAATGGCATTGTAGGTAAAATGATAAATATGTAAAAAATTGAACTTTAAGTGTTAGATATGTAAGTATGGAGGAATTAAATGGTATTTATGTAAATCTTCAAAAATTTTTTTGATGCTGAAGCTTGTGCTCAAGTATGAATTTGATGCAGTGAAACATCTCAAGTGTGACTCTTGTGAAAGTAGCACAATTTGAACTAGGACATGATATCATTAAGGAGCTTCAATCATCAAACTTGATAGAGGACAACACATCCATGACAAAGAAAACTTTTCTCAAAGATAGTAATATTAGATAATAACGTTCATCCAAATGATACTATGTGATTATCCTTCTGATAAGATTCATTCTATAAAAAGTGAACTCTTGCATCACCTTATCACTTTATAATTCATTTCTTGTATGGAAAATGATTATACTTGCATCACCTTATCACTTTATAATTCATTTCTTGAGGCAATGATTATTTTTATATATTCATTGCAAGCCTCATTTCAAAGTTTTATTTGTAATTTTTTTGAGAGAGATTGAATGATTGTAGGATTATTGGACCTGAAATGCCTTCTCGTGAGTTATTGGCTGCGGCAGCTGAATTAACAAGAGCAGAGGCAGAACTTAGGTATTTAATTTAACTCATTCTTTACTCATTGGAACCTTTATCTTAAGTCTGTTGTAATTTGTATGATATATTCTCCTGTAAACTTTATTGGATTCGCTATGGTTCTTGACTACTTTTTTTTTATGCTTTGAATCTTTGATTATCTAGTAGCGCCTTTTTTGTTTTTATTTTGAGGTTAATAATTTACATCTTACAGAGATGCCAACTTGGAAGTTGACAATGATTTGTTTATTGGCCCTCCTCCGCCTGCCCTGGTAGCTGAAGTGGAGTCAACAAATGAAGCTGAGAGGTTTGAAGAGGTAATGAACTGGTCCAACAGTTCAATTCTATTTGTAATGCCTTCTCATGATATCTTTATTTGTTTGTTTTTCTACTTACAATATAAATGTATTTTAAACTATTTTTCTCTTGTTTTTTATTCTCCATATGTTCTGTTTTTCAATTTAAATTGTGCATCCTGTTTTTTATTTAGTGAACTGAATGATTTTTTGTCTTTTTCTTGTAAATTACATTTACCATGATAACTATCTCAAAACTTGCACATTTAACTCTTGTTTGTTGCCCAACAAATTTCTTTACTATTGTGCCTGCTTGGAATATCTAAGATGCTTCTATTTTACATGGTATACATCTAGGCATTCTCCTTATTTTTTCTATTTTTGAAAGTTTTTCTTATGGGATTTCTGCTTTAAAAAAAATAAAGAGTTCCTATTAATCCATTATTACAAATGTACATTTTCTTTGAGGGAAAAATTTTCTTGCTAGTTTTAGACTCCTAGCACTTACTTGTATGGAAAATATCTTCTATATTTAGTCCACATGGCATTATAATCTTTAGTTTTTATGCTATAATTCTTCAAATCATCATGATTATATTCGACCCTTGGAGAAATTAAATATAAAAATGGACGCAATTAAAGCTACAAACAATATCAGTGTAGCCTTACTTGCTAATGCTATGTTGATGCTGTTTTCGCACAAATAACGGTTCTGCTACTTCAATAGAAGTTGAGAAACTGCTCTGGAAATATGTTAACCATAGTCATGAAGTCACGGAGGTCTCATGTAGCTTGGCACTTTTTGTCGCACATTTGTCATTCCACTTAAGTAGTAACGATTCTAAAATGCTTTATAAAATAAAGCTAATTAAGATTAAATCATAGGGCATTTACATACATACCACCCAATTCCTATGTATTTAAATATCTAACACCTAAAATTTACTTTTGACATTTATACCACCCAAGTATTTCATATTGTATAAAAAATACCACTATTTGAACTTTTAAAATGCGAAATATACATTTTCATGCATGGGTTAGGTGGCATGCAGGTAAAAATTAAGGTTTTGTTGTTAAATGTGTAAATACATAGCCTTAAAATTTTCCGTTTAGAAATAGTGATAGCAAATTAAGTTGTAAGATAAATAGCGATGAGGAAGTAACTAGACATGGATAAGCAAAAGAGTGGAAAACTACAACAATGACGGAGCTGTAGAATCAAAGAAGAAAAAGAGAGCTTCAGGGCATAGCTGCTGAGAACGAAGGAGAAGGGAGAGCAAAAAAATCTATCAGTAGATAGAGAAAGAGCATTATGTGGAAGAATTCAATAATGAATGATAAAATGAATAAAATTTAGAGGCAAAGAAAAGAAGATATCTTGGCAAACATCACGAATTTTGCAAATTACTCGAGAAGGGGCCGTCTCACCAAGTCTTTCTCTGAGAATTGAGGGAGAAGGGGATGTAAAAAGTAGGATCATTATTGAATGATGAGGACAAAATCATGATAATCATAATTAGCATTATCTTAACTATTTAGGGTTGGCATCTATCTTTATTTTTCATAAATTTTCGTTGACTTTTGTCTCTGCAATAAAAAATGTTAGCCACGGATTTCTAACTCTTATTGGCTAATGTGTAATTCGAAGCTTAATGTCACGCTCTGCCATATTCGAGAAATCGTCAAGACGAGCATAAGATGGAAGATTCTAGAGAAGGTCAGAATATAGAGAGTCATCAAAGGGGCTCTAGAAGATTCCGCCACATTCAGGAGAGAGTAAGAATGAAAAGCTCTAAAGAGAATCTAAGAATAACCTAGAAGGTTCTAGAGTTATGTATGTACATAAGAATAGTCTAAAAGATAAAATATTATATTGTAATCTAGAAGCTTCTCTTGGACATGGAATAGTCCCACATTGACTAGATGAAATGCCAAAGACATGGAGGAGGCTATAAATAGGAGCTCCTCCCCTCATTTGTAATTACCTAAGCATTGAATCAAAACATTCTCGTATTCAAGTGCTAATTATTCCCTTCTCTCTATTATTCTTTTTAAGAGTGCTTGGGGCTCATCAGGTGCTGTGAGGGGTGCGACTGATTTAGTGCTAAGAAAGAGCGCTAAAGCCGCACGGGTGACCTGAGGAAAGTTAGTCCGTGACAGTTGATATCAGAGATTTGGTTCGAGGGAATGGCAAAGAGCGTCAAGGAGCACGTGATGGAGTCGGAAGTCACTAATGTGGAGTCATCTCAAGGGCGAGGTCGCCAGGAGCAAAGGGACCCCGTTGCACCCAATGCTCGGATGGAGGAGGCAATGAATGACATGGAGGGCCAAGTAGAGGAACTTGGCCAAAAGGTTGATGGACTTGAGGAGGAGGACATCACCATCCATTCAACAATCAGAGGTATGATGCTCCAACTTGAAGAGACCTTAATGGGCCAAGTGGCTAAGTTGCGGGACGATTTTATGGGGAAGCTCCAAGAGGTGCGAAGCACCTATAAAGAAGAGATGAGCGACATACGTGCTAGCTTGGAGTAAATGCGTGGGGACATTTCGTTGTGCAAGAAGACACTCGCGTCATCCACAAGCCATCCCACTTTCGAAGCCAGGAGGATCGAAGTTCCAAAACCTATGAGTTTTGGAGGTACTCGCAATGCAAAGGAAGTAGACAACTTCATATGGGGACTAGAGCAATACTTTGGAGCGATGGGGATTGTCGATGAAGATGCAAAAATTCAATTTGCTTCTCAGACATCGCTATGCTTTGGTGGAAAAGAAGAAAATGAGATGTAGAGAAAGGTTTGTGCACCATGTCTACTTTCAATGACTTCAAGAGGGAGCTAAAGAGACAGTTCTATCCCAAGAATGCCGAAGACGAGGCTTGAGCCCGGCTGCGAAGGCTAAGGTTTGATTCAAGGCTACATCAAAGAGTTCACAAGTCTAGTTCTTGAAATCCCAGATATATCAGATAAGGATGCTCTCTTCAACTTCATGGATGAGCTTCAACATTGGGCAAAGACCGAGCTTAGGAGGCGAGGAGTGCAAGATATTGCCACTGCCATCGCGGTTGCCGAAAGCTTTGTTGATTATTCGAAGGAGCCTAGAAAAACCGAAAATAAGAAGAGTTGCAACATCAAAGGTGGGGATGACAAGGGCAAAAACAAGGAAGAGAAACGTCGTGAATCAACTCCAACAAAGGCAAGGGATAAGGGGAAGACCAACAACAAGTCATATCAAAACCGTTGCTTTCTTTGTGAAGGACCTCATTGGGCAAGGGATTGCCCTCAAAAGAAGACCCTCAACTCTCTTCTTGCAAGCCATAAAGAAGAAAGTAACAGGGAAAATGACATGGAGGCACATGTGGGATCTCTTCAACAGCTGAATG
>NW_018164536.1:6348108-6360959 GCF_001263595.1 Phalaenopsis equestris
GAGTCAAGACCAGCATTGGGGCATGGTCAGGTAATCTAGATTTCTCTGTCATTCCTTTGGATGATTACAAAGCTGTCTTGGGAATGAACTTCTTAGAACAAGCAAGAGCATTCCCAATGCCATTTGCCAATAGCCTGTGCATCACGGAAGGGAGTCTAGCTTGCTCAATATAGATAATAAGGTTAAGCAAGCAAGGATCCAAAATGTTATCGACAATCCAGTTCAGGGATGACATTTCACAGGACAAGGAGGACAACTTGGCTATTCTTCATAACAATGAAGGAGAAAAGTCCCAAAGAGTTGGGATGCCAAGGAACGTGGTGGAGGCAAGAGATAAGCCGCCAGTCAGGAAGACGTGTTGCACCCAGGAGAAGCCAAAGATTGCCAAGTATAGGGGCAAATCGAAGAGGCAGTTTCGAAGGTGCAGGGGAAGCCACAATGAGGGCATTGCGGGTTTAAGTGGGGGAGAGTGTCACGCTCCGCCATATTCGAGAAATCGTCAAGACGAGCACAAGCAAACCCCACCATAGTCGAGAAATCGTCAAGACGAGCACAAGATGGAAGATTCTAGAGAATGTCAGAATATAGAGAGTCATCAAAGGGGCTCTAGAAGATTCCACCACATTCAGGAGAGAACAAGAAGGAAAAGCTCTAAAGAAAATCTAAGAATAACCTAGAAGGTTCTAGAGTTATGTATGTACATAAGAATAGTCTAAGAGATAGAATATTATATTGTAATCTAGAAGCTTCTCTTGGACATGGAATAGTCCCACATTGGCTAGATGAAAGGCCAAAGACATGGAGGAGAGCTCCTCCCCTCATTTGTAATTACCCAAGCATTGAATCAAAGCATTCTCGTATTCAAGTGCTAATTATTTTTTTCTCTCTATTATTCTTTTAAGAGTGCTTGGGGCTCATAAGTTCAGTGTTGTGAGGGGTAAGGCTGATTTAGTGCTAAGAAAGAGCGCTAAAGCCGCACGGGTGACTTGAGGAAAGTTAGTCCGTGACATTAAGCTCGACCTGCTAGAGTACAAGGGTAGCTCAAAAAGTAAGCAATTTATATACTATAGTTTGAGTGAAAAAAATGTTGATGCATAGGAGTTTCATTGGTGAAGAATAAGGCAGCTAAATCAATTAATTTTAATATAACAATTATAAGGGGCATTCACATACCACCCAATTCCTATGTATTTACATATCAAACACCTAAACTTCACTTTTTATATTTATACCACCCAAATCTTTCAAATCACATAAAAAATCCCACCATTTTAACTTTTAAAAAGTGAAATGCACTTATTCTTGCATGGAGAAGTATAGGAGTTAGATGTGTGTACATAAAAAATTGAGTGGTATGTATGTAAATCTTTCCAATTATAATTGTCTTATGGTGTTCTATAACATGAATGTAACACACTACAATTCCGTGGACTATTCACAGATTTTCCTATCCTATCAAAATGATTCAGACTTCCCGACTCCGTTGTGCTCATCTTGTTGGGCCAATTGTAGAAGTAATTGATAAATAATTAATTCTAGATTAGCGGGCATCCTCGCGATCAATATCATTATCATTGTCATCTAAGAATCTCCAACAACAACCAAACAAAAAAAAAAGGAAAAAGAAAAAAGAAAAAAGAGAGGGAATCTCCAAAAATGTATAACTTGCAAATCAGCTGTGCCTCACACAATTTGGTATAAAGCCACATTTGAGGTCCTCAAGTCTTGATTTTTAATATCAACCTCAATTCTGCAAATTATCTCTAGATTAACACATTAAGACATTCCATATCTAGAAATGTGTGCAGAATAATCCATTAAATTACCACAATGTTAAAAAAGATTTATCCAACATTTAAACTTTCCACTTATTTTCATAGGTGCAACAAAAGATGATATAGTAAAATAATGTGAATTCTCGTATTGCAAACTTCATCAATTTTTTAACAGATATTAGATGCTTTTTTTTGTTGTTGTTAGCATAATTTTTTAGCTAAGCGACTATCTTGAGAATGGAGTTATTATGAATAATCTCTTTGATTTATTTTAAATCACTGCCATGACTTCAATTACAGGTATTCCAATTTATTATCGTGTTATTCATACTGTTTTTTATTGATCTATTTTTGAAAAGTTCTTGTTAATTTAGTGTGTGCATTTATGCTTTATTGGCCTTTCTGATGGATGCTATCAGGTCACGCGAATTGTATCTACTGAGTTGAACCAACCATATGATGTTCTTGGGATTAATTGGAAGGCTTCATTTGATAACATTAAGAAAAGGTACGTAAAGCCATCAGTAATCACTTCAGTCATTTTGCTTACACATTTATTATTTACGCTATGTGAACGAATCAACTCTATTTTACCGTCGATTCATTAATTGAAGTATACAAATTCAATTGTAGGAGAAATTGAATTTTCCAATATTGATTGCTTGAGAAGATTTCCTCTGCGATTCCCCGCAAAAAGGATTTAAGAAAAAAAGAACCATATAAATAGCTGAGGAACCACTTAGAAGAATCTCATGTACCATCTTTTTGGATTATTAGAATAAGTTTTAATTTATTGTTTATTTTGAGTGGACATCTGCTATGATATTTTTCAATTGCATTATTTTGCTAGCCGTTTATTTGCATTTCAATATTCCTGTCTCCTTTAATAAGTCAAATACATATTTTTTCTAGGATATGGCAACACATTCTTTGGATCTAGCCTTTTGGATTCCCAAGAAGTATCTTAAAGTTTCATTTTTCTTTGATCTTAAACTTAGAAGCCATTATTCTTTACTTGTTTCAAGTTCCCTTACATCAATGCATATGAGAATAATGCCATCTACATATAACATAAAGATGGTTGTCATACCTTTTGATTTGGTTTTACAAACAGAGTGTGATCTATCTGGCACTAATAATACTCATTAATAAGAGTCTGGTGAATCTTTCAAACTATTCTCTGGGAGATTGTATTAACCCATACAATGATTTTTTTAATTTGCACAACATCTGATTATTTGTTTTGCTCTTCAATCTTGAATATATTTTAATATGCACTTATTTCTCAAGATCCCCATTAAAAATATATTTTTAATGTCCAGCTGATATAAAGGTAATTCTTGGTTGACAACCAATGACAGTAACACTCTTACTGCGTTGAGTTTTTCCACTAGTGTAAATGTGTAATGATAGTCGATCTTATAGGTCTACGTGAAACCTTTTTCTACAATTTTAGCTTTGAGCTTTTCTATGCTTCCATTTGTTTTCTATTTGACAGTGAGTACACATTTACACCCAACAATTTTTTTCTCAGGCGACAGTTTTTATGATCTAGGTACCGTTCTATTCAAGAGCAATAATTTATTCTTTCACAGTTTTTTTTTTCAAGTAGGAATAGATAAGACCTTTTGGATTAAATTTGAGACATGTACATTATCCAAGTACTGAACAAAAGATTTATAAGAGAATGATAATTTTCATAGCTCATAAAATTTTCTATCTAGTGTTTTGTACATTCTTATCCCCCTTCTTGGTGTTCATGATTTGTTGACCTAACCTTTGTGTGAATATTTTGAGTGTGCGGAGTTGATTCTAGTGATTTACATTCATGATTTGGCATATTCTCCCTTACACGCTCACTAATTTTTTTATTTGTGGCGCACACACAAAGTTTTTGGTTCCTTGTGAGAGTTGCGAGAAGATTTAGTGGAGTAGTAGGTTCATTTTAGGCTGATTTGTGATAGTTGGAGCACGAGTGGGTTCGTCAAGGATATAAGGGAGATAGGCTTGAGTTTCCTGAATGGACCTAAAATCTGATATTCTCTCCAACTCTCCTCTGACTGTTAGATTTGGCGTAAATTGATTGTTTTTCAAAGAACGTGACATCCACGGGGTTGTAAAATTTTTTGTTTATGGAGAGTAACATTTAAATCTTTTTTTTTTTAAGAGTTCCCCACAACGGTGCATTTTATTGACCTGGAATCAAGTTTGGTCTGATGTAGTTGATGCAGGTGAAGAAAAGTGATACACCAAAAAATTTTAATGGTAGGTTAGAAGTGAAATACTGAATATTGGGGGTAGGATTTATGAAGGTTTTGAGAGCTTTGTTAAAGTTTAATACTCCGATAGACATTCTATTTATGAGATAAGTGGGCGTGATAATTGCGTCCCCCCATAAGTATATAGGTAAATTGTTAGTGAATAGAATTAAATAAGTCATTTTGAGGAGATGTCTATTCTTTCTCTCAGCCACACCATTTTGTTGGGGTGTGTCAACATAAGAATTTATATGACTGATGTCATTTTTTTAATAGATAAGGGTCGAGCTTGCAGTTGTAGTAGTGTTTTGTATTGTCGGTTTGGAGATATTTAATTTTGCTCCGAAATTGTGCAAGAATCATGTTGTGGAAGGTTTCAAATATGTTGACAATTTTAGATTTTGCCTTCATAAGAGATGTGCAATTGGTTCTAGCGTGATTATAAATGAAGTTAACAAATTATCTAGCCGAGAGCCCGAGGGAAGGAGAGGCTGGCAGCAACAACGGAGGCCTGCAAGTTGGTTAGAGGAATTCCTACGGCTGCAAGGAAAATTTCGGATGTTGGAGAGGCACCGATACGTACTAGCGCTTCTTTCCTTCCTATAATATTATATAGAATTTAGGAGGAACTTTCTTAGATGAAAATTTCTCATTAAGCAAATAACTAATTTATATACAAATCAAGCTAACCCTCTTACAAATAGAGGGAAATTCAAATTATTATGATAAAAAGAAAATTAATAGAATGCAAAAATGGATCATTAAGGGAAAGTAATTCCTCTCGTCTAATGTAATAGCGCAGCCACGGTTTCCCAAATAGTGTGCCATCAACACATGGTTGTCTGGACTCATCCAAGTTATTAATGTATTACTTTTTTTGGAAGATTTACATACATACCACTCTATTGTTATGTATTTACCAATTTTTACATATATGCCACCTCACCTATGCATTAAAAGTTGTATTCCACTTTTTAAAAAGCATTTTTTATGTGTTATGAAAAGTGTGGGTGTTATAAATGTAAAAAACAAAGTTTAGGTGTTCGATATGTAAATACATAAGAATTGGGTTGTATGTATCTAAGTGCCCTTACTTTTTTTATTTGACTTCTTTTCCATTAAACGAAGAGCTAATTGAGAATAAGGAGATTGAAGCCCTAGACTTTGTTTTTTGGATTGACGTAAAATTGAGAACTCATTTCAGGCATGGTTGTCTGAACTCATCCAAGTTATTAATGTATTACTTTTTTTGGAAGATTTACGTGCATGTTATTCTATTGTTATGTATTTACATATAACACCTAAACCAATTTTTACATATATGCCACCTCACCTATGCATTAAAAGTTGTATTCCACTTTTTAAAAAGCATTTTTTATGTGTTATGGAAAGTGTGGGTGTTATAAATGTAAAAAACAAAGTTTAGGTGTTCGATACGTAAATACATAGGAATTGGGTTATATGTTTCTAAACGCCCCTAACTTTTTTATTTGACTTTACGGCGACGTTTTGAAAACGCCCCCGCACTTATAAGCTGCCCCAAACGGACCCTTCGTCTTTTGGATTGACGTAAAATTGAGAACTCAGTTCAGGCTTTTTTTATGGAGTTCTTCGAAACATTCTCCTATGCGATAAAATACCAATCTCTTTTAATATAGCAAACCCTGCCAAGTAAATTAAAGCCTCAAGAGGTCTTGACTCTTATTTTGAGCCACTCTCTTAAATGTTGTCTGACTATGCTTTTTATAAAGTTCCCTACCAAAACAAACTTACCTATGAGCAAAAGTTGTGCTGAATGAAGTCCGTTAAGGGGCTGTTTGTGATCATTTTTGTTTTTCAATTTTTATTTTTATTTTAATTTTTTTTTATGTTTTGATTAAAATTAAAACATTTTCGATCGAGTATTTGTTTTTAAAAATGCAAAATATGTTTGAGATGTTTTGAGTTTTTTTAAAAACAAGTTAATTTGTTTTTAAGAATAAAAAATAAAACATATAAAATATATAACAATCAAACATGTTTTCAAAAATAAAAGGAAAAAAAATGAAAGTAAAAGTGATGCCAAATGAAAATATTATCACTATGGTTTTTATTACTATACCAAATTGTTTCTTTTCATGTAAACTATTTAGAAGGGTTGTGAAGTTCCTTTTGCTCTGATCTCAGGTATTGGAAATTATCTTTGATGGTGCATCCGGATAAATGCTCTCATCCACAGGCTCATCAAGCATTTGTGATACTGAACCAGGCGTTTAAAGATCTACAAGATTCAGAAAAGGTGTGTAATATATATTTTTCTAAATTACACTATGGTTTGTGTTACTGCACCAAATATCATTTTGTTAGGCATTTACATGTATTTTCAAATCTCACACCTGCACTTTCATATTCATAGACATAGCACTAAAATCTTTATCATATAAAAAACATAAAAAATAGCACACATTTTCATGCATAGGTTTAAAGCACCAAGCACTATATATGTAAATATGAAAGCTTATAAAAGAAAAGCTTAACCAAATAAAACCTTACCATGTACTTTTATCGGACAATGACTATTGTGGTACTATAATTGCTTAAGCAACACTTATGTTTATTTAACCTTAGGCTAAGTTTACATGATTCTTTTATTCTCAACTGTTATGAGCTAATCAGCTAATGACACATGCTGATATATTGCTTTACAGAGGAAAGCTGTTGATGATAAGATTAAACTTAAAGAAGAGCAAGAGGCATTCCAGGTGAATACCGTTGTTTATAAATTCTTTTGTTCATATTTAGTGCATTACAAGCTGCAGTTTCTGATTGTAAAAAACGTAGTTATTTCATATTTTAATTCGTTCATTTGAATGTTCTTGAGTTTCATTTATAATCAAAATATAAATTGTAATATGCTATAAAAAATGCATTTTTCCCTTCATCCAATTTTATAACCTCAATATTTGTTATTGTAGATTGTTTCGTTTCATTAATATGAATGAATTGATCATTGTAGGCTGAGTTGAAAGTGCTGCGTGAAGCTGCACAGTGGCGACGCTTGCAAGGTTAGGTACTTTTTGCTTTATACTAAAGATATGGAATATTATTTTCTCCTCGCCCACTCTTCTTGTTGATTAGTCTTTTCTTAATGGAAATTGATTACTATTTTTGTTGTGTAGAGTGCGAAAATAGCCCCCTTACTATCTTGATGGGGTCATTTTAGTCTCAGAGTTTATAAAATTGCTAAATTCGTCCCAGACTGTTTCAATGTGGGCTAAAATAGTCCTCACCGGGGAGTATTTCCACCCATATTAAAAGAGTCTAAGGACTAAATTGACATTTTTATAAACTCTGAATTAAAATAGCCCCTTGCAACGAGTGAGGGGATCATTTTGATAATGTTTTCTATTTTTAATGAAATTAGTAACTTAAATGTGATGGATAAGATTGTGGGGTGAATGTGTGATAAAATTAGGTGGGCTGAATTAAATAATTGCATTAACTGGGTTGTAGGATTAGTACATATAAAGAACTTGGTTGTAGAAAATAAAGTATGGTGGTTTGAGCATGCACGTCTAGGTAAGAAGATGCAATAACAAGTGTAAATATAGAAAGGTGGTGCTTTCTCTATGACAAGAAAAGTTGGTTATTTTTTTCTTGATTGTTATTTTTTCTTTTTATAGTGTTTGTTATCAATGTAAGTAGCTTCGCTTTGAATTTGGTACATTAAAAATAGGAAATTTAGAAACATGCCAGACAATTCTTATGTATTTACCTAATCTTAACAGCTGCAGTTTGATATTTGCACTTATAACACCTTGTTGCCATAAAACTATACATGAAAGGGCATATTTCACTTATAAAAAGATAACAATGGTGGTATTCTTGATGTTATGTTAAAGATTTGAGTGACATGCGTGTAAATATGAATGTTTAAGTGCTATATATATATATACATGAGAATTGTGTAGTATTTATGTATTTGGTACATTAAAAATAATAAAAGCTGATCTAAACTCTCCTGTTATTTGATTCTGACCTAGCTGCATGAATGTGCAGGTATATCCCTTCAAGGTGATGAAGAACTTCTTGCCTTTCCAAGAGAAGAACCCAAAGCCAAAAGGGATGAATGGATGACTGAATTACCACCAGAAAGAAAGGTATTACCATATGTTATGACTGATATTTTATTTTCCATTTCCGTGCAGAATTCAATTCATTTTGTAGTATGGGGCATTTACGAACATACCGCACAATTCCTGTGTATTTACATATCTAGCTCCTAAGGTTTACTTTACATTTTTACCACCAAAATCTTTCATAGCATAAAAAATATAACCATTTTAACTTCTAAAAAGTTAAGTACACTTTTCATGCATAGATAAGGTGGCATGTTTATAAAAATGGAAGTTTAGATGTTAGATATGTAAATATATAGAAATTGAGTGGTATGCATGTAAACATTCCTTCGTTTATTTTTCCTCTACACTGCAGCCTGGGATGCCGGTACAATCCACATCATTTAGCAGGAGTGATAAGGTGGGGCGTGGTGATACCTCCATGTGGACTGATAATCCACTTGATAAATCAAGGCAGGCAAAGCAAAAGTAAGTTTTCTTATTTATCCGTTGAAATTTGAAATTTTGGTATCACAAGGGGCTGTTTGGCTATAGTAGGATTTAGTAAGTTCAATTTTATTAAATTCTGGGAAGATTACATTTTGAAAACTTGTTGGCATAAGAATTACAAAATACTCCTGCTAATATCTGATTAATTGTTTTACTATTTGTTTCATAATTTAAAATTGGAAGATTTACTTGCATACCACACAATTCTTATGTATTTACATATCTAACAACTAAAGTTGTGATTGTGGCTATTTTATATGTAAATATGAATGCTTAGGTGTTATGTATGTTAATACATAAGAATTGTGTGGTATATTTGTAAATGCCCCTTTGAAGTTTATGAGGGAAAATTCTTTAATCTGTTAAACACTATGAATGGTAGGATTTGACAAGAATTGGTTGACTAATAAAGAGGATGAAATGAGATTTATCAAAATAATAGGCTTTAAACTCTCAAATTTTGCTAGAATTATACTTAAATTAGGTAGTTCTGACTGTAAGCAAGAATTAGTAAATCATGTAGATCTAGATTTAAATTTTGAGAGGATTAACATCTGAAAATTTGTTGACATTACAATTGCTAAATCTTGCTAACCTGATAAATCATTGGGGCATTTACATATTACCCCTTAATTCTTATGAATTTTCATATCTAATACTTAAATTTTGTTTTTTACATTGTAAAACCTAAATTTTTTCGTGTCACAGCAAAATACTTAAATTTTGTTTATTACATTCATAGCACTGGAAAATTTATTATTTACAAATTTAGCGCCATATTTCATCCAATCTTCAAATTCTCACTCAAATATTAAAATTCACCATAAAATCAATACCAATGTTTTTCCTTTTTATCAAAATCTCTATTGTTTGTACTAGTTTTGTAAATAGCAAGATTTTGAGTCCTATGCAGGTGATTATTCACACGTGCGCGCATGCCCCACACCACCCACCGATGAGGTGCATGGCGATGTGGTGGTTGGCCGTTCGGACGTATAGTGTCTGGACACAATATTTTCTCCACACACACAAATAGGCTGAAGATTGTTGACATTGTTGTTTGTTGTTGCAGTTATTTAGAAGCGTATAACAAAGCGAAAGAACTCGCCGAAACACACCACCAAGAGAAACCCCAAAGCTCCATCACCGCCGACTTAGTTGACAACTACAACTCAAAAAAGCGCTCAAAATCACTTGTACAGAAACACCAGGAAGAAACCCAAAGGAAGCACAAAAGGAAATCGAAAGATATTGAAAGGGAAGGATGGGAAGGCGTTCATCCATGGAAGCCATGGGACCGAGAGAAGGATTTGTCAGCCGGGCGTCAGAAACTAAGCCTTGATTCAGAATCCATGGTGCAAGGTCTGTCTTCTCGCTTCGCTTCTGGATCTACACAAAGGAATTTCTTGTAGAATTTTGTTCTTTAATTTGATTTCAGAGTTAAATTTTAGGCTTTTATAAAGTTAATTAGTTTTAGGATTTGCTGATTTGGGTCTAGATTTAATTTATCCTGCTTGTTTTATGTGATTATTTATGTTTATCCAGCAAAAATAACCAAAATTTAAAGAGAAACAGAAAGACTATAGATTAGAAACTAAGCTTTATGAATTATAAAAAACTTGGACTTCCAGAAGCAACTTCACTCTTACATACTAGAGACTTCTTAATTTTTTAGCAAACTGGATGCATACTCGTACAACTCTATTTAAACACAGTTAGCAGACATGAAAAACATAAAACATAATACAATAAACAGTAAAATAGTAGATTTTTTTTCCCTGGTGGATTGAAAGCAGAGTCACAAACGCCCCGTTTGGTTTGCACGTTTTTTAAGACGATGTCTGCTGCTTTTAGGTTTTTTATACTAAATGCAGACCGCGGGTCGACTACGGCCCGTGGTCGACCCGTGGGTCGCGTTTTAGGATAAGCTACTTATCCTGAAACACACAAGCTGCCCCAAACACTCTTAATAATGGAGTTAATGGAGATCCTTCTGCACTGGATTGAGTTAGAAACTAGCATTTGATTGATGTTGTAGATTAGTGGTGGGTCCATCATTGAACTTTTTTTTTTTTCTTGATTATTAGTATTTCTTTTTTCTTCGGATGAGTGTCATGTATATCATCTCAATTTTACGATACATCTTCACTAGTCATTGATGTTTTGTTATCTAGATTCATCTTATGTTCTTTTTTAGAAAATAATGTTGCAAGTTGTTTTTGCAACCTCTCTTTAATTTTCTCAGCCGATTCATTAGGAAACTTTCTTCAAAGTAATTTCTTATTTGGAATGATTTTTTTTGGCAAGTTAGAATTCACTTACATGCATAACTTTATTAATTGATATAACTTTTTTCTTCATTGTGAATTGTGCATAGTAAGTTAGAAACACTGTCATTGCCGGTCCCAAGCCTGCATGTGAAAAGTGGAGGGGTTGCGTTAGGTAGTCGACAACCAACATAAAACTTGTCGAAAAAAATCACGGGCTTATTTGTATAAAAATGATCTTAATTTACTAGAACTAAATGAAAATATGACACTAAATAGGACGCAATTGAGAAAAAGGATTCATGTAGCCAACTCCACGTAGTGGGATTAAGGCTTTGTTGTTGTGAATTGTGCATAATTTCTAAATAAATATTTATGATTTAATGAATCATGTTGATGTTTTAGATTCCACAATCAGATCCATGATATTTGGTAGTGTGTAAAATATATAATTCTAAATGACCATCTATTATTGGCAGGAATTTTAGAAATGTACGAAGACGATTCGACCTCCTTAAAATATTTAGATTTAATTGGTGTCAGAAGAATTTGAGTAATAACATCATAATTATCTCACAACTTATAAAACCAGTGTTATATCATTAGATATGCTCTCAAGCATCATAACAAATGTTTAAGAATATTTTCTTCTTGAATTAGTAAATAAATAAACTTTATGCACACTTCAATACAAGTTCATTAATTGAAAGATAGAGTTCATTTCTATGAGTTTGGGGCTTTTGATATTAAATGACTTAAATTTGATATGGAATAAGTCCTCATATCTTATGATTGAGAATATGATTGAGAATATGATGGATAATAATTTATTATAAGCAATTGACTTATTTTCATCATTATAATTATATTGAATTTTGACATATTTTAAGAAGATAAGTATGACTTCATACATATTTCAATTATAAAAGTATTTTTGAAAAAAACATACTATTTTCTAAATATCGTTTTAAGATTGACTAAGGAGAAGTAAGATGATAATCATACCTATTGATATCTGAGATCTGAGATAATGACTGTTTTCGTGAAAATAGATGATTTAGATTAAAATTGAAATATGTTTGACGGACGGTATTAACATTTCATTTTCTTTCAACATATTTTTCAGAAACTTCTAATATATAAAAGTGCTGCTAATAATTTACAAATGCACATAAGAAAATGTAAATCATACAAAAATATCTACGTGTAAAACATTTAAATCTACACAATAATTTCTCATTGTCCAAAAGAAAACAACGCAAAAAGAGATTATAAACGCATTATAACATGATACACATTAAATGTGGTCATCATGTAAACTAAATCTCTCTTGTCAGACATATCAGTATACTGTTTTTTTGCCCTAAAAAATCTATTAATTTCAACAATAAGTTTGACTTGGTGAGCGATTATAACATTAATGTGCATTAAATTATTATGTTAATACTGTGTATGAATGATCAAAAGAAAATGTAGTTTATTACTTTATAAAACTTTGTCTTATTTGGGATCACTTTCTTTTTGATGCTTTGCTTTTGTTAGCAATTTGTTTTATTTTTATTTTGTTTTTTTTGTTTTTTTTAAATACGATTGATAATGTTATGATTTATATATTTTTAAAAATGAAAATATAAAACTTATTTGGTGGTGTATTTTCTATTTTTTTTAAAGAATAAATTATATTTTTATAAAATTTAAGTAGATTTATTATAAATATTTATAATTTTTTAGTTAATTAATTAAATTATTAATTGAAATTAAACAGTTACTCAGTTTTTAATTATTAAGTAAATTAAGGTATAATTAATTAAATAATTATATAATTAAATTTTATAATTATTAATTATATTAATTTAGGCTTATCTGTCTTAATTGAAATTAAATAATTAATAAGTTTATAATAATTAAGGCAATTAATTTAATTTTTTAAATTATTAATAAAAA
>NW_018164536.1:6360969-6380013 GCF_001263595.1 Phalaenopsis equestris
TTTATAATCTTTAAGTTATTTAATTAAAATTTTTATTTATTAAGTTATTTAATTGAAATTTATATTTATTAAATTAATTATGGTAATTAATTAAAGTACTAATTATTTAAAATTTCTAATTATGAAGTTAATTAATTAATATTTATTAATTGAAATTAAAAAAATAACGAGTTTAGAATGATTACGTTAATTAAGTTAATTAATTAAATTATTAGTTGTAGTTATTAAATAAATAAAAATTTCAATTATTATTTTAATTAATTAAAGTTTCTAATTATTAAGTTAATTAATTAAATGATTAATATAATTAAATGATTAATATTTTATTTGAATTATTATGGGTTTAATTAATTATTTTTTAATTTAATTAAGTAGATTTATTGTTAAAATTTTATAATTATTAAGTTTATTAATTAAAGTATTAATTGAAATCAAATGATAATAAGCTTTGACTATTTTCAAAACACATAACACATTTCACATGTTTTATGTGTTTTGAAAACTATTTATTTGTGTTTAAAAATAAATTTAAAAATGTTAAAAACCAAATAGTGTTTTTATGTTGTTTTCTCTTTTTTTTTTTCAAAAACTAAAATTGATCTTAAAAACCAAATAGTGTTTTTATGTTGTTTTCTCTTCTTTTTTTTTTTTCAAAAACAAAAATTGATCCCAAACAAATTCTTAAACTTTTACTTTAAATTTATCATTTTCCGTTTCAATTTAAGTATGGACTCTTTCAACTTTTTAAAGAGTTATATCAGGATTACTGTCATACCTTAAGGTATCCGAAGAGTTGCCCAAAAAAATTTGCACTCAAAGATACACTTTTGTTGTTGTCTTTATCGTGCAGGGTATATGACATCACTTGCGAGTACCATCTGAGAGTTGTCTTGTATGATTTATATTTTTACATTTTATTTTCTTTATATTACCTCATTTTAAAGAAATTGAATAATGGTTTTCCCATTTTTATCATTCATTTTCTTTAAGTCTTAAGCTTACAACCTCCATACAAGTATAAAATTAATTATCTAAAGCACTAGTCGAGCTAATTTGGGCTTTGACTTAGTCAAGGCTTAACCCACTAAAATTCTATTTTCTAATAGTCAAACCCGCACATTCTAAGTGTGCTTATAGAGACCTCGTCAGGTCACCTGCCCAACGTTCAGATCTACTCATGACCCAATTTTTTCGCTATAATTTTATTTAGTAAAAAAATTAAAATAGCACATTTTACCTTAAACTTAAGGGAAATTTACATTTGTAGCACTCATTTTTTATGGATCTATGTATCTCGCACTTAAACTTGTTATTTGTTATTTGTAATTAGTACTATTTTTTATGTAAATTTGTTATTTGTTTTAATATAAGGTATTTTATAACACTAATTAAATTATGGGATATTCAACAACATATAATGTTGCTGTACATAGAGTCTGGATGTATCCGTACTCCGCATGTAATAATATTACGTAAGGAGTCCGAACATATCCGTTTGAACTTCATATGCACCATTGTTGTATATTGTTGTGCAACATGCGTTCAACAACATACAATAGCGTTATACATAGAGTCTGGATGCATCTGGACTCCGTGTGTAATAATTTTTTCCATCCATAATTCTCTCTTTCTTTCGTGATCTTGACATTTTATAAATATCAACTATAATGAAATATTGCATTAACATTACCACGTAACATGTTTGAATTGATTATTAAGTACATCTATAACATATTAATATTGAAATTACTTGAAAAGTATAGGATTATACTTAGATATATATATATATATATATATATATATATAAAGAGCAACTGGTGACTCTTTACGCGTTAATCTTAAAAAAAGGTTACATATTTGGGTGGGACGGTGGATCCCCATCTATAAACCAAAAAAATACATATTAAGCCTAGGGGTTCCAGAGTCCACTGTACAACGCTACGCCAAAAATAAGCAAAACACCAAAAGTTCTATCAAACCCAAAATACAAAAGACCCAAAACAAAAATGCTTCAAGCAGCTCCAACCAATCCTATCCTGCACCAAAAGAAAGTTACACCGTCTGGAAGATGCTGTAAGAAAAACTTAGAAACGATGACCTGCAGCCAGAAAATCCTCAAAAAGTGCCAGAAAAGCATCAGTAAGATAACATAAGGGATCAGAAGGAAATCGAGCCGAAAATACATAAAACGATTTAGGAGAGTTAGCTTAAAGATAGTACTTCCTGCAGATATTCCAGCTCCGGGAACATAGCAATATCCAAATAAATTAAAGGTGGTAAGGATGTAAAACACACCACCCAGCAAGTTCATAATATCATCCATTCTTTGATCAAGCTCCCACAAAATTGCAATGAGCAAAAGACCACATAAATTAGAGGTGGTAGAGTGTAAATCATTAAGAGAACCTCGCAACAAATCCAATCAACCAGCCATTTTTGACAAAGATTTCAGATAAATTGCAATAACCAAATATAGTAAAGGTGGTAAAGAAGCCACCAAGCAAGTCCCGGTTTTCATCATCCATCAAAATCGAAATATAAAAGAAAAAAAAAATGTCAATTCCACAAAAGCTAAAAAGAAATAGAAACAGACCAAAATTAGCATCTACAAAAAGGAGAGTCAAGCAAATCGCCTTTCAAACGAGTGCAGAGATGCGACATGGGGAAAGTGCCACAGCTAACCTCAGAAGAATTTATGGCCAAACGAGGCCAAACGCTAACTAATTAGCCGGAGAGTTACCATCTCTGTATATAAAAGACAAATGAAAAATGAACTTGTATCTTTGGATATAATCACGAATTCTATTCATATTGGCAAGTAAATCCCATCGAGGCATAGTGGTATTGTAAAACTCATCAATAAGCGTTTGAGAATCTGTCTCAAAAATGATTTTTGTAAAATTAAGTCTAGCCCCAACCTGTATGGCTAAGAGGAAAGCCCAACTTTCTGCCTCCAAAGCAGAGACAACACAAATCGGAGAGGCAAAAAAGTATAAACACTTTCCAAAATGATTCCGTAAGATCCCACCCGCACCTGCCGCGTTGGAGATCCAACTGCCATCCAAATTAAATTTAACCCAGTCCAAAGGTGGGGGTTGTCATCTGAAGATGACCATCCTACCCACTTTAGACTGCATAATATCATCCGACAAAGAAAGGGAACGACAGACCCATTTGAAGTGAGCAAGTATATTAGAAAGAGTAATATGAGGAGTAGACAGATTATTACTATATTTAGCCCCATTTCTAGCCACCCAGATGAACCAAAGAAACACAAGAGGATACCACCGCAACTTTTTATCGACGGACATAACAGTTTTCCAAGTATTTAGATAATCCTCAATAGCGAAAGAGCAATGTCATTTTAAGTTGAAATGGTTACCCAACATATTCCAAATATGAGCAGCATAAGGACATAGAAAAAATAAATGAGCAACAGTTTCGGAGTCCTTTTTACATAAATAACATTGGGACACCATTTTTAAACCTTTAAGTTTCAAAATATCATCCAAAGGTAAAAAAATTAAGAAAAAATCTCTATAAGAAAAAAAAGATAGAAGGAAAGATAAGCTTGTTCCAGATTGCATGACTCCACCTTCACGTGCTATAGGGATAAATATTAGTATAAAGCATTTTGGTGGGGGATAAAACAACAGTCGACTTCCATAAAGGAGAATCCTTCGTAGTATTCTTTATGGGAAGTTTAGCAATCTTAGCAGCCTCAAGAGGACCAAAAAAGATCATTTAATTCATTGACATCCCAATTGCCTTGAAACCAAAGATTTGAAAGAATTAAATCATGCAGGGTTCCCGAAGCCGACACAAGATTGTCACCCAACCTCCATTGATCATGCCAAATCGAGATATTGCTCTCACCAACATCCCAAAAAATAAAATTACTAGCCAAAGTTCTAGCTTTTAGCATCGCTTTCCAAATTCTAGAGTCACCCGTCTTCCATTGAACAACAGTCGAATGATGATAAGAGCAATATTTGTGAAAGAGGAAATTACCCATAAAGAGTCATTGGAGCAAAATTTAAACCAAAGTTTGCATGTATGTATATGGTTTAGCTTTAAAACAGGAGTAATAGTTGCACCCATGGAACACTATAGCTTAAAATGGGCCAAGGAATTTCTCGGTAAATGAGCATCTTAGTTGGAATTAAGCATATAAGCTAAAAATAAGGAGACAGATTGGCTTATTCCTTATTCACTCTTCCAAGGCATTTGTAACAAATCAAGGAAGCATTATCCGGATACCAAGGAAACTATAACACTACTTCAATATATACATAGCCCTATATTTATTTCAATACTATATATATATATATATACATATTAGTAGAGAACAATTGCTCTTTGTCCAATTAAATAATATTAAAACTAGTATCTCTTAGACTTAAATGAGAATTTTATAAGATGGTGAGACCTGCAATGCTCTATGACGTTGAATGTTGGCCTTTAAAAGAGAAGCATAAAACTAAGATGCGTGTTGTCGAGATGAGAATGCTTGGGCAGATGAGTGGCTTTACACTTAGAGACAAAATGCAAAAAGAATATGTTCTTGATAGGATTGGTGTAGCTCCTCCAGTGAAGGACAAATTTAGAAACAGTCGTCTTAGATGGTTTAATCACATTAAACATCGACCATCTGATGATCTGATTAGGAGAGTGGATGCTTCAGATTCGATTAATGTTAAGAAAGGTAGAAGTAGACCTAGGAAGACTTGAGCATATTATATAAAAAATGATCTTGATTTGTTAGAATTAGATGAAAATATGACACTCAATAGAACACAATGGAGAAAAGGATTCATTTTGCCTGTGCCACTTAGTGCGATAAATGCTTGTTGTTTCTGTTTATATATATATATATATATATACATACATACAATATAATACGTGAATATAACAAAATTAAACTTATAGAATTGGCTTCTTTATATTAATTGGAAAAATAGATGTGGGGTGTTGGATTTGAGCACGATGCAGAACCTGAGTTAAACCTAGATTTGAATATATCAAATATATTATTATATTAATATTATATATGCTTTCCTTTGTTTGAGCTAAAATGATCCAAACACGATCGAATAAAGGGTTATTCGTGTTTGGCTCATTTACAATTTAAGCTTAAAAAAACTTATTTGTGCTATGCTCGCTTACTTAAATGAACGATTCGAATGCGAGCTATTTAACAAAACAAACAAGAGCTGTTCACGAACAATGAGCTTTTCTGACAGCCCTAGCTCTAGGAAGAGAGTTCGAGATGACTGGACTGTCGAACATGATGAGGCCACATGTGAATCGTCGTGCATAAGATGATGGTGGAAGCGACAAATATGAATTGAATTGTATGGTACGTACAACTCATGGATGGTGGTCGATGGTTGGACTACTATTTTGGTTGTAATAAGAGTGATAGCGATGATGATAATGGGCAAATATAACGAAAATAATGATGATTTTGATATTAGGGATACATTTTTTCACAATAATTATACAACTATTGCTTCCTAATGTTAGAGCCCCCACCAAAATAATCGTCCTTATCAATAAAGATAACCAAACCCTCATTTAAGGGAAAGCCATACTAAAATATCTAAATTCCACCACTTCATGAAATGGACATATTATGATTTTCTTATATTATTCGAAAAAACTTAAAGAGTCTGTTCGGGACAGTTACAACTTATTAAAAAATAGTTATGAAACTCCCAAAAAATAATCTGATGTTGCAAAAAGTTGCAGTGACTATTACATATATATTTGAAAAAGTTCGATTGCAATTAGAAAGCTGTCATCGCACCAAGCCAGACCCAACAAACCCAACGGAAAATGATGATTTTTGTGGCAGCTTTTTGAACAAGCCGTCAAAATACAATTTATCCAAACAGACAAAACTGCACCGCTACCCCAAACAGGCCAATGTTCACTCTAGCAATATACTAAAAGATAACATTATTTAAACTTAATAAAAAAAAGACGAAGTACACATTTTTAACCGAAAGTAAAAAGACACATCCAAAAAATTAAAGCCTAGAAATTTTATATGTAAACATATAAGAATTAAAGCATAAGTCTTTCCTTTCATTATTATTTATCATTTTCATTAAAAATTATGGGCATTTACATAAATACCTCCCAATTCTTATGTTTTTACATCTCTACCACCTAAACTTCTTACATCCATACCACCCACAATTTTCATAACATATAACAAATAAAACTAAAAGAGAGGTAAATACACGGGACTTAAGGGGTATATATGTAAATTTTTCCAAAATATTTATTTGTAGAGATAGAGAGAGAAAGAGGCTGAGGAACAAGGGCTCTGATTACAGCTAATATTTGCAGGAGAAACGAGGAGAAGAGGACGGGGAATTCTGGGCGTGTTATACCAGATGGCCGGTCTACACTTCGACCGGCGTGCTGCCGAGCTGCACGTGAGGTCCATTTTTTATTTATTTTTATTTTATTTTATATAAATATTTCGTACGTGCCTGCCTTGGGGAGCCAATGCACGCCCACTACTTTATTCAAATATTTATATATTTTAATTTTTTAAAAATAATATATATTTATTATAATTATAAATGATGTCGGTATCAATTTGCCTCCCTGACAATAATTTCACGAAAAAATATTAAGTCTGGACTCCGCACTCAGAGGTACGTGCGGAGTCCAATGAAATTACTCCGTGAAGATGATCGACCCGGTAATACGAGGGAATATTCCACTCGTGTTATTTAGGTGTTATTATGTGTTATTCAAGTATTAATGATGTGTTATTGTGTTATTATAACACATGAAATATTCTCAGAACACAATAACACCTGAATAACATACAATAACCAATAACAAATGATAATACATGAATAACACGAGGGGAATATTCTCTTGTGTTTACACCGTAGAAGTGATCGGCCGGGTAACACAAGAGAATATTCTCTTCGTGTTATTCGTGTTATTTTGTTATTTAGGTGTTATTGTATGTTATTCAAGTATTATTGATATATTATTGTGTTATTATAACACCGAGAATATTTTCAGAACACAATAACACTTGAACAACACACAATAATATATGAATAACACGAGAGAAATATTCTATTGTGTACACGGCGTAATTTCATTGGACTCCGCACGTAGAGCGTGCAGACTCCTGATGTAATATTTTTTCTAAATTCAGAATATTTATGACAAAAGAAGAGTTGTTTTCTAAATATAATAAAATTGAGGGTTATTATGTTAATGGCTTCAATTTTTATTATTTTTAAAAATTATTATGAATTACATATTTAGAATTATGGAGATCGAAGGCAATGTTTTATTTTATTTTCTCATTGTAATATATATTTTAATTTTATTTTAACTTTATTATAAGACACCTATCTATTTATATATTTACAGAACCGCCCATCCATCTAATCCCAATATAAAATTCTCCTGAAAAGGTCTTCTTCCCCAGCTTTCTTCTATATAAAATGAGCATAAGCTCTTCTCCTCCCTCCATTAAACTGCAACTCAGATTTGAACTGAGATGGTGAAGATTGGGAGCGAGGAAGAAGAAGTTTTGAAGGGAGGGAGGAGGTGGAGGAAGGAGGTGGAGAGGAAAGGAAGAAGAAGAGATATCAGTGGAGCCATTAAAGAGAAGAGAGCTCGGCTTTATATTATCAGAAGATGCATCATCATGCTCCTCTGTTCACATTACTGATCATTTCTGCTCATCTCTGTAATTTGATTATTATAGTTATTGTTGTGTGGGTTTATTTGTAATGGTGGTGGGATTTTGGCAGGGTTATTTCTGCCATTTTTGGTGTCTTGAGTTTGTATATTTGTGGAGAGTAGTATAAATTAATGGCTATATAGTTTGACTGTTATATGCATGGTTTTAGTTTGCTGAATTATAAGATGATTGAGTCTCTTGTGTGTGTGTGTGTGTGTTTTGTAATTATTAGAAAGTTTGAAGCGTGTTAGTGAATTTGATAGGGATGTTTATGTAAAAATATTATTTGTGAGCCTAACAATATTGCTTATGAAAACACAAGGTATTGCCTTCAAGAATTTCGGCAATGAAAATGATGTCTTTTTTTTGTTTTGAGATTAGTTTTAACTAAACTAAAGTGGTCAAGAGAATCACCCAACTCTTAGGAGATTAGAATCTAGATGACCTTATAGATGTTGGGCTTTCCTTATTATTGGGAAGATCCTAATATTTGTCATAGTCTAACAAGGCTTAAACTCATCCTAGTCTAGGAAGGATTGGATTTATCCTCTTATGGAAATATTTAGGCTTGCTCAAGTATTTGGCTCTCTCTCCTTGGTTAAATAATCTTGATCATAGGCTAAAACATTCATTTGGTAGTGCAAAGATCGATGTGTTAATGGGTATGCGACTAGATTAAGTTGATCTAACTAGTTGACCAAAGTGGTCTATTTGGACATTAGTTAGAAATAGGTTTTCTAAGGTGGTCTAAGTATTTCAACTCAACTCTATATATCATGATATGGCGAAGGAATCAAGCTATAGGGAATCTAGTCGCCCAAAATTGGTTTGCTTAGCTCAATAAGAATCCCAACAATGTTTAGTCAATTCAACATAATCAGTGCTTAAATCTTTAATTTTATACTCAGGTTACATCAAAGTTAAAGAAGTTGAAAAACCATTTTCAATTATCAGAACTCCTTTTGCTATACCATGACAACATATCTATTTATCCTTTCTTAATTAGTAATTATTAGATAAATAATTAACGATAAATTAATTAATTCAAAAATTACAATTGGAAAATCATAAAATTTGTTTGGATTCAATACAAATAAGCTCTTAAAATTCAAATTCAAATAATAATACTAATTCAGTGAAATAATGTTTTTTTTTAAGAAGAAGTAGAGTGACATTGAATAAAAATGGACATGGATATCTGAAATAAAATGAGTTCTAGAGTGCTCCCATTCTCACTCATTGTTGACTCCAAAACAACTTCTCTTGAGCCAAGGAAGTTGTATTCTCTTGCTCACTTCAAAAGAAGAAAGGCAAGGTCTTTTCTATTGAGAGGGGGATGACACCTGAGTTAGTAGCTCAACTTGTACACCTGTGCAAAGGGAGATGATTACTAAAGTGGCTTCCTCGAACACACAATCTTGTGTTCCTATTTTTTCAAAGTTAAACCTTCTCATGTAAAAAAGAGTTTAAGGAATCACATTGATCAAGTCAAATGTTGAGTATACACTCATTTGTAGCTCATTATTCAATCTAATGATAACAAATCTTGTTTGATATACTATGATGGTTGTTGAGTGTTTTCCATAGGTTCATCAGTCTATAGAAACTATCAGAAAGAGTCTCACATGAACCAATATGTAGCACCAAACATGCCTAGAGTATTTGTCATGTGGAGAAAACTTTGAAGTATGATATATGTAGAACTTGGGAGGACTTTTTTCTTAAGAACAACATATAAAGTAATGTGTCATAGTGTTTTTAAAATGTTTTTATATTAAATGCTTCGACCGAGTCTTGATAATTGCCAAATTCTCCAAATAATCAACAAGTACTAAATTAGTTATACAAACTATAACATCACTTTGATTGGATATCACAATTGCTCGATTTGGGTTCAAATAATTTTGCATACTATAACTAAAATTAATTCAATTTTTTGTTGACTTTTTATTTCATTTTTTAAACAAATAAGTTATAATTTTTTGAATACTCAATTTCATAATATAATTTCAGTTTTGTTGGATTCGAAACATTGGTTTGTGTAACACATGTTAATCCATGACTTCACACATTTTGTTGAATCCTTTTTGAATGTAGGTTCGCATATAGTTCATGAATCAATACAATTCGGGAGAATTGTGATGTGAGTGAAGGAGGTATAAAGGAGTAGAAGATTTCAGATTATGTATGTTAACCTTCAATGGATCCCCCTCTTTTCCCCTTCTTCGTTTTTATATAACTCTCAAAGTTATTGCCCTTCTAGGGCTACAAAAAAAGAGAAAAGGATAGAAAAGTAATAAATTGCAGACCGTGTTATATAAGGTTTGTTGATATTTGTTGTTAATGAGATATCGTCATGGGTGTTAGGCAACTCCGAAATGGTTATGGACATGAATGGGTTGGAATTTGCTTCTTCCTGTCGTGCAGAAAATCTTGAAGGATCATTCAACAAACTCGTCGGTGTAGCTTGATAAATGTAAACAGACTAAGTGAATGAACTCGATAAGTATTGGAAAGCTTGGGCGGAGGAGCTAGCTAAGTCATTCTAAGTGGCAAATCTTATAGATATAACTTCGATGGATGTGATTGACGAGTACAATATGCTTGTAACCGGGCATTAGGTGCATAAAAATGGGCTCGATCATTAACCCCAGAAAGCTCATCTAGTGTTTGGGCTATAAAAATGGGCTCGATCATTAACCCCAGAAAGCTCATCTAGCGTTTGGGCTTCCCCGAGCAATCTACTTTTGGATGTACACCTTTATATTGACAAATTAAGCCATTACTTCTATCCAAATTTTTCAATGCTTGTTAATTTTTATAGATTCCCAATAACTTCAATGTCTATCTTATTCATCTAAACAGATATATAGAACTCCTTGCAATAGTATTTATTTCTCTAATTAGTTTTAATATATTCTACATGAATTTAAATAAAACAAAAAATATATTGTTTCTGTATAAAAACTCTTAAACCTAGCATAGTTTTATAATAGAATGATTTACATACATGGGGCACAATTTCCTACATTTTTTACATTTCTAATACCTAAACTTTATTTAATTATTGGAAATTTAAAAATCAAAGTTTGGGTGATAGATGTGTAAATTTAAAAGAATTGTGTGGTAAGCATGTAAATGCCCCTTTACAATACTATAATCCATTATATATTGGAGTTATATAAAACTGTTAAGTACAGTTGGTCTCCTCATAAAAAGTTCAGCCGATTAGTTTAGACGCAGAACCACCACCCATTTCGAAGGTTGTGCCAACATTTCCAGATAAAAATCCCCAAGTTTCCAACCTATAAAGGTTAAAGACTCATTTTTTTCAGATCAACTGAACTCGATTAGCAGAGAAGATGATGAACGAGAGTTGCCACTCATATACAAGGGTGTACCACGACTCATGGGTAAAAGCCATAGGCTTAGCTTTACCTGTAAAGGCAAATAAGCCAACAAATGTTTGATTGAGTTAAACCCGACTAATCAATAGGGTGACATGTAGTCGTTGCGCTACAACTAAAGTGATGCTCTGACTACACATCCACAAGAACAAAAATTATTGGGTGGCCCTCGTGCAGCGATGCCAATAAGTGAAATTGCAGCTCTGAAGCGACGAACATGGTGTTGCATTGCTACAAAGAAATACCTCGATACTAAGCTACAAAAACCATGGTCTAGGGCCCACAAGCTATGATTAGTCCTTACAGTCTCCACCAAGGGGTCCTAAGGTCTAGAGCTTCAAAATCAAGAAATAATGTCGCAACTCTAGGTCAGACGAACACAAAGTCAGGTGGGATCGCAGCGTTCAGAGTATAGCCAAGACTTTGTGCCAGTTCATAATAGAAAGACATCGTGGCATCATGGAAACGATGTCACGATGCTATCTTGAAAGAGCAGATACTAGGTGCCAAAAAGCGACACCATAATGCGAGGGTAAAATTGCAGGAGGTTAACGACTCGGTACACTTAAGAAAATGAGAGAAATAGGGTAGAAAATCTATCATAGAGGATTCTTCTAACATAAAACCTAACTATAATCCTCTAACACAGAAGTCTAAGGGGTTATAAGAAGAGGAAATCATAATGGTTTAGAGAAACCTCACTTATGCGAAGATTGACATAGTTCCTTTATTCAAAAGCTCTAAGATAGCTTTCTGAACTCTTTCGACCACAAAAAGCACTCGGTTTTTGGATTAAAAAATCTGGCGATGGAAACACCGTCAGAGTAAGAAGGGCTTGACAATGAGGTGTGGAGGATACATCACAAGATAAAAACCTAAAGAAGAAGTCTCGCCACTTAAATTCAGGGAGGCTCTCAGTTTGCACACATGGGAGCTCAAGGGAGCGGTTGGATTAAAAAATCTTGACCCTAGGTTGCTCTTTTTAGATGACAAAATTAGGGTTGGCTCTGTGACACATAACATTGCTGTAAAAAATTGAGAAAAAAATTTGACTTGACATTTAGACAACAAAAACGGACACTGCAATACTTTGGATTTTTTTGGCAGATTTTTAGTGCAAGTGTCTCGAATGATTGTGGCTTGGGACCTAAGAAGTTTTATGAAGCATTTGCTGGCACCCATTTTTTATGCATAATACATGGGACATCTTGGTTGAGTAATACGACACTATAATTGGGGCCTGCATCATTATAGTCGTGCTCCAAGTCAATTGTTGTCAAAGTGGTATCACTTTTACCATCCTCTACGTTGACGTTTGTTCCTATAGGACGGGGATGTATTTGGCTGTTACAAATATTCTCGTGGTGCGGACTGTTAGTGAAGTTGCCTCACCATATTTGTACTTTAAGCCTAAGGTCTGGATAGACGAATTTCATGTTGGAGTCATTCTACTCAGCAACACATAGATGATTCAACCTCTCGAGCTCTTTTGAGATGCGTTCACGACCTTCACAGAGGTCCTAAGATCATAACCGCTCATATTTGATCCTCAGGAGGTCATACGAGGCCTGGAACCCCTCTGATGAATTTTTTCGAAAGTCAAAAAGGTTCTAGGGTCTGGCGTGACCTCGCCTAACCAGTGGTGTGACAATGCCAAAAACTCCCCAAAGAGCCCAAATAACCTAAAGTTAACGAGACGACGTCGACCAAATAGAAAGTTTAGTGTAATTACACCACAACTTGGGCGTGACCACACCCAAATCACGAGAGGAACCCTGGTCCCTCGGGTGGTGTTACCACGCCTGAGGATTGCTTGGTCACGCCAACCTGACAGAGCGCCCGACATAACTACATCGGGCCTCATGCGTGGCAACGTCAGGTCTTCATTCGCGACAAATACTACAGTAGTATGACCAAGCCCAAATGTAGGATGGCCACGCCACGAGAATTATTTTGCAATTTTTTACCTATAGACCCCAGATTCTCGTAGGCGAGGCGGCCATGAACAGTGGTCCACTCTCCTTCTTCTTGGTTCTTCTCCCAAAATGGAATAGGAACCAATTTTAATTCATGCAAAATAGTGAAAACAACATGGGAACATTTTGCTTCTTCCTAGGGCCGATTTAACTAGGGGAGAAGGGCTCATTTACAGGGATCAACTTCTTCATTTATGTTGAAGAAGAGCTTTGGAGCAAGGAGGAGATTCAAGAGCTTCTAGAGAGATTTTCTGGAAGATTTTCATTTTCTTCCTTAAGGAGAAGATAAGGCAAGCCAATTTCTCCCACTTTTCTCAACTTTTATTCCACTTCCCTGGTCATCTTTCTTGTCTCTGGCGATTTCCGGCGAGCTGACGAGGAAAGCTTCATCCTAGCATTGGAGAAAAAAAAAACTCCTACGATATTGTCATCTTCTTTGGTGAGGAGAGCTTCCTCATTACTTTGGATAAGAAATCCGACAACCTCGTCATTCTCTTCGGCTAGAAGTGCTTCTTCCTATGAGAGAAACACTTTGATCAACCATCGCATAGGTGATATTTCTTAATCTCTTGCAATTTTCATTCATAGAGCCCCCTAGGTCTAGATGCTAAAGGACTTAGGTTAGGATTTTTTTGTATTCCTGAAGGAAACCCCGTAGGTGCCTTACCTTCTAATTCCTCTCTTTTTCAAATCTTTAATATGACATATAAGAGAGATTTACTCAAAAAAAAGAGAATTATACAACGATAGACAAACTGATGATTCATTCAAAAATAAAATAGAAAAAAAAAATGAAAACAACATTGACATAAAAAACAAGCCAAAATGACACTTACACCAACTATGGCATCTGTTTCCAATGGTAGCTATTACGCTGCCAACGACATCTTTCATAACAAATTAGTGTCTTTGTAGCTGATTACTTCTATTATAACTTTCAACTATGATTTTTATATGTAACTTCTATCATTACAGTCACTGACAACAACCTTCACGGCTAACAACTGCATTTGTATCAACCAACTACGACCTTTGTTGTTGACTAATACTGTTACAAGTTCTAACTATGACATATGCGTTCAACTGCCACTATTGCAACCAACAACTGCAACATTCATAGCCAACTACCATCCCAACTACAATATTTGTGGTTGATTAATATTGTTACAGCTCCCAACTATGGTTTATATGACAAATTGTCGCTATTGCAGCCACATAATACAAACTTTATGACTAACCATTGTGTTTGTAACAACCAACTGTGACTTTTGTAACCAACTATTATTGTTACAATTTCTAACTCCGGCTTTCGTGACTATTTATCGCTATTGCAACCACCAACTATAATTTTTATGACCAATTATTATTTTTATAGTAACCAGCTATGAAATTCGTGGCTAATTACTTATATTACAACTTTCAACTATGACTTGTAGCTAATTACTGCTATTATAACCATCATTTAAGACTCTTGACCAATTATCACTATTATATCCTATAACTATATTTGTTGTAGCCCAACTACGACTATTATATATAAATAAGTATTGTACATCCATGATTATTAGCTCTGAAAATTAATCTTCTCAAATTTAGGATAAGAGTGAACATATATACTTACAATTATATAGTGAATTACTTTGACTATGCTAAGTCTCATGTTTTTTATTCTTATAGAGTTTTTCAATGTATAAGTGCATACTATTGTTGTTTTTCGCTTATTTGCATGTGTATTGGATTTACTTGCAATACTAAGACAATAAATTATTAATCTATACTTGCAAACCGTTCTACACGTTACACATCTAATTTAGAAAAAAACAATTATCCATACCTACATTTATGACACCTAAAACTTAAAAATACAAATATAAAAGTTAGGTTTTAGAAAGTAAATAAATAAAAATATTTTGAAAATAATAAGGGTTAAATATGTAAATACATAGAGAATTGTGTGAGATGCACATTTTGTTTTCTTATAAAAAAGTGATTTTTTTCTTCCCCTTCGCATCATGCATACAAAGTCAAATATGAAAAAAAAAATCAAACATTTAGAGGACCGCTAGTTTGTTCAATAAAAAATATGAACAATCGGGAAAGTCAACTCTGGCAGAGAAGAATGGGTGAGCGGAAGCTGTATTTGATCCGCAGACGGCGACTGAGAGCGAGACGAGGTCGAGGAAGGAGATAGAATCGAGTAATACGAAAGAGACGATCTCAGCTGATGGCGAAGCTTCAAAGTTGGCGGAAGGCTTACGGAGCCCTCAAGGATTCTACCACCGTCAGCATCGCGAATCTCAACAGCGATTTCAAGGTCCTGATCTGCAAAACCCTTCTGCGAATTTACGCGGTGTTCGGTAGCCTATTTTTAGGATTACAGTAAATCCACCGAGCGCAGTTTCAGGGACCCTAAATCCAAAATTTTATCCGTTGTAACTTAATCCCGGATTTGCTAAATCTAATCGGGAGGTGGATGTGAGGTATTTACGGAGAATGAATCTGTGCTTTGTATCGAAGGGAATTGCTTGCATGGTCGGTACCCGCACATGAGAAAGTCACTGTTCTCGTCGCTTGTCGCTACGCGATCGCGTGACTGATCTCCCAATTTCTGTTGCTGTGGTTTCTGTCATACGTTGCCTCCCTCGTTGTCGGGTAGCACATCAATGGCTCTCTAGTTGTTTATTGTAAGTCTTCACAGACCGTAGCCTTCACAGTTGCTCATCCGATTCATTGCCGCCTCTTCGATTCCAATTAGCCAAATTGGTGATAAAGTTTGTTGATATGCATTTCCTATTTACTAAAGTATATTTTACATTGCATATTTATAGTTACTCGCTGCACTGGTTTGATTCTGCTCATCTCGTTAAGGATGTTATAATGAAAATTTCTTTGCTCAATTTTAATTTTCATTTTACAGTGAGATACCGAATAATATTCTAGTTATGTCATGCAAAAAAAAAAAAAAAGTGATAAACTAAGAATAAATGTGTTCTTTGCATCTCCTCTCTTGACTATTGAAGAAATGTGTTAAAATGAAGCTTTATTGAAGAGGGTCTTAGCTTTATTTAAGGTTACTTGCACATTCTTTATCTATGTCTAATTTACTTCATGAGGAAAATGATTATATTTTGTTGCTTAAGAAAATTGTCTCATCTCTTTTAAATGAGTTTTGTAACACTTTTAATTTCATGAGGAGATGACTCGGTGCAAATGTGAATAATGATAATTGAGTATCATTCATTTTTTACCCTTTGATGAAAGCAAAATCTTTGTTTACCCTGGAATTGCATCTATACTTTGTGGAGTTTTGTATTATTTATAATATTATCTAGAATATTTCCTTTACATTTAATTGTGATAGTTTTTATGGAGTCGTATTAACAATTTATCCTTTGCTATTGAAGAAGAAGTGACACTAAATAGGACGCAATGGAGAAAAATGATTCATGCAGCTGACCCCACTTAGTTGGTTAAAGGTTTTGTTGTTGTTGTTGTTGTATTGAAGAAGAAATGATTTGTTGTTGTTGTTGTTGTTGTTGTTGTTGTATTGAAGAAGAAATGGCTTTTTAGATTATGCCAATAATCATTGGGAAATTTCATGTTTAGCATAAATTATTCTCCATTATAGGATGTAGGATGAAATTGATTCTCATATGTTTTTACTCTATTTTGTTTCTTAGCTTTGTACTTTATTTAACTCTTTCGCTGCTCAACATTTATGGTTATATTTATTCATTTAATATTCCAAGTTTTCGCACATGGGATGTAATTTTAGTAGTAGTAGCTCTAGTGACAGTTGTAACTCTTCAACATTTATGGTTATATTTATTCATTTAATATTCTAAGTTTTCGCACATGGGATGTAATTTTAGTGGTAGTAGCTCTAGTGGTAGTTGTAACTACGGGTGATCAAATTATTAAAAGATGTGAAGGCTTTAGATATCTCGGGTCTATGTTAGTAGAATTCAAGTTGGTTGGTTGAAGTGGAGGAATGTTTCGGGCCTATTGTGCGATAGAAAAATACCGTTTAGACTGAAAGGATAATTTTTTAAGATGATTAAGATGGCGGTGAGACCTGCAATGCTCTATGACGCTGAATGTTGGCCTTTAAAAAAGAAGCATAATACTAGTTTAAGTGTTGTTGAGATGAGAATGAGTAGGTGGATGAGTGGCTTTACACTTAGAGACAAAATGCGAAATGAATATGTTGGTGTAGCTCCTGTAACGGACAAAATTAGAGAAAGTCATCTTAGATATTAAACGTCGACCATCTGATGATCCGATTAGGAGAGAAGATGCTTTAGTTCGACTTATGTTAAGAAAGATAGAGGTAGACCTAGAAATACTTGGGCATATTGTATAAAAATGATCTTCATTTATTAGAATTAAATGAAAATATGACACTCAATAGGATGCAATGGAGAAAAAAGATTCATGTAGCCGACCCCACTTAGTGGGATAAAGGTTTGTTGTCGTCATTGTTGTATTGAATGTTTTTGCACTTTATATTCCCCAATTTATTCATTTACCTATATATTGAAGTTTTGCATCACATACTTATGGATGTCAAAGCACCTGAGCTTGACAATTGTTATGAATTTTATTGTTCCTTACTTTGACATCCATAAGCATGCGATGTAAACCTTCAATATGTAGGTAAATAAATAAATGAGAGAATATGATGTGTGAAAGCTTAGAATATTAAATGAATGGATGGGATCATACATGCTGAACATCAAAGGAGCTATATGAAGACAAAGTCAAGAAACAAAATAAAGCAAAAGCATATGAGAATTAGTTTCATCCTACATTGTATAAGGGAGAACATGTTATGCTAAACATGAAATTGCCAATTAATTATTGACACAATCTAAAAAAATATTTCTTATTCAATAATAAAAGATAATCTATTGTTACGACTCCAAAGAAAACTATCACAATCAAATGTAAAGGAAATATTCTAAATAATATTATAAATGATATTGAGCTCTACAAAATGTTGATGCAATTACACGGTAAATGATATTCAATTATCATTCTCTACAGTTTCACTAAGTCATCCTCTCATAAAATCAAAAATGTTATAAAGCTCATTTGAAAAACAAGAGGCAATTTTCTTAAGCAACAAAATATAACCATTTTCCTCATGAAGTGGATTGAAAATAAATAAAGAATACATGAAAATCATTAAACAAAGCCAAGAAACCCTTAAAAAAAACTTCATTTTAACATATTTTTTCACTAAGCAAGGGAGGGATTGCAAATAACACTTTTATTCTTAACTTACCATATTTTTTTGAGTGGCAATTGTAAGTTTTTTTGGTATGTTATTGTAAAATGAAGGTTAAAATTGTGCAAAAAAAATTTCTTGACAATATCCTAAATGAGAGGAGTAAAATGAAACTAGTGCAACAAGTATAAATAGTGTACTTAATAAGTATGTGATGTAAAATATATTTTAGCAAATAGGCAATACATATCAACAAATTTTTATCACTCTAATTGGAATCAAAGTAGTGACAATGAATTGGTGGAGCAGCTGTCAATGCTACATTATGTGGAGACTTATAATCAACAAACTAGAGAGCTATTGATGTGTGAACTGACGATATTAGAGGCGACGCTCGACGACGAGGAATGTCACGTGCTGTAAAGGTGACAACACCAGAAGTAAGAAGATCAGTCAGGTGATCGCGTAGTGGTAAGTGATGAGAGCAGTGACTTTTTTCTGTGCGGTGACCGACGATGCAAGCAATACCCTTAGTTCTTCTCTATGTGATGAGCTGCAAAGGAAGAGATGAGCTTGGGAAGCGACAAGGCACATGTTCGTCCTCCTTAAATCCCTTAAATCCACCTTCCGTTCAGATTTTTTATATCTTGGATTTACGTTAGTACAGAGGAAAATTTGGATTTGGAGGACATACGGATTTAG
>NW_018164536.1:6380113-6380420 GCF_001263595.1 Phalaenopsis equestris
ACACCGATCCGATGGAATAGAGAAGAAATGCGAGATTCGGGGTTTTCATTTCTAGTCTACCATTCTTTAATATTCTCTTTAGGGACAGGGCGCTAGCTCGGGAATCTGTTTCTGTTTGGTTTGACCCCTTCAAATATAGACTCTTGAATCTTAGTCATAGGAGAATTCAGGGTTACAATGGTTATGTTCTTTTTCTTTTCTATAGTACATAGTAAGGACTAATCGAGTCGAACTCATTCACTAGGTCGGTTTGCGGTCCAATATAAAAAGAAGAATTTTGATCTTACCGGGCATTGAACGAAGAATC
>NW_018164536.1:6380520-6384803 GCF_001263595.1 Phalaenopsis equestris
TTTGATTATTGACTCACGATTGTGGAAGTTGAAAGGACGCGACTAATATCTGCTTTTAAGAAAATATATATTCAAAAATTTATTTTATTGTAAAATAATTCATTTTTATTTATCTAGGATTTGAGTAGATGTTCAAGCATACATATAAATAAATATTTGAGTACGGAATATTTAATTTTATGTAAATTTATTGAAATAAATGAAGAAGTTTACCATGTTGAATTCAAGTGTTTTAATCAAGGAAAAAAATATATTAGGTGAAAAAATGGGGAGTGTGTTTGTGCATCGGATGATATATGCATGAATCTAATAAAAATAATGAAAAAAAGTGCAAAGGAATACTGTTAAGGAGGGTCCACAGAAAAAATGACAAGGGCCCACAAGCAAAAGACAAAGTGTTTTATATTCGAAAGATTAAGGATTCACTAATAGAATCCCAAAGAAGTTGTCTAACCTGGTGCAACCCCTCTGAACCGAGGTAAGAGACATACCAAATGTGGGCCATCTAAACCAAAAAATAAGTCAAGTCAAACTAAGTAGAGGCATTGACTTGTCTCTTGCCACAACCTGACTCAAGGGAAGAATCCATCATAGACAGCTATCTCACGGACACCCTTGAGATTCCTCATCTTGGGTTGAGAACTAGTAATTGCATAATCATATGAAGCATTCTAAAGGATCACATCGTCAAAGGGTGAGCTACCTATTTTATTACGGTGATTCTCCCTTTGCATGATAGCTTAATCTTTCTCCTCCAACTGAAGTTTCTTGTCCAAGAATCAATAGTCAACAACTAGATTATAATAGTCGACTAACAAAGTTAAGCCAATCGAGTCAAGTCTTATCAATCCGAAGACCATCAAAGTTAATTGACAACCTTGATTCAACACAGTCAAACAAATATGTATTGTCAAATCAAGAGCGACTAATTTCATCTGAGCGAGTCGTGGGGTAGCCAAAGTGAAGGTCGATATATATATGTAAAACATCTAAATTATTTTGTAAGTCCCAATTAAAGCAAGAGAATAAATGCAATTTCATACAGAATACGCTACCACTATAAATAGGGGAATCATTTCACGAAAGGACTAATAAAAAATTCAAATTATTGTTCATTATTGTGAACTTCTCCCATCTCTGTTTTCTTACGCTCCATTATTTAGGTGTGATTCACGAACAAATCATGATTCAACATCCTAAAATATGCGTTAAGCGTGAATCATGCTACATACAAGAAGAGGAGTAACACGCGAAGAAGATCACAATAGAGTTAGTGCTAGCATAGAGTGCACCTGAAAGTTTGTGTGACAACATATCTAAGTGTTGAAGGATCATATGATGGATGTCCTCAAAGAGGCATGAGCTCGGGGAAGAGAGAAACAACCCTCGAGAGAAGAGGTTGACACCCATTTGTCGAAGGGGCACCCTTTCTTGTGGAAGTGAAGGAGATTCATAACACCTTGATAGTGTCGGGTCGTAAATAATAGATAAATAACGATCAACGATTCAAGTGCACCAAGGAGCCTCGTTAGTCAGAGAATGCATTTTATTGACAGATTTATGAAGTTAAGGCCCTAAAGAGATTTAAAATTTGTACTTAGAAATTATACAAACTTTGTATTGATTCGGCCGATCACATAGCCTCCTTTGAGTCAGTCGTCAACTTGCTGAAAAGTATATACACATTGAAGCGCGACCAATTGTTCTTCCGCTACGCCAAAGGAGTCGGCCCTCAGATGGTTTAATGGATTGCCTCTGGAGGTGATCATTTCGTTTGCTAATTTCAAGAGAATATTCGTATCTCAATTTGGCAGTGCCTAGAAGCCCCAGAAGAGCTTACAAGCCCTCCTGCAGATAAGGCAAGGGCTTAAAAAGAGTCTCTGATTGTTCATCACTCGATTCAATAAAGAAATGTTGGAGGTGTGGGATCTTGAACCGCAGTAGCTCACACCGCCCTTGCCTAAAGGCTAAAGGAAGGGTTGTTCCAGTACACTCTGGGTCTATAGTGATCAAAAACTCTGACCAAGTTGTTGGACATAGCCAACAATCACATATCGATTGAAGAGTATAATTCCACCCCTGCTTCTACCAGGCCATAATCTTTCACCCATTGTTTGCATTAGAAAGTTCCTAGGGATGACAGGTAGAGAGCAAGGGATGATTCATAGCCTCCTGCTTGCCTGTGCTGCAAATAAAACCAACCACTAAGGGATCACAGGCGAGCCGACAAACCTTGAAATCATGGGAGTCGGGCCCGATACCTTGACCAGTGGCCAGCTCGATATAATGAGAGATATTTGCACCCATCATGGGGCGCCAAAGACAACCTTGGTAAAGATATTCATGGCTGAGATAGTTGAGGTCATTTAAAACATAGAATGTTTCAAGATAGCTCCTGCGATCAAGACCAGAACATTTTTATGGGACCCAAGAAAATATTACACATTCCATGAGGACCACGATTATAATATAAATTATTAAGAACTTGACTCCAAATCTAAAGATGGTGAGTGCCCCCACCCATCCACCCTTTGTTTGATCACTAACTAGATGCAATGATATTGATAATTAGCCCAATTTTAATACAAACATGAAGTAATCATTATTAAAACATTAAACATATCCTTAACTAATTCTCAAATTAATGGAAAAAATTTAATCTTGTAGACCATATTACCTATATAAAATGCAAGCAAAACAAAAAAAAAGAAAAAGAAAAAAAAAATGAATAGAAGATTGACAGAGCATGCATTCATATATGTAAGGTCAAATAAGATCAAGTACAAGTGAAAGGCATATATAGAAAAAAAAAAGAAGATTGACAGAGCATGCATTCATATATGTAAGATCAAATAAGATCAAGTACAAGTGAAAGGCATATATATAAACAAAGCGCTCGAAACGCTCGCCACTTTACATAACAGTACTAATAACATATCACAGATTGGCGCAATCAGCAGGCGCCAAGGTGAGTTTCATGGCATCAAGATCATATTCAACATGAAAGTTCTGCTGCGCAATATTACCAAAGATGTTGACACCAATTCCATCACTGGATATCAAAGCCAGACACAGCACATTCGTAGCAGATTCAACAAAAGCATTCGATTCGTGCAAAACGACTGCTGCGCCGCCGGAGAAGTGGAATGTTATATCAGGAAACGTGGCAGTTTTTCCTTTACCGGAAACATCGAAACAGAGACTGAAAACACCACTGGGGTCCTCCACTTGCCGGAGCTTCACGATGCTCACCACCTTGCTTGTTACATCCTGCAATGTCTCATCGTCGATGAGAGTGAGGGTGGTGCCGGAATCAATGATGATGTTGCCCTGCACATCATTTGGTTTTGCGTTCATTGATGATGCTGGTTTCACGTCCACAGCTCCAGCTCCGGCCACGGAAATCTTCTCCAGGCTGAGGAAGTAGAAGGTGTCAGGATAGCCGGGGAGCAATGGAGTGGTAACGGCCCCATTGGAGCCGACTGGAACAACAGCGTTTGAGCCGAAGTTAAGACGGCTTTTTGCAGAGGTCTGCTCGGCGGAAGGGAGGCAATAAGAGAACTTGCTATCAATGGCGGAACCAAGTTGGCGGATTAGAGAGAGCTGCCCTCCTCCAAGTCCGACGAGACCCGCTCCCTTTTCATCAAAGGTTCCATTGCTGCGATGCGTGCAACCGAAGAAGCTTTTTGGGAACTGAACTTGCCGGCCGCCAATGGTGTTGAAGCTAATGGTTTCTGTGGAGAGATAACCATCGACGTAGGAACCATCCCCATAGGCATAGTTATACGCGCACTGCGATTCCGAACCGCAACTCCCCTGTGGTAAAGCAGAGCAGGAGTCAGAATTGCAGGACACGATTTTGTAGGTGGAGGAGGATTTGGGATCGAACAAGGGGGCTGTTTGGCGATAACATTGATCGCATGGTTTGCATTGGATCCAGATAAGGTCGCTGCCGGTGTCGGCGATGGCTAGAGATTTCTTCGCCGGAGATCCGAGGTAGATGCTCATTAGATACTCGAAATTGTTCGGCGTGATCTCTGAGTAGAAATCGTCGGCGGCGGCCGGAGTTGGGGAAGATGAGTTGGAGGGGGTGTTTGCTTGAATGGCTTTTTGGAAGTAGATAGCGCGGGAGCGGGAGCGTTCTGCGGCGGCTTTGAGGCGGGAGTAAGGGGTGGAGGTGGGGTCGTAAAAAGGAGATTTTGGTGAGTCGCGGTGTATGAGCTCCATGGAGAACCCGCCATTGCTGTGAGCAAGAAGGGGAAGAAGTCCCACTGCGGAGAGGA
>NW_018164536.1:6384903-6394695 GCF_001263595.1 Phalaenopsis equestris
TCTATTGGTCTATGAGTATCAATCTTTTATCCTCTTTAGGTTTCCGGTGCCAGTGATTAGCGTGGGAAATTTGACATGGGGAGGAAACGGGAAGACGCCGATGACAGAGTTCATCGCTAGATACATGGATGATTTGGGGATACCTCCGCTAATACTTTCAAGGGTATGTGAGCATTGTTTTCGGTCATTTGAAGCATGCCCGCGCCTCGTGATTTGAGTTTGGTTTACTGGGCTGGTGGTTTTAACCGAATCAATTGTTTCCTTTTATTTCCATTATTTTATTTCCATTTTATTTCCATTTTCCACATATCGCTAACAGTGATTGTTCCCAGTATTGCTGTTAGATGTTGGCGCAGTAATCATTTTAATTGTTTTCTAATTGCTTATGAATTTATTGTTACTCTTTCATGTTGGAAAAGGAGTCAAAATAATGTTTTGAGCTTTCTTGATAAAGCTAGGGCTATGCTGGTGGGGATGAAGCTAAAATGCTTCAAAGGCACCTTTCACAGACATCTGCAAAGATTGGTGTTGGCGCAAACAGGACAGCTGCAGCGGCTGAAATGTTTGAAAGATATGGTTGCATGGACTTGGGCAGCTCGCTATACTTTGAGGCTCTTTTATCACCATTTAAGTTAAGGCCTCATTTGAGAACTGAAATGATAGGCATTGTAATTCTGGATGATGGAATGCAGGTATTAAACTTTGTTTATCCACTCTTTTTACAGTTCTCTTTATGTTAATATTTCACCTGTTTCTTTCTAATTCAATAATTTATCAAATTTATTTGTTGAACTGTTTGCATTCTTGATTTGTATTTGTTAATATCATTCTATGGTATCAATTTTTTAAGTCTTCTTAACTATCCTTTTTTACAATTGTACATTATATACACCAGCAATAATATTTAAGAAAGAGGATACTAAGGCGCGCTTGGGCCGGCAGTGCGTTAGCGGTGTGGTGTCACTCCATATTTTTTTTTGTTTGGCAAAAATCCTTTTTGCCTGTGTTACCAAAAAACTGCAGTTGGAAGCTGCATTTTCCCACCAGACTTTGCTACTTATGGGGGCTGCTAAAATGCTGCGGTTTGACTTAAATTTTATTTTTTTTGTAATAGCCACTGCAGATTTTGAACAAAAACCTCTTCTTCAGCAACTTCGCATCTGCTTATTTAAATAGTTGCTGCACCACAAACAGACCCTAATGCTTGCTATCAAATGGCACTTCACTGAAATGAAGCTTAAGTGTACTCTTATTAACTTCTGCAAGGCACTTGTTATTTTGCCGTGAAACCAAAGTTTTCCTAAGCAGAATAAATGTTTTTTAAGTGAGGTAATAAAAACTAACTCGGGTAATTATGGATGTTCTCTCAATATGTCATAACTTTGTTGACTGTTTTTTGATGGGAGTGCTTCTCAAGCCACCATATTCCAAGGTTCATTTTAGCTCTATTTCTCACTGTTGATTCATCTATTCATTACAATGGTTTATTTATAGGCTATTCTTGTCATCAAAGCAAAACAGATGGTGGTATTCTACAATGTTTTTTAAATGAAGTAATAAATTCCAAACGACCTGTGAAGCTCATCTTTCATGTTATCGGGCTATCTATTTTGATTGAATTGTTTTTACTTCTTGCATGCTATAGACAATTCTCAATGGTAGAGAAAAATTAAGTCCCAACTTAGTAGGGATATCGATCACAGGCACTAATAGAAGTAATAAGAAACAACAAGATTTGTTATGTGGAAACCCCAAAAGAGGAAAAACTTGGGAATTGGCCTAATCTAAGTAGTATATTATATAATCAAAGTTACATAGTTTTATTCTTTTTCTCAAGTAGAGAAGATAAAATTATATTACTTGTTCATATTTCTATTGTTATGATTGGAGTTGACAGATGAAGACATATTAGGTGATAGTAGTTAGGTAATACTAATTTGGAGGTATTAATCATATACCAATAACATGTAAATAATAATTAGGTAATGGCAGTTGTATGACAGTTGTTAGGCTACAATAGTCATTGGTGGTCTTTGAAGATTGCTACTGGTTGTTGGCTTCAAGTTTTCCTTGTGAGTTCAAATTTAGCTCTTAACTCACTCTTCTCCGCCCTATGTGGAGGATGGGGTCCATTTTCCCTTTTGAGTGGCTTTTTGATAAATTTAGCCAAAATCCTAGAGCACTCCATCAAATGTTCCGTATAATTCTTTGATCAGAGGTAGTTCTTTCAACATTTAAGTTTCTTGACAGACTCAAAATTGAATGATTTTTTGATTTGTTGGATTCATATCATTTAGTTATTCAATTCGACTATAAGCATGAAGAATTTTATTTGACATTCTAATTAATCCTTCAAAATTTTCAATTATATTTCAAGTATTTTATTTAGGCTCTTTTGATTTAGATTAAATAATTTTTGGTGTTGTTGGATTATATTGTTGAGATGCTTAATTGATTACAGATTTGTTGAAATTAGAGCTGAGATGATCTTGAATTTGACTTTTGAAGTTTTCTAAATAAATTTGCATTAAGATTCATGCTTGATCATGTATATTTTTTTGGCGATATATCCTTGCTAATGGTATGTGACATATATAACAAAGAATTTGTAAAGTTTAATGCGTGAAAAAAACCATCTTTTCTTTAAACTATTGCTTATAGTAAATGTGATTTTTGGCATTTGGGTGATATCGAGTTGTCTCATGGGAAAATGATTTAGTTATCAATGTCAATTGTGTGGAAGATAACCTTTTATCTAACATGATTTGGGATCATGTTTATGACGTGATGTGTCATCATTAGTAATTGTTCTATATATGTGGTTTGAGCTCTGTGAGCCACTTACCGCATTAATTTCATTTGTTTTCTATATCTACTATTTTTGTGTGGGAACTTTCTCTGTCATTATGAATTAATCAGTATCTTGTATTTTGAACTTCTTGCTCTGAAAGGGAGATAATGGTAGTATATTTGAAATGCTTTAGGGTTATGAATGAAAAATGTTCGATAAGGTACTCTTGACTTGGCTTGATTAGAGCTCATTTATAATTTTTTAATTAACTAATTTAGTAATCTTGAATGTTTTTATAAATACTCGGCCATTAAATGTAAGTTTGAATGTTTTTATTAATTCTTTTTTGTTAAATAAACAAACTTGAACTTTACTTGATTCATTTATGATTGTGAACAATATCATTTAAGACTAGTGAATATGCTTGTTGAGAAGTCTTGTTATGGCTCTATATTAACCTAAAACCCAATTTAAAAATATAACCAAAAATATGATTTAATTTAAAAAAAATTGATTAAAGTGTAATTTAAAATAAAGTTATTTTATTTATATTATTAACTAAAAAAAATTAAAGACCGATTAAAACCAAATAAAAAAAATAATTCCATATTTTAATGTGAAGCTTCATAATAATATAATTTAATGAAGTTGCAAGTTTCACGTCAAACTTCATGTTAGTTAAAAAAATAAATAAAAAAATCAATAATGAAATCTATGCTTCTAGTCTTTCATGTTCGTTCATGCCCTTATATGCATTCAATCTCACATCAGAGGGAGATTTATTATCACTACTGTTCAACTGAAAAAAAATGGAGATCAATTGCTTGCAAGTTGTTCGACTTGGTTTGGAGGTGTGGGAATTTTATGCATTGTTGAAAATTTTTTAAAATTACAACTTTAATTTTTTAACTCAATAGAATTATCCCGGCTTATTAAGATTCAATTGGTTTTTAAAATTAAAGTCACTTTTTATCTATATGCTAAACAGGGTCAGCTCGAAAAGGCAGAATAAGCTGCTCGTTTAAAGCTCGGCAATCGTAAAATGAATCAAGCTTGAAGAATAATGCATTTAAAGAATCGAGCTTAAACAGCAACCCATAAGTTCGATTTCAGTTTGAGCCAAGCTTGAACAATTTTTTAGTAAATTAGCTATAGCTTGAACAATCTTTTGCTCGGCTTGCCTTGGTTAGATTACAGCCCTAGAATTCTTTATGCCAACTCATATAATGGGCGACAGGTTGGTTATTTTTTAGGAAGAAAGATTATATGATAAACCAGAAGTTGCAAAAGTTTATAAAAAATAGTTTTACTACATTTTGATTAAAAAGATCAACCCAGAGCAACTTAATATTTGTTTTTATGCTTATATTTGAACTCCAAGTTTTATTTTCTGCAAAGGATCTCTAATTCCTTCTATGTTGTAGATTAATCTTACCCCAATTTTCCTCTTTTCTCGAGCATTTACATTTTGCATGAATAAAAAAAAAAAAAAAATCTAATCACATAAAATTCTCATTTCCATGAAGGTGTGTAGGTTCAATATAGTACACAGTATCTAAGGTTTACTCGTATTTTTCTGGCAACATTTTATTAAATAGTTCTCAAGTTTTTTTAATATATCATGTCATGAAATGTGAATGTGGCATACTTCAATTTTCATCCTTTTTTTCTGCATGTGTGTCAATGCTTTGTTCATACTTATGTTTTTTTTTAAGTTACTATTTTTTTCCATTTTTTATTTTAAAGTTATTTCAGTAATATGGCTCATTATTGGATGGGCATAAACCTAATCTGCTTTACTTCAATATATAATATTTTAGTTCTATCTGATTGATATCTGGAATATTTTTTTCTATGTTGATTTTGTGTTTTTTGATAGGTAGCATTGGAGTCTTTTTAGGAATGCGGAGTTGGTTATGATAAATGGCTTGTCACCGTGGGGGAATAATCACTTGATCCCTCGTGGGTCCTTAAGAGAACCACCTGATGCCCTTGGTCGAGCCCATATTGGAGTTATCCATCATGCTGATTTGGTTCGTTATTGTAACTTTTTGTTTCAACTATTAGACATACAGTGCATCGCTCTTGATTACATTTTATTTAACTAGTTATGATGCATGTGTGTTACACATGGGTTGACAAACTTATAATATGTTTATTATTATTAATTATTTTTCTTTGGTGAAATATTTTTGTTAACTAATTTATCTAATTATTTATGTTGAGTTAACTAATTTATCTAATTAAATTGATGGACTATGATAAAATGGACCAAGAAAGTACTGGAATATTAGCACTTCAAATTAAGTTCATATCCTTCTTTTGAATCAATATCAAGGAGAGCATCAAGAGAGCCGTTTTTTAACGAACACTCACAGGAGAAGCATCTCCAAGCCACTAATTAGTTCCCTAGAGCTTAAAAATAGAACATGTCCATCCTCACTAATGATGGATATTTCACCATATTTGTGAAAGTTGGGTACTTGCGTTTGTAATTTTTTACATATACTTTTGTCCAAAATTTGGTATTTTGAAATTTCAATTTGTGAAAATTTAGTTACAATTGCTAGCTGATTTTATGTAGTTCTGAATACTAGCTTTTCTTTTGATTATTTTGTTTGTTTCATTATCCAATATTTTAATATAACTATTGATTGTTTACATTTAAAGATTGCAAACAATTGAAATATCATTTGATAACTGTAACTTTATGTCAGCTTGCATCATATTGGTATCATAATATATTGTTCCAATTATGTCAACTAAGTATTGAACATTTAATTAGGTCTGCGCAAATATATAATGAATAATGCAATTAAAAAAAAAAAAAGGTGGTTTATGATATTAACCAACAACATAGTTATTCATAAAAAAGTTCTGATTTTTTGACAAATTTAACTGAGCATGCTCAATTGTTTTTTTGAAGTATTTTAGAAGTGTAGTGTAAAATTGACATGGGTTAAAACGGGACATAAAACTTAATTAGAAATATCTGCCATCTGGTGAAATTTTAGATGAATTGCATAGTAATTTTTAATGTTGTAAACAAAAAGATTATGGCACATTTGCATATTATGCATAATTTACTTTGTTACACATGAATAGCTTCTAGACTATTTTGCTATAACAATTTTACTTGATTTGTAATTATAGGTGGGGGTTTGATAATGAACTATGCCATAATTCACTGAAAATTATCTGAGGTTTTATCTACATCTTTGAGTATTGAGACATGCTATAAGCATTCAATTAAGTTTGTTGCTCAAATGCTGAAGAGCTTTGTAACTAATATACTGCCTATGAAAACTATAGTCATGCTAGAATCATGCATGAATATGATGGATGAGCTAATTGAAGAAATAATAGTTCATTAATATACATTAAATGAGTCTTTAGATGCATAAAATAAATTGCAGTTACAAAATGATCTAAATTCTGAGTATTTTGAATATGAATCTATATTTGAAATGGACCTTGCTTATAGAGTATAACTGAGAATTTGAGAGCAAAATCGAGCATATGATCATATATTTACTATAATTTTAACGGAGAATTAACGTCTGCCTGACTGCTAAGATAAGCCAAATCATATTTGGGGTAGTTGAATCAAATCACAATGTGAAAATGCAATTTTTGATGAATCATACGTAATATTATTCTGATGAAGGATTTTTAAATTGATGTCGGCTTTATTTTTAGTGAAGCAAATCCATAATAAAAATTTAATGACTAGAGCTATGTGGTGTTACTTTAGGACAGTAGCCAATAATAAATTCTTAATAATGGATGCAATCATGACTTTGTTAGATGAGTGCATTTTAACCTAGTGAATTGTAACTTATATGATTGTGCAATCATGGACTTGTTATTCGTTAATAGAACAAATTTGCTTTCCAAATAATGCTCACAATCTTGATATACTCTAATAGGACCCAATCAAACTGGCCTCAAAAGTTTTCGTGTTATAATGGCTAGATAAGATAACTTCTAAAAATTTACATTTACTCATTTAGGAACCTATGCATGAACTATATGATAATATCTACTAAAAAAATGCATTAGAGCACCAAGTCTAACAACATCTCTGCAATTCATCCTCCTAAACCAAAAGAAAAAAGGTGAATATTGCTTTATCTAAGAATGCCACTTAAATATATCACGCCAATGCAAAGAAATTACATAAAAGCACTCCCACCGATCACTAAAATTAATCCCCAACAACTTGTTACTCATTCAGCTTATGTCAACAAATTTTATATTCTTCAGTTACTTCACACATGAGCACTGGTTACAACACATGGTGGGATTAGTAATAAACTAAGTAGGTATTGCAAAACCTATGCTTACAACAAACATGGAATTAGGTCCAATATGGTAATTCAATTACAATATCTATGTGCAAATGTGATGAATATAATTAATTATGGTATTCATGAAGAAAGAAAACATGTGCTTGTGGGATGCATGAAATGAATTTTGAGTTCTAATAAATTTAAAATATAACCAATAGATAAATGAACTAAACTTTAAGGCTGCCATTATTGAATGTTTTTGTCACTTGCCTAATGATTATAAATACTTTACATGATGGATGTTATGATGTTAGTTACAGAATTGCATTTTATTATTCATTGCTCCAAAATGCTTTACAGAAATTGCACGATGCGTAACCAGAGAGCTTCACAAATTCCTAAGGACATGGACTGAAATTCAGCTTCCACACTGCTCTGAGCAACTACAAACTGCTTCTTGCTGAAATTCAGCTTTCACACTGCTCTGAGCAACTACAAACTGCTTCTTGCTTTTTCATGTGACCAGGTTTCCTCACATAAATAAGCAATACCCTGAGATAGATTGCTGATCATGGATGGACCCGACCCAATCTGCGTCTGTGTAAACTACAATAGAACGAGAGGTGTGGCAGAAAAAAAACAAATCTGAGCCCGGTGTGTCTTTTAAATAGTGGAGAATCTGGTGGACAGTTTGGAGGCGGTGCTCATAGGGTTCATGCTTAAATTGACTAACTATTCCAACTGTGTGATATATGCTGTGGCGTCTAAGGGCGAGGTAGATGAGTTTCCTTATAAGGTGCTAGTAGCGAGTCTTCTTTACAAGTACTGCATTGAGAACATCAAAAAGTTTTTCATTGGAATACATTGGGATAACCACTCGTTTGCACATGAAAAGATTGTTCTCTGTCAAAAGGTCAATCATATATTTTCGTTGAGACAGACAAATACCTTGAGTTGACTGAAAAATTTCCATGCCAAATAAGTACCAGAGAGATCCCAAGTTCTTCATTTCAAAGGAAGCAACAAGAATGCCTTTCAAATTCTCCAATGTTGGTAGACCATTACCTGTGAGAACAATATCGTTAACATAGACAATAAGTATAGCTACATGGCTGCTAGAGAAATGCCCTAAGAAGAGAGTGATCTAATTGAGCATGAGTGAATTCATGGCCTACCACCACTTATGTGAATTTTCTGAACCATGCCTGTGGTGATTGCTTCAATCCATAAAGAGATTTTCGCAGTCTATATACTTGCCATTGGGAGGCAATAGAGTCAAAACTTGGAGGAAGAGCCATGTCTACCTCATCTGTAAGATCGCCATTTAGGAACACATTTTTGACATCAAGTTGGAATAAGGGCCAATTCAGATTTACTACAAGAGCTAAGAGGACCCGAAGGGTGATTAATTTAACAACTGGAGCAAATATCTCATTATAGTCAACTCCGTAGGTTTGTGAGTACTCTTTGATGACCGATCGTACATTGGTGCTAATAATCGATCGGACAATAATCGATCGGTGTCCCACAGCTTTCTTGTCCCAAGGAAGATCAACAATGTCCAAAATATAGTTCCGCTGAAGGGCATTCACCTCCATGACGACAGCTTTCCAGGTTGAACTGCTAAGGTAGTCTCAATAATAGTAGATGGAAGTTGATGATTAGTCAGGGTCGTAGTAAATGCTTTGTTGGTTGGTGATTGTGAAGAGAGACATAGTTTGCCATGGGATAGAGAGAGCTTGTCTGATTGCATATCTTACTAGAGGAACTAACTTCCTAATTTGGAATATTAGTGCCGGGGATGTTGTCCAGAGGAGATTCAGGGTCCAGTAAGGGATTAGCGAGCTCTAGAGTAGGTGCATTAGAGTGAGTGTGTCGAGTGTAGCCATGAAAAGTGGGAGGATGTGTTGGTGGAACCAAACGGATAGAGGGCTTCTTGATGATAGGAGACGTGGGTGGAACCAAAGGAACAAATCCTCAATAGAAGGTGACGTTTGGGGGGGGGGACATCCACAGGAGTAAGGTAAGGAACAATGTCCAAGAACTCTAGCTATCTCTCACTGGAGGCTACGTTATAAAAATATGAAACACTTTGAAAAAAAGAGACATCAACACTCACATAGACTTTATTTGTGGTAGGGTCAAGGCATCAAAACCACTTTCGAGTGGCAGAGTATTCGGGGAAAACACATTTTATGGACATGAGATCAAGTTTATTTTGAGTCGGGGTTGTGTTTTGAACAAAGACTGTGCATCCAAAAATTTTGGGATCTAAAGTGGAGAATACTTGATTGTTAGGAAAACATGATCTCAAGATGGCTAAAATGTTACGAAAGTTGTGAATTTTTGAAGAAATTCTATTGATGAGACAAGTGGGAGTAATAATGATATCATTTTAGAAATGATTTGAGGCATTAGAGTGAAACATACTGGAGCGAGTAACGTCGAGGAGATGGTTTTTTCTCTCGGCTACCTCATTTTGTTGAGTGTCATTATATGAGCTATGATGAAGGAAACCCTTATCAAGAATTCTCCTAATATAGAGTTAAAAAATTCACGACCATTGTCAGTCCGAAGGACCTGAATAAGATTTTGAATTGGGTCAAAATGAAGGTGTGAAAGTTTTTGAAAGTGACATCAGCTTCATATTTATCTTTTAAAATATTGACCCTTGTCATTTGAGTGTGGTCGTCAATCAAAGGAACCACT
>NW_018164536.1:6394795-6396472 GCF_001263595.1 Phalaenopsis equestris
AGCAAGAAGGGGAAGAAGTCCCACTGCGGAGAGGATGAGGAGGGAAACTGCAATAGAAGAAGATGACGATGATCTTGTTGAAGAACCCATCTTCTTCTTCTCTGCGGTTAAACTTGCTTGTTGAATCCTTGCTCTTATGTTGGAGTAGCCATGGTGAATGCGGCCAGTATTTATATGTATAGCTGGGGAAGAAGATGGGTATAGATAAAAATATAATCTTTATTACTTTCTGATCTTTATTGTCGTTCCCGTATTATAATTAATGAATTCCTAGATTCAGAGAATACGTTCTATAGACTGCTTTAGCTTTCCCGTTAATCAAAATCGAATCTTTCTTTAAATGAAAATATTTTGGATTTTTTTTTTTTTGTTTTTTTTGCGTGCATGAATAGTTAATTGTACATTTATGTGCTCATTAATTAAGATTAACTATTTGTTGGAGGAGGGATTTCGCCGGAAGCAAGCTTTTAGGGGAGCGTTTGGACGACGTTTGGGCAGCTTAATTCGGCTTATTAATTGTTTAATTTTGCCTTGATTCAGTCTTTACTTGAAAAAATGGCTTTGATATTTAATAATCTCTCCAAGCATTCACACACGCTATACCATTTGGTAATGTTGGTGTTTAGAAAATTTAACTTGGAGTGGCAAACCAAGCGTCTGTTTTGGGCAGCTAAAGATATCTGAAAAAGACTGTGAAAGTGGCTGTTTAGGCAACAATATGTTTATTTGTGTTATTATATGTTTTTAGAATAGTTTAGAATTACATTTTATGCTTTAACAAAATTACATTTTACTCTCTTTGGGTATGTTTAGGGCCGCATTTTTCGCGAGGAGCGGGCTTAAATTGAGATTTTTTTTTGTTTGTTTGAAAAATGCGATGCTGTGACCCCGTGACTCGAGTTTAGTATTGCTACTCACCCATTTTTTACTACCCTACCCCCTCGCTCGCCGCTCTTGCGACCGAGCTTCTCTCTCTCCTCTCTCACGACTGAGCCTCTCTCTCTCTCGTCACCCTAGAGGTGAGATCCTTGATCGCCTCCACCTGTCCGATCTGTGGGTTGTGCTTCGTCTCTGCTTGGATCATTTGCTCTCCTTCGACCTGCAGTATTTTCTTCCAATTTTTCTCTGACATTATGATTTTGCGATGGTTTTCTGAGTTCAATTCGGTAGTTGATTTTTGATTGGTTGTTCATTGTTCTTGGATTTTGCAATTTATGTGATTTTAGTTTTTAATTCATGTTATTTTGCATTGGTGTTAGATTGCCTTCATTGGTGATGGGGTGGTGGCCTTTATTGTGGATTTGTTGGTGATGGATTGCTACTGCTACTTGTGATGGATTGTTGGGGTGGTTGTGTTGCCCGTATTTGAGGTGTGATGGTTTTGTTGTGGGTTGTGGTGGCTGTAGTGTTGTGAATTGTGGTGTGGTGGTTGTGATGTGTGTGTAGGGGTGTAGTTGGGTGGTTGTGGTGGATGTGTTGTGAGCTGAGGCAGTTGTGCTATGTGTGGTGGTGAAAATTATTTTGTGCGTTGATAGACCCTGGATTTGCTTTGAGAAATACTATAAGGACAACTTTAAAGAGTGTTTTTTATTGATCATCATCAATAACAAGCAAATATCATCTTCATTATCTCTAGGAGAATGCTGTGGTGTTGTGTCTTGTGGTGTGGTGGCTAAG
>NW_018164536.1:6396642-6416637 GCF_001263595.1 Phalaenopsis equestris
GTCTAGGTGGTTTTGGCTCTGGCTCTGTTGTGGGTTGTGGTGGCTCTGATTGTGATGTGGGTTGTGGTGTGGTTGCTATCGCATGTGTTTGGAGGTGTTTTGTCTTAAATTGTTATAGTTGTGGTTATAGGTTGTGGTGGCTACTGTGTGTAATGTGGTTGTTGTCAAATATTAATGTTTTTTTTTTTGTGTTGGTTACGCAAAGGTTAATACTAAAGAAGTCAGTTTATCGACCATGTGGGATTGGGAATCCAAACTCATATTTTGCGACCTCTCTGCTAAGGAGGTTGAGCTGGGAAACATGCCCACCACCTATTATTAATAAGAAATGGTGACAAAATATTATGAAAAAAGTTCAAGGAAATGACAGGATGAGAGTACGATAGTTTGCAACTTAAGAATAAGTGAGATCAGTTGAAAAAAGTCTGAAAATTATGGAAGGAGTTAAAACAGGGATCTAAGGGATTGGTTTGGGATCTAATCAAACAGATTAATGATGCTTCAGAGGAAGGGTGGACTTAGAAATTAAACGTAACAACTTATCCATGAAAGACTTTATTTTCATTAATGTGTCATACTGTACTATTTGAACTAATCAACATCCTCGTATATTGTAAGTAATGCCGACCACCAAGAAATTCAAATTCATTGGAATTGACCCCGATCTTGAAGCAAAATTTGACCCTATGTTCGGTGGGGTTGTAGTAATGGGGACTCAATGTATGAACCCCAAGTGAGCATGAGTTTGCAGGCATACCAGAGGACTTGGATGTTGTGCAGATAACTAGGTCAAGTGAAGGCCCAAGCCCAAACCAAGATGAACTTGAGTCCACATGCAGGTCAAAGCGTCCTAGGGTAGAGAAAAAGAAAAAATAAGTTGCTTTCATCAGAAGTCAATTATCAAAACTGGTGGCTCCATGCACGAGTGAGCCTGAACCTTTACAAGAGACCTCCGTAGATGACTTTATCTGAGTTCTGGAGACAATTCCCGAACTTTATGAGGACATGTCGTTATATCCGAACTCTTCAAAGTTGCTGGAGGACCTAACCCATTGACAAATCTTCATGAAGATGACCCATGGCCGCAAGGTCAATTATTTACGTTTTTTTATAGCAAAGACACTTGATTTTATGTAATTATTGTTGTGTTGCTTTGATTTTTTTTCCTATTTTTTTATTGAATCTCTGATTTGAATGTTTTTTTTTTCTCGTAGGAGCAATCTATATGTTATTATGTATTTATATCTTCTTATTGTACACTTTGTGATTTGATTTTTTTATGATCTTTAATGTTGTTAGACTCACATGTAATACCTGAACAGAGCATTTGTTTAGCATAGATTCACAGAGACAGAGGCACAAAGGAAATTTCTGACAGCAATTTGTATGTTGTATGAATATTACAACTCATAAGTTGATTGAACTCCTTGTATGAAATCTACTTACATTGGTGATAAATAAGTTGGGGAGCTACTACTATGACACCCTACAAGATTCAACAATATTTTTTGTATAATACAACCTATATTTATGGATATGCTTGATGAACTAAATAGGAATCATGGACTTCATGACTCCTAAAGAATGACAAATAGAGAAGTGTTGGAAATATCCCTCTTCATTTATCACAGAATGAATCAATGAGAGGAGCGATGAAGCAATTTCAGCATTCATTGAAGACAATCAACAAATATTTCTCAGTGGGGTTGAAAGCTTTTGTTAGTTTGTCGGCATAGATTATTAAGTCAGATGATCCATCATTCAAGATGACTCCAACAAACATTGTTAATGACCCGCGGTATATGTCATTTTTTAATCTAACTCTTTTTTAATCATTATATTCAAAAGTCAAAATGAGTAGCATTGTTATAACAACTTTATTTAATTTATCAGAACTCTATATGAGGGATTGATTGAACCAACGTGGATGCAAGTGTATCTAATAATGAAAAGGTCACATTCATTGGGCAATGTGGATCACTTACATAAAATGTAATGGTCGTATGTGATTTCAACATGTGTCTTACTTTTGTTATGATTGATTGGGAAGCAATGCACATAATGGTCATATATTCACTTTTACAATAAGAAATCAAAAGCACAACTTCCCTCACTCACATTTAGGATTGTTCAACTATGAAACATATTCATATTTTTTTAGTTCACTACTAATTAATGTATTTGGAATAGATAAATACTATTTAGTCGAAGCTAGATATCCCTTATAAAGAGGGTATTTGAAGTCATTTCTGAATATATGAAATATCACATTCTCGATTTTGAAAGATACAATGGTGTTGCTCGGGGCAGGCAAGAAATGCATAACAAGAGACACTTCTCCTTCTACGATGTAATTGAAAGAACATTTGAAGTGTGAAAGAAAAAATGAGTCATACTCCGTGATATGTTGACATGTCCATCTCCGAAGCAGATGCATATTATAGTGGCTACAATGGATCTCCACAACTACATTCAACTACATCATTCTTGAGCTGATGTAGACTTCAACATGACTGAAGATGATCATTTACATGTAATGCTTAAATCATTTGAATGTCACATAGGACAATCTATATCACAGTAAAAAATAAAATCACAAGAAGGTTGCATTCATGATGGTGAAAGTGCTAGAGAGATAGTTGAATTGAGAGAGCGGATTACAGACGGTATTGTTGGATGTTGATTGGACGATTATTATTTATTTTATATAATTTATATTTATTTTTTGTTGTTTGTGTATTTGATTTTGTTTGTTTGGGTTTATTATGCGTTTTGTAATTATATTTTTTTCTTTTTCCATTTTTTTCCCTTTTGGTGGGTTTGAGAGATCCATGATGAGACATTTGACCTTATGAGTTCTTCTAGATGGTATTTTTTTGTTGATATGCATATGCGACACACACAAACTTGGTATTGTGTGGGTTAAAGACAACGAAGAACCCCTTTTTTATAAGGTCTGCTGCATTCTTGCAACGACAGATTCGTTGGTTAGTGTATTGAGTTCTCTGAAACCTCACATAAGCACAAAATTGTAGTTAATTACTTTTTTTTTTATTAATTCCTACTTCTGTTATGACAAATGGATTGTCTTTTAAAGCATACAAGAAAGATAAGCTCGGTGATTTTGAGACTTTCCGAGGATTGCTGTTGGTTGGTGTCATATGTAAAATTTTAATGAAAACAACTAAGTTTTTGACTTTTTTTTTGTGCTACGGTTTTTGAGATTCTTTTGGATGACCTTTTTTTGTGATATGCATATTGACACACGAGAACTTGATATTACATGGGTTAAGGGCAGCAGAGAACCCCTTTTTTATAAGGCCTGTTGCATTCTTGTAGCAATAGATTTGTTGGTTATTGTACTGAGTTCTCTGAAACCTCACGTCTGCACAAAACCTCAAGTCAATTACTTTTTTTATTTTTTTTACTTATGCTATGACTAATGAATTACCTTTTAAAACATCTAGGAGAGATAAACTTGATGATTTTTGAGACTTTCCGAGGATTGCTGTGCCACTGTGGACTTTAGAGTTCCCTGTTAATATCACGTCAGCCACATAGCTACAAAAGACAGTTCTACAAGTGCCTAGAGAATCAAGGAGAAGTGCAACTTCTTTCGGTGGGCAGACAGACTCTCAGATTCCACTGTCGAGAGTGATTGAGAATGAATAGTATCATTGGAGGACGGCTTTCGCATTTTAAAAATAATATTATAATATTATTAAATATTATTTTAATTAATTTTCTTTATTTTAGTAATCATGATACTCATAGTTATATGAGGTATATATCTCACTTTTTGTACTGTTTTGAATTTGATTTTTGCTTCTAAAGTATCAAATATATTTGTATGACATTTATATTGCAAACAATATTACTACACATGAGCAGAGTGCTCATTTGTCCAGAAACAACTACCGCACATTTATTTTCAAACCGCAAAAAACAAACAGCTAACCAGTTGATCCGCAACGGCTTCCTATGACAACTTCTACACAATAGCTTATTAATAAGCTGCACTACCCCAAACTGACCCGTAATGTTTACAAAATATAAAATAAAATATTTCGAGTTATATATGAATGATGTACTTGTAAAAAACACGACACTTGATAAATACATCAAGGCCTCAAAACACCTTTGAAATGTTAAAAAAGTTTAACATGAGGCCCAATCCACTTGAATAAACATTTGACACATTAACATGGAGGTTCTTAGGCTATCTTTTAATCCTCGAAGAAATTAAAGTCAATATAAAAAAGATTCAAGCATTGATCAACATGTCATCCCCCGAAATATAAAGAAAGTCTAAAAATTAGTTAATTGAATCACATTATTCTTTTATTATCTCAAAGTTGGGCAACAAGTTTATCACTCTCAAAGTTGTGCAACGAGTGTATCCCGTTCTTCAAACCTTATTACAAGCAAAGAGCTTCAGCTAATCGGATGAGCCTTGAAACCTCTACTTTGCGTTGTTCTCTATCCACGCTGCAAACAACCTTCTCAGTCAATGGACAGTCTCTACCTTCGCCTCTCTTCTCCTCCTCGTCTCATCGACCTGCACTTTTCGAACCCTAGATCAATCGCAAGCCATCATCTTAGCTCTGGATCCCCACCTTTTCGATGTCCATTATTCATTCACGCCCCAAAGATGAGTCGCCACTTCTTCCTCTTTGCCTCCGCCTCGTCAGGTGGCGCCGGAATGCTTCCAAGACCTTCTAAATCGTCTTCTGCTCCCTGCTTGGAAGCACCAAGCCATCTCTCACTGCTGTTCATCCACCTCGTGACATCCGCAGTTTTATTCGCATGTTTTCGTGCGCGCGCATCAGCCATAGGACCTTCCCTATCACTAACCACCACCGCCTCTATCCCATCAGGTCCACTGTCTCTGCTAAGCATATCGTAAGCATGGGATCTCCATTCAAGGATCCCATTTGAAATTTGAGCATAGTTTTATTACTTTTTCCAGAATTCACCTATATTAGTGTAAATTCTGCAACTTTCAGAAATAGCTTCGGCTGAGGGCTCAAGTTCTTCTGCTGGTGAAGTGGAGGATGAGGAATTTAGGGCTGCCTTTGAGCAGTGGAAGTCCAAAACCTTTGCCTTAACTGTTCCTCTCCGGATAGTTGCGCTACGGGGTTCGGTGCCTCCCTCTTGGCTTAAGGTTGGGCGACATTGCAATTCTTTTGAAAGAAAAATGGAAGAAGTCTTTATGTCACTGTTGTGTTTTACTTATTTGTGTTGTGTAGGATTTTGTTCAAGCGCAAGGAAGGAGGTTGAAGATGAATACTGAGCTCCGTGGAAGTCTTGAATCCATATATTCTGAGCTGAATTTGGCTTTTGATAAAGATTTTGTGGATCGTAAGTCTGCCATGTCTGCTGATCTTATTTCTTTGGGTGATTCTTGGCTTAGCATTGCCATTCAAAAGGGTTTAATTGATCCTATACCTAACATAGAAGAACAAGATTGGTTCAAGTCTTTAGGCAACAAGTGGAAGGTGAGATCTACTTAGTGTAATACTTCCCTTATTTTTTGAATACTCATGTGTGTGAATAAATTTAGGGAAATTTACACCCCTATCACACAATTCTTATGTATTTATATATATAGCACCCAATATTTGGTATTTAAACTCATAACACTTTGGTGTCATAAACTTATGCATGAAAAGGTCTAGGGGTTTTACTCTTATAGTTTTTGTATTCTATTTTATTTTATGGAACATGTTCTCAAAGTGTGTTAAATTTTTAGATTTGAGAATTTTTAGAAAAAAGTGAAGGCGAATGGTTATAACAAGGGGAAAATTTTCCTTCAACAGCACTTAAAAGAGTAATTTTAGCGATCTAAGACAATAATCAATATGCATCTAATCTTTCTATGAAAGGCGTCAAATTTTTTTGCTCACGTATCCTTAATAGTGTAAGGGTTTAGTTGGTTGCTCATGTAATCATTTTTAAGCGCTGCCTATTGAAAATTTTGCCTATAAGAAGAAGTTAAAATGGGCCACACATCTCATTACATTGATTTTGGCTTTTAATATTAAATATCTATCAATTTATTAAAGTTTTTATCAGGTTCAATTGTGCAGAAATGTGATGGGAGAGTTGGATCCTTTGGGCAACATATGGGGAGCGCCTTATCGTTGGGGAGCAATTGTAATAGCCTACAAGAAGAGCAAATTTAAAAAACATAACTTGGCCCCAATTGAGGTAGCTTTGCTTATTCTATATGTAAGATGCATGAAACATCTGTATGATTGCAATAGAGTAAAGTGCCAAACTAGTCCATTGACTATTTACATTGGGTCATTCTAATCCCAAAGTCTAGAAAGGTACCCTAATTAGTTCTCAAACTTTTTAAATTGGCGCTGAAATATTCTTTTGTGGGATTATTTCAGCTCACATCTAAAAAGTCACTTTTACATACTTTGGGACTATAGGGGACTATTTTGATACTTTTCTCGATTGCAATATTAAACAGATCGGCATGACATTTTTCTTTCCTGCTCCAATGTTCTTCTATTTAGTTCAACATTTGAAATCAATGCACGTTTGATACACAGTTATGTCTAAAATACTTGCGTGCTTGTTTTTTGAGAGTTATTCTTACGATATACTTTCCTTATTTTTTGAGTTTGAATTTCTACACTCGATATGATTTTATGAGGTCCTTCGAATAAGTGCAGGATTGGGATGATTTGTGGAGGCCCGAAATTACTGGAAAGATTTCAATGATAGATTCTCCAAGAGAGGTCGTCGGTGCTGTTTTGAAGCGCATGGGAGCATCATATAATACTAAAGATATTGATTTACATGTTATTGGTGGGAGAGAGGGTGTTTTGCATAATTTAAAATCACTCCAAAAACAGGTATATATTTACTAGATATGATCTGACATTCATGCTGGTTGTTAATTCTTCTAATCATAAAGAGTTGATGTGTTTATGTGCTGATGATATGTGCTAGTTTACTAAAAGGGAAAATTTACATGCATAGGCGACATAGCACACAATTCTTATGTATTTACATATCTCACACCTAAAATTTCTTATTTACTTACGTAGTGTGTTTTAAACGTATGCATGAAATGGATGTTTCACTCGTAAGAAGCTGCTATTTTTGATGTCATATTTACATTAGTAGCACACAATTTTTATGTACCACATACTAACACCGAAGTGTTATTTCTGACACGATGTTAAAGATTTGATTGCCACCATGTGTGTAAATATGGAAGTTTGATGTGAGATATGTAAATGCATAAAAATTGTGTGGTATGTTTATAAATTTCCCCGAGAAAAGCAAGTTTTAAAGTGCAAAAAGGTGCACTTTGAAGTGAAGCGGTCCCAAAATGCTTTTAAAGTGTGAACAACGAACGCTTCTTGTATGTAGTGTATGCTTCATGACGTGAAGTGTGTGCTTCATGTTATACTTTTACGGAACAAAAGACAGAAAGCTTCAGTTTTTCATATGTTCTGATAGCCCAATCTAATTTTTTATGCTATATAAAATGAACAAAATGGAAGGGAAAGAAACTATTAAAAGCAAAAAAAAATTTGAGACTAAAGCCCTTCATGTTATTTCCACTTCAATATCTAATTTTTCATTTTCTTGACCGCGCTCTATCTACTCATTTTGAATCTTCTTTATACATTACCAACTATCTGTTTTTTTTTTCTTATTTATGAAGTGCAACACTTTTTCTTTATTTTGATTGTGAAACATATTCATAATTTAATAACTTTATGTTTAATTTGTCATCATAAATGTTTCATTTTAAGCCTGCTCCCCATAGTGCTTTTTCATTGTAATTTTATCATTTCAGTATTAGTAGATAGATATTTCTTCACTATGTTTTAATTCAATCAAGTTTATGAGCTACATTTATAATAATACTTGAGAATGATGAACGCTTTTATTTTTCTAAGTATGAAAATTCTTATTTTTAATATTTCCTATATTTTATTTTGGGGCATTTAGATACATACCACCCAAATCCTATGTATTTACATATCTAACACCTATACTTTAATTCCTTTCATTGATACCACCCAAATCATTCATATCATATCAAAAATACCTCTATTTGAACTTTTAAAAGGTGAATTACGTCTTTTCATTTATAGATAAAGTTGCATATATGTAAAAATTGAATTCTAGTGGTATGTTTGTAAGTCTTCCGTAATTTTTTCAGGTGCGCTATTTTGATAGTGTGAATTATATGAAGTCATTCGGCGTAGGAGATGTGTGGGTTGCTGTAGGGTGGAGCAGCGACGTCATTCCTGCCGCAAAGAGAATGGCTAATGTGGCCGTAGTTATTCCCAAATCTGGCAGTAGTATTTGTGCTGACCTTTGGGTATCTTCTTAACTCTCTTTAATAATCAGACAAGCATCTAATATCACAATCTTGCGGTTAATTTTAGAAAGATATGTACATACCACACAATTTTCATGTATTTATATATCTCATATCAAAATTTTCATATTTACATTTATACATGAAAATCTGTATTTCACTTTTAAAAAATAAGCAATGATGGTTTTTTTAATACGATGTTAAAAATTTTGATCATATGTTTGTAAATATGGAAATTTAGGTGTTTGGTATGCAAATACATAAGAATCGTGTGTTATGAATGTAAATACCCCTTAATTTTATTACTTTCTTAGTCAAAACACCACTCTTCAACAATTTTTCAATCTCGCATAAAAGTATGATAAGATCGCCATTTATGAAACTCTTACCCGCCTTCATGTAATTTACAAAATAAGGTGCTTAAATAGTCTCTGAATATTTATATACAGCTATTTTAGTCCCATAGTTCATAAAATTGTTAAATTAGTCCCCTTACTCTTTTAATATAGACTGAAATGATTTTTAGAGAGGACTATTTTATCTTCTTTAAAAGAGTCAGTGGCCTAGATTGACACTTTTATTGACTCTGAGACTAAAGCAGCGGCTTCTTAATCTAAAAATTGAAGTTTAGGTGTTAGATATGTGGCTATTTTAGTTTTAGAGTATATAAAAGTGTCAAATTAGTTCTTTTCCTTTTTTAATATAGACTAAAATGGTCTCCAATGAGGACTATTTTAGCCCCTTTAAAAGAATCAGTGGAGTAAATTGACAATTTTATTAACTCTGAGACAAAAATAACCCTTTGCAAGGAGTCAGAGGAAAATTTCGAGAATTTTGTTGTACAAAATATATCTGTACAAAAATTGTTTGCAAAATTTACATACATACCACACAATTTCTATCTACTTACATATTTAACAACCAAAATTTGATATTTATATTTTTAACATCTTGGTGTCATAAACCTATGTATGAGAATGTGTATATCAGTTTTTAAAAGCTAGTGATGGTGGTATTTTTGATGTGATGCTAAAAATTTTAGTGCTATGCATGTCAATATGAATTTTTATGTGTTAGATATGTAAATACATAGGAATTATGTGGGTATGTATGTAAATGCCCCAATTTGTTTCAGGCATTTCTATGTTAGTTTTCTCTATTCTTCAGGCAACACCTGCTGCAACCAAGTTCAGGACTGATCGGATTGGTGGGAGGGTAAGAGGTCCATCCCCTCTCATTCACCAATGGATCGAATTCTGTTTACAAACAGCACGGGCATTGCCGTTCCGGCAAGAAGTAATCTCCGGAGCTTCTCCTTTTGCGCTCGAACACCTTCCGATGGAACGAATAGAGCCTGTTAAAGGGAAGCCAAAACTGGACACTAATCTTGTGGATGGGGTTCCCCCTCCTGAAATTTTAGAAAAATGCGAGTTTCTTGAGCCACTTTCAGAGAAGGCTTTGGATGATTATAAATGGTTAGTATCCTTTATGCAGAAACCACATGGCAGTCTCTTTAGACAATCTAAATGAATTTGTTAGCATTAGTAGTTTTTGGAAGATTTACATACATATGACTCAATTCTTATGTATTTATATGTCTAACACCTAAACTTCAATTTTTACATATATGCCACCTCACCTATGGATTAACAGGTTTATTTCGTATTTTAGAAGTTAAAATAGTGGTATTTTTTTTCCGATATGACAGTTTGGATGATATAAATATAAAAATCAAAATTTTTGTAATACCACAATTGTTCTGTATTTACATGTCTACACCTAAACTTCAGTTTTTACACACACACACACACACACACACACACACACACAAACACACACACTTTAATTGATCCTCATTTTAATCTAAATAAATTTAACATGTTTGACTTCGTTAAACCCTGAAATTGGCTAAATTGACTTATCACAGCTTCCCTAATGAAATACAATAAGCTAGCTATAGGACCTAGCTTAATTAACCATTGGTCGTGTAATAGGATAATTTTATCAAACTATTTTAATTTAAATTAACCAAGCTTTTCATTAAACTTAAAAGTGTTTAACAAACCCAATTCTCCTTGACTTAGCCAATTAAATCCAACTAAACCAAATTAGCCAAGTTGAACCTAAGGTGATCCCTTAAATTTGCCTTAACTGACAAAATTGGCCTAATCTAGCCCTTTAAATAGACTCTTTCTGGTCAACTTCATCCTAAATAAGCTTAAATAATCATTAGATTGAACTTATTTACTTTTGAAACAAGGATAACCAAATGAAACTCATTATAAACCATCTGTTAAAATTAGTTAAATTTATCTTAATCAAGCATTTTATTAGATACAAATTAGTTAATTATTGTTCAATTAAGCTCAACCAAACCTTGGATTAGCCAATTAGTTCATTGGATCTAATCTAGCCTAATTGCCTTTTGGATTTGATCGACTCACACTTATTTTGACTTCAAATTGGTTGAATGGCTCAATTTAGTTCATTAGTACTCAAATTAACTTAGATCAGCTCTAAAGAGCTAGCATAGTCTAATTAACCCAACTTAAGCTTATTAGGTTTAGAAGTATAAACCATTGGGATTCCTATAATCTATGTTGAGTTGTATCCATATGTTGCCTAGAGCTAATCACATAGATCTCAACCATCCCCTCATAACTTGTTGACGCAAGCCAATACCTCTAGTTTCTTAACCATGGGTAAACAAGGTTGGTATGAGAGTAAAATGGAGATTTAGTGTGAGATTGCTAAGGCATTTAGTCTGATTAACTGGAGAAGTCCATAGGGAGTTCTATATAACAATTCTCATGTTATACCACCTTCTTAGTGATTTCAACCATATCAACCACCTAAAAGCTTGCTAATGTTTTGTCTACAAAGTAATTCATACCATTCTAATGCAACTGACGGCTACCTTGACTCTCTTTCACAATGGACTTGGGGTAGATACTGATTCTTGTCACTCTTGTGCGGAAATTTTTTTCTTCAATGTTTTTCTATTTATAATCACTTAATTTTATAAACTATGGAGATAACTAGGGTCATTTTATGGTTTAGCTCAATAACTCTAAGTTTCTATCATGACTAATTTTTAAAAAGTTCTTCACGAGATAGTGGACGCGTCGATGTGGTCGCAGGCACATTCGACAAGTATTTCATTGCAAAATTCAATCATTTTGAGAACAAGCCACTTGCTAGAACCAAAATGCTCATGTTATAGCACACACAGAATTTATTTATGATTGCCATACGCTTAAATTCTTTGAATGCCACCATTCCACCACAAGTGAATTAGATCCATCAAAACTCTACGCTTAAGCGTGCTTGAGCTAGAGTAGTAATAGAATGGTTGACCTTATAGGAAATCCATGTGTTGCACCATTTATTTTGTCACATTATTTTTTTTTAATTTTGTCTGTAAAGACTTTACATGCAAACATGCACTTGTTAACTAACTTCAGGACGGCTTGAGCTGCAATATTTACAACATGGGCTCCTTGAATGCAATCTATGACCTATTCATAGAGTGGCATAGAAATCTTCAGATCTTCATGAATGTCTATGAAATTTTCTCGTATGATACTTTTCTGAAAGTTCATTGGAGTACATGCCACTGTACCTAAGTGTATTTGACAAGCCTGACGTCATAAAATTCACCCATGTTGAAGTCCCTTGCTTCCAATTGAGATCAAGATGAGTGTTGGGTTCAACATAAAGAGATTATATATAAGAATTATAAGCTCATATGCTTGTGAGTATGACCATACCAATATTTCTGCGCTGGATTCCATTAGAACCTCATAGTTAAGTGTGATTGGGAAAGACTAGTACCAAGATGAGTGACTTTCTGGGAAGTCCTCACCTTGCACCTTTGTTTTTTTTGTCTCACATTGTTTTATTTTTTCTTTCTTGCGAAAATATTCATGCAAACTTGCACTTTGGAAGTCATCTCAGGGCATTTTGTGCTACAAAACTTATAATGTTATTTATTGGCCTCTTCTTAGAGCTCCATGAGAATCGCCATAACTTTGCTAACGTAAATCTAATTTTCTATGATGATGCCTTTTTGGAAAGCTCGTTGCAAGAAGGATATAGTGCCGATGCATCTTAGCATTTGACAGGCTTTAAATCACAAAATTTAGTCATTTTGAGGGCCTACCATCTTTTACTATCAAGGTGCTCATGGGGGAATCTACAAAAAATTACATATTGTTTTCTTTCAAGTGTGAAGATACTAGTACCAGTGCGTTGGATCCTATCAAAATTTTGTATTTTAGACGTATTCACGATGGTACTAAGATGAGTGACCTCTTGGGAAGTTCTATGTTGCATTCCTTTTTAATCTTTATTTTTCTTCTCAAGTTTTATTCTTCTGCAAAGAGTCTTCACGAAGCAGCCTGTGGGCGTCTTGGGTGGCAAAATTTATGCTATATGCCTTTCAGATATGATATGTGGGTCTCTTTGAAGGACCCATGCATGGGTCTAAAATGTTCATTAGGGAGATGAAGGATGCATTGATGCCTCTTAGGAACATTCAGCAGGCGTTGCATCATAAAATTCAAACATTTTGAGGACCATCAATACTAAAATCAAGATACATATGGGGGATTGGTCAAAGAGATTTTACAGAAGATTACTATATGCATGTATTCCTGTGGTTGTGACTATACTAGTACTAATGCACATAATCTAGGCATATTGTAATCTTATATGCTAAGAGGTCACTCATCCTATTATTAATTAAAAATTTAAATTAAGGATAATATAGAGGGCTCATAATATACTTGAATGAACAAAAGATAGAAAAGAGAACGAATGTGGAGAGAAGAAGTCGGAAAAAGATAAGTGCTAACTAAAATATTTTATTCATCTTAATTATCATAAACATAATATAGAGCTGCTTATATAAGCAGAGGAGTGGTGTACTTCTAATATTACGAGAGGGCAAAAATCTCATTGCATTATATTGCAAGCTAATAGGAAGTTTCTTGAACAGCTGAAACCTAATCCCCAACTGAGTGAGGCTTAGATGAGATCACCAATAGAGGCTTTGGAGAAAGCGAGGTTCAACAAACCAGAGAGAATGGATGAAAGCATGAAGCTAGCCGAAGATGCGTGAAGAGGATTCTTCTATTAGCCCCCTTCAAGATGAGGATCGCCTGTGGAGATCGTCAACTTGCTTGTAAGATGCGTATAATTTGAGACAAGTAATGGTTTTGCAAATATGTCGAGATATTGATCCTTAGTCATGATATGATGAAGAGTAATATGCTTATTCTTGAGATGATCCCAATGAAGTGGTAATCCACTTCGATATGCTTAGTTCGGGCCTGAAAAACTGGATTGTATGTACTATCACTGTAGAAGGGTGTTGGTGGCAGCTGTTGATCGGTGAGTTTCTCGAGTAATTGATGCAGCCAAAGTATCTTAGTAGTGGTAGTCGCAAGTGCCCTATATTTTGCTTCCGTTGATGATCTATCAACTGTATTTTGTTTTATGATCTATCAACTGTATTTTGGTTTTTTTTTTTTTGCAGACTAGGATAGTAAATTGGGTCCAATAAATATAGAATCCTGTTGTTAATTCTCTGTCTTGTTGATCAGTGGCCCAATTTGCATCGGCGTAAGCACTTAAAGCAACGTCAACTGAAATAATAGGGAGACCATAGTTAATGGTTCCTTATAGATATCTAAGAAGTCTTTTGATTTGTTGAAAATGTGTTGTGGTGGAATTATGCATGTGTTGGCTAGGATAGTTGATGGTGAATGTGATATTAGGTCTAGTGATGTTTAATATTGGAGTGTACCAATGATCTTTCTATAAAGATTGGACTTGCATTAAAGTGGCAGAATCATTGGTTTAATATGAAGTGGTTGAGAGAGGGTGAGCACAGTTTTTGCATTTTGCATGTTTGTTTTGTGTAAGAGTTCCTGTATGTATTGTGGTTGTGAAACGAAATACCATTTGTGAATGGGTCTAAACTGTAGATCGAGAAAGTGAGATATGAACCCTAGTTGCTTTAGATTAGATTGATCATGCAAATTTTTAATTAGTGTAGTTATTGTGTTGTTGCAATTGCTAGTTATTAGTACATCGTCAACATATATCAGTGAATAGATGCATGTATGATCCTTTTTATAAAGTAGAAGAGATGGGTCAACAGTACTTAAGATAAAATTGTGATTAAATAAAAAAATACAGAAAGTGGAGTACCATTGACGTGGTGCATGCTTGAGACCATATGTGACTTTGTTTAATTTGTAAACAAAATGTGGATAATGGGTGTCAACAAAACTTGGAGGTTCCTTCATGTTGATGATATCATCAACCTTTCTGTATAAGAAAGCGTTAGAGACATCTAATTGTTGAATAGGCTATTGGTGATGAACAACAAACGCAATGAGAAGTCGAATGGCAGGAAACTTTTCCCTCGGACTAAAGGTCTTAGGGTAATCAATATATTGCTGTTGAGAGCATCCTTGTGCTACAAACCTGGCTTTATGGCGAGCTAGAGTGCAATCTGTGTGATATTTTTTTTTGAATGTCCATTTACATCCCAATATATGCTGATTTAATGGTGGCGGTACTAACTCCCATGTGCCTTGTTGCTACAGTGCAAGGAACTCATCTAACATAGCTTTGCGCCAATGAAGAGATCCTACAGCTTGACTGCAAGTAGTCGGTTCTTCATTGGAATGAAGGTAATGTTGTAAATTAAAGAAGAGTATGGGTTTTAAATTTCCCGTTTTTGCACGTGATACCATGGAGTGTTGTTTGACATTGGGTGGAGAACTAGTTTGAGGTGAAGAGGATGGGAGAATGACAGGGGAGGAAGACTTATTCTCAGGTTGTTGAGAGGATTCAGTAGATGTGAGATTGGTAGCGTGAGATTTAGGTGAAGAAGGGGTTGTGGGAATGTGTGGTGGGATGCCTTAGACAGAGAAGCAATAGTTGGCAGAGGGGGAGAAGACAAAATGGTAGAAGTGGGAATGAGAAGAGATGTTTGATAGGGAGTAGGAGAGGAGAGCAAGGTTAAAGAAGAGGTGGAGGCAGAACTGGTGGTGTAAGGGAAAACATATTCAATAAATTTTAAATGATGTGAAATAAGAAGTTTATAATATGTAGTCGTACTATTTTGAAATGGTAATTTGTGAATTTTATTTTGATAACAATCAGAACATTTAAAAATACATGAGATGGGGGAAAAAACGAGATATCATAGAGAGATTCTTGTTATTGGGATGCCCAAGTCTTTGATGCCATGTTGTGGAGGTAGTAGTGGTCTGGAGAGCTGCGATAGGATATAACCATGATCAGCTGGTCCAGTTAGGATTGGTTTCTTGGTTTTGGAATCCTTAATTTGAAACTTGCTAGCATAAAAAATAATGGCGTGGTTGCCGTCCTTAGTTAGTTTATGTACATAAAGTAAATTGTGTGATAGTTTAAGAACTAAAAATAGAGGGGAAAGTTTTAGCTTATGCTCGGGCGTAGGAAGAATGCCATTACCCACATGCGATATTTCTGAAATTTGTCCATTGCCAACAATAACTTATTGTGTTCCTTTATTTGACTGAGATGAATGCAGACACTCAATTTTGGTGGTGAGATGCACTGTAGCGCCTGTATCCAATATCCAATCCTGTGTCTGTGAAGGAGCTTGAGCTGTGAGAGTAACTATTGGAGAGTTTGAGGGAGGGTTATATTGTAAGTTGGCTCTATGCCAACATTGACTAGCCGAGTGCCCATTTTTGTTGCATATCTGACAAATGACAGTGGTTCTTGGTTTTGCAGAATTAGTATTTGGAATATTCTTGATGTTTTCTATATGCTTTATGAAAGTTCTTGCATTGTTATATCCTCCTTTATGTTTAAAACAGAGCAGAGCAACTTGTTGTGTGATTCTTGCAGTTCCGTTGGCAATGTTACATTCTTCGCAGTGCAACAATGCATAGAAATCTTCTAGAGAGAATGATTGTTAATTTGTTTGAATAGCCATCTTGAATCCTTGGTAACTTGGAGATAGCCCATTCAAGTCATAAAGTATCATATCTTCTGTATCCACCCTGGAACCTGCTGCAACAATTTTATCTACTAGATTATTAACTGTGGTTAGATATTCCGTCCTTGTGCTTGATCCCATAATGACATTATGGAGTTCCTTCTTTAATTTAAAGACTCGAGATCTATTAGATAATTGAAATCTTTTTTTTCCTCCAAAGTTTGCCAAATCCAACCGTAGCGTTTAGATGGAGAATATAGGGAAGCATTGAGGGAGAGATAGTAGGGAGCATTGCCGCAGCTAGATTTCGATCCACCATTTGCCAAGGAAGGCAGCCTTGATTTTCAGAAACTATTCCACTAGCAGCTGGAACAAATCTTGGTGGATGAGACACCTTGGTCTCTAAAAAAGAAGCAAACCCATTTGCTGTTAGCAGTTTTGAGATTTGATTCTCCAAACAGGATAATTATCTTGGGTTGAACTTGTGCTAGTCACCATTCTTGATTTGAGACATCAAGAATTTTAGAGTTGTGAGTATACTTAGCTCTTTGAATCTGTTATGAGCCATTGCAGGTTGCATTCCTTCATGTATGGACCCTGAAACGGTTGAATCCACAATGCCGTGAAGCTCGGAATGTCTCTGACACCAACTTGAATGAGCAAAGACAGAAAAGAGAAAAAAATGCGACTTTTTCAAGCAATGTAAGCAGATAAAATATGTTTAATTAAATGAAGTATTTTTTCAATAAAAATAACTCACAAAGCACATAAAAAAAATAATTTTATTATTAATATATAAAAAGTAAAATTATATATTTGAATTAATTAGCATAATTAGGGTATTTATATATTATTAAAATAATATAAAAAACTAATTTTAAAATATTGGTAGTGTTAATCTTGATTATGCATCAAAGTTTGGGGTGGCATAAATTTTATTTTATTTTATTTTTTTAATCTATATTGCTAAGATCAATTCAATTGTTTTCATGCTAAACTTAACACACATGCCTCACAACTCAAGTCTACTTACCTCTCTGAAATCTTAACTTTCATATTTACCTTCATGAAGCTCTAATATTTAATATCACGTCAAAAATAGCATTATTACTTATTTATTAATGCGCAAAATTTTCTATCTTTATTATTATTTTTATCATTGATATTGACAATGCAGTCCACATACCGAATATTTGTTATTGGTACTGTCAGATGCGAAAAATTATTCCATACAGATGGCGTATGCAGGAATGTATGCGCGGTCCGATCTCCACCGTTGATCAGAGCTTTCATCAATATGTTTTTTTTTAAATTAGGCCCACCGAAATACAACTTTGCTATGATCAACGGTGGAGATCAGATTGTATGAAATAATGTTTTGTGAGATGCTAAATAAATTCCATCGAATATTTTTTTACATATAAAATAAATGGCATATTCTCTAATTATGTGTGTTTATTTTATTACATGCAATATAAAATATTTATTTTAGTAATAATAGATGATTGACTGCCCTCTTTTTCTATTTATGAAATCTTACTTGTCACCAATTTTAAAGCAATTATCATTTGAAAAGAAAAAAAAACTATCAAACTTTTATTATTATGTTCCAATTTGATGAAATCATAACTCATGGAAGTACTTCACTCGCATATTGTTTTTTAATGTGCAAGTAGCAATATGATAATATAGTCTATACATGCAAATTCAACCAAAAAGTTATGAAATGCAATGGGCATTTGCATACATACCCACCCAATTGCTAAGCATTTATATCTCTAACATCTAAACTTTTTACTTTTTTACCCCCTACATCGTATGAACAAATTATTGTTACCCTTGTCATTCAATAAGGCTTGGTGTTTCAAAATGTGGTGTGCTCCCAAAAGAAAGATCCCCCTGCAAAGTAAAATCCTCGTATTCATAGAAGATATGAGGGGCAAACATATAAAAATTATATGTTTAGCCTCGTTTTAAAAGGAATAGCAAATAGCATTTTAGTCTCATTTATTCTTAAAGTTGGAATGTCAAGAGATCCGTGCAGATCATTTTTTCAGTATACATATTAAGTTCGTCCATTTTCTTGTTGTTTGATAAGCGGCAATTGCAATAAGAATAGGGAAATTTAGAGTTATTGAACACATAATTTGTTAATGATACCCCCTGTTGGACATTTTTCGCGCTTGATTTTTGTATCTTTGTAGTCATTTGTTGGGTTTGTCGTTCTAGAGTTTTCTTTGTCGACAGGAAGTTGTTTGGTTTTGGTAAAAGAGTCGGTTGTCAGAGATGAGGGTGTCTTAGAGGTGCTTGCTTCAGAGGGGAGTTAGAGTTGCTCGCCCCGGAAGAGAGTGTTAAACCCTTATCAATGATCGGACGTCTATGACGTTGTTGTTGGTTGTTTTGTTATGCCTTTGATCGATCAGACTCTTGATGTCGTTTTCAATTGTACCACGTGGGTTCGAGTTCCCAAGTGTAGAGCGGTCATCTGTGAGAAATGGTTGCCAGAAACCCCTTGTTGGGGAGAAAGGAAACTTCCAAAGCAGAATGGGCAATATTGAAGTGTTAAGAGGGAATTGCATGATACGACTGTAGATCCCACTAAATTCGTACCCGGTCATCCCCGATACGTTTAACAATTCGAGTACCACACCCTCCACCAGGGGGAATCGAGCCCCAGATCAAAGAATTCGAGTACCACACCCTCCACCGGGGGGAATCAAATCCCAAACCAAAGGAAGACTTACAAGTAGATGCTCGACCAACCGATCTAAGTACACGGCACCTCTAAGATAAAGTTAAAAGAAATGGACTATAGTGTTATGTACGTAAATATAAAACTTTTGATATTATTACGTACATACATGAGAATTGAATGCAATATTTGCAACCACCGAAAGCCAATATTAATTACTCGAAGATTCCAATTCAAATTGGCTCCGTTGACTCTGTCCTCTACAAGTTTCAAAGGAAGGGGGCCTAATGCAAACGAAACAGGTTAATTTTGTAATTATTGAATGCAATATAAAGTGGATATATCATAAGAGCTATTCTAAGAAAAAAAACATATTATAATAACTATAAAAATTACCTTAAATTAAATGTAATGCATAAATAAATATTTTTTTTTATATTATATATAGTTATGGTAAATTTGATAAATTTGAAATTTATTGTAACTATTTTTTACTCTAAATACTTTGATATAACTATTTTTCTAATCCCATAGATTAAAAAAAATTTATTTTATAATATCTTGATTAAATTATAAAAAAAAATAATAATTAGTAAATTTACTTAATAATTAATATTATGTTTGCCAAATTTATGATATGATTTTTTTTTAAATTTAGGAGCATATATATCACACAATTCTAAAGTATTTTTGTATGTAACACTTAAATTTTTATTATTATAGTCATAGCACTCAAATGTTTGATATCACATAAAAATTATTACAATTCTTAATGTTCTAAAAATAAGAAATATATTTTTTTATTAAACATTATGATGTAAAAAAGCATTATAAATATAAATATAAAATTTTGTTATTAGATGTACAAATATTTTAAAAAATTATATCATATAGATATAAATTCCATAAATATTCCTTTTCATATATATATATATATATATATAT
>NW_018164536.1:6417087-6440114 GCF_001263595.1 Phalaenopsis equestris
TGCCACACACCGGGTTTTTTTTTAAATATATATATATATATATATATATATATATATATATATATATATAATATGATATATGCAAATACGTAGAAACTGTGGGTTGAATATGTAAATTTCCCAAACATTTTGTCAACCGTGGTTAACACCAACAATAGGAGAACAGCATAAGTTATATTTATTTAACACATAGCTTGTATCAAATATAATCACATCTCCAAAGCAGTCATAATCAAGCCATTAAATCACTTTTGAAAGTTTCAAATCTTCAATTGGAAGGTAAAATCAACTCCAAATTTGAAATATTTATATTCAAATTGAGCATCTCGGCGTAGTAATCCCACATGTCTAAGCTCCCTTAATTTTGAGGTCATTAAGGGCCTCAAATCATTAAAAGTCTTCTGTGATCAAGGGGGGTCAATATAAAGTGGATATATCATAAGAGCTATTCTAAGAAAAAAACATATTATAATATCTATAAGAATTACCTTAAATTAAATGTAATGCATAAATAAATATATATATTTTTATATTATATATAGTTATGGTAAATTTGATAAATTTGAAATTTATTGTAACTATTTTTTACTCTAAATACTTTGATATAACTATTTTTCTAATCCCATAGATTAAAAAAAATTTATTTTATAATATCTTGATTAAATTATAAAAAAAAATAATAATTAGTAAATTTACTTAATAATTAATATTATGTTTGCCAAATTTATGATATGATTTTTTTTTAAATTTAGGAGCATATATATCACACAATTCTAAAGTATTTTTGTATGTAACACTTAAATTTTTATTATTATAGTCATAGCACTCAAATGTTTGATATCACGTAAAAATTATTACAATTCTTAATGTTCTAAAAATAAGAAATATATTTTTTTATTAAACATTATGATGTAAAAAGTATTATAAATATAAATATAAAATTTTGTTATTAGATATACAAATATTTTAAAAAATTATATCATATAGATATAAATTCCATAAATATTCCATATATATATATATATATATACATATACACATAACAAAAATATGTCATTAAATATTATATATATATAGATGTCGCGTATCCCGGTCTGCTGGTTGGCATCTTTGGTGTAAGATCCCTTAGATCGGGGGTTCAAATCCCTCTCTGGCAACGTGAGCCTTAATGAGGTTGATACTTGAATTGTTAAACATATTTAGTGACTAGAGCCTCGTATAATAGTCTCTGAAAATTTCTCATGCCGTGACCTATTTGTTGGTAAGTCCTCTCAGGGCACGGGTTCCATCGTGAGTGGCACTAGATCCTCGAATATTTAGGCACACATCATGGGGCCCAGCGCATGGGAAATCATTATTTAAGCCTCTGCCAAACACCGGGTTCCTTTTCGAATATATACGTAATATGATATATGTAAATACATATAACCTGTGGGCTGAATATGTAAATTTCCCAAACATTCTGCCAATTGTGGTTAACACCAACAATAGGAGCACAACATAAGTTATATTTATTTAACCTATAGCTCGTATCAAATATAATCACATCTCCAAAGCAGTCATAATCAAACCATTAAATCACTTTTGAAGATTTCAAATCTTCAATTGGATGGTAAAATCAACTCCAAATTTGAAACATTTATATTCAAATTGAGCATCTCGACGATAGTAATCCCACATGTCTAAACTCCCTTAATTTTGAGGTCATTAAGGGCCTCAAGTCATTAAAAGTCCTCTATGATCAAGGGGGGTCCATATGGGTCGTCCGATCAGGTGGCTGGGGAATTTACTCACCAAATGTTTGAGAAATTTACATATTCAATGTAAATTTACATATTCAATGTAAATTTCCCAAACATTTTAATAAATTTTAAATTTACATAAGAATGTTCTAGTATTATTTTTTTCACCCACCCAAAGTTCATGCAATTTCCAACAAGCCCACTTTTCCGCTTCCACATCCCCCATGCCGTCACCTCCGGGACTCAATTTTCACTTTTCGCCCTTCTGAAACCCTTTTTGACTTTCTTCCCCTCCTCCCACGTTGTTTCTTTACCTCCCCACCCTGATTCTTTCAAGTTAACTCCATTTTCATCTTTAGTCGGCTGACTTCCATAATCTTCTCAATTTTTGGGCGCTGTCACTTTTCTTAGATTCCAAGTTGGCGACATAGTCAGCTGAATCTCTCAAAGTCTTCTCCGAACTTCCCCTTTCTGCGGCTGTCCTGCGACTTATCTGGCGCCTTCCGGTTCCCATTTTGTGTTTCTAGAGGAGGAAGAGCTCTGGAAGGGTTTTGAATGGAGAAAGGAGGAAGCTTTGGCTCTGCGGATGAGTTACGCGAGAGGAGGAAGAAGAAGGGGGCGCTACCCCTTGCTGTATTCCTTTCTTTTAACGACAGAGATGTGAATCCCGAATGCCCCGACGCACGCAATCCCTACCATAAATGCGGCTGGCACTGTCTCGACAAGATTCCATCCGTGAATAAGCTCTTGGATGGAGAAAGATCAGGTTTCTCTGCCGATGTGTTTTCTCTGTGCTCGAATTCTGGTGGGTTTGATTCTTGTCTAGGTTTTGATGTTTTGTTTGCCTATCTGATTTGGTTGTAGGTGGGAGTAGTTCGGATTGGGAAAAGATGTCGGAGAGAAAGGGGGTGAATCCAAGTTGCCCTAACGCTTCCAATTCTTACCACAAATGCTCGGAATACTGTTCTGAGAAAATTACGGGGAAGATTCATGATGCGTTTATAGAGCCAGGTTTAATTCTTCAATCTTGCTGATTTTCTCTTTGGAGTTGGACTCATACATGGAGCTAAAGTTTTATGGTTTTATTACTTTTATTTTGGAGTTTTTACATGATTTGTGATAAGTTTTGATTAATCAACTGCGAGTTGGATCATATAGGATGCTTTCAAAGTGACTGAAATGCATCTGGACTTAACCTGGTGCAGATTCCTGTTACAGTTCTAAATTAAAGTTGATATGAAATGAATTCAGGGGGAAGAGTTTGAATTATCTTGTAAATTAGAACTAATCTGCAACTTGTTACTAGCAAAATCTATAGATAATTTGTCTTTTCTTGTTTGGGATAATTTAGAACTAATCTGCAATTTAGTTAGGCAGGCTCAAATGGGGGATTGAAGGGATAAGAGCCTTGCAGAGTTGAAGGAGAAGCTAAGCTTTGGATTGGTCTTAGTACTCCCTAACTTTGATCAAGTTTTTTGAAGTTGAATCTGATTCTTGTGCGACCTAGATTGATGTTTTTCTTACCCAAAAGGGATTACCATTGGAATTTCTTAGCGAGAAACTTAGTGAAACATGTCGGAAGTGAACAAACATACCAAAAAAAATTGTATGTTGTCATCCGAGCACTTCGGCATTATGAGCATTATCTATTTCCCAAAGAAGTCCAACGCAACAATCACCAAGCCCTCAAATATATTAAATCTGGAAAGTATTTATCTAGGATGCATGCATGATGGGCTCGTTTTCTACAAAAAATCACATTTTTGCTCAAACACATACCTGGGCGCCTCAGCAAAATTGCTGATGCTCTTAGCTTTTAGGCCCTGCTTATTATGGCACTATAGGCAGAGTCATTAGCTTTGGTAGTTTAAAGGATAAAAATATGCCAACGACAATAACTTTGGAGCAATTTGGGATCAATGTTTCAACATTCTGAACCGTTAAACTATCATGTAAAGACTCCTGCCTTTGTCATTTGTGGATTAAGTCGGAAGAGTAAATTAAATGTAGTAAGAGATATCATATAAAAATTTTTATGAAGTTTTTCCATCGCATGCATCCTCCTCTAGACCTCTAGACTACTATTTCAATCTTACCACCATAAGATCCTTTTTTTTCCTAGGGTGGAGAAAGTCTTTACAATCTATACTCTTCTTTAATGGACAAAAGCGACTTAAAAACTAAGTTTACAAAAATATTGCAACTTGCTTATAAAGAGGGTTGTAATTGAGTCGAGTTAAGTCGATTTTGTCATGGATTGGACTCGGCTTGGTCAAATGATAAGTTGTTCATGTTAAGTTCGATCTTGAGCGGAGCATTCATATATATGTTTATAGTTGGCTGCTTAATTTTTTTAATGACTATACTTGATTTGTACTTGACTTATTTATATTAATTGAACAAGCTAAAATTTGAATAGATACATGATTTTTTATATAAACTAAAGAAATTTAACTTTCAAATGAATATTTGATTTTTATATAAAATTAACAATTTAAAATTCAAATTTTATTTGAATTTTGATATAAAATAAAAAAAAAATTGATTTGTACTTATTTTTTTATATAAAGCTAGCAGACAGTTGAAAATTTAAATTAGTACTTGATTTTTATATAAAGATCTTAACAAATTATTTTATAAATCTAAATAAATAAGAAATTGAATAAATTTAAAATTAACATCTAACTAGTTTAGACCAAGTAAATAAAATAATATATATGTTGAAAGTAAACTTTCTTGAAATCAAATAACATAAATAAGTAGTAACTAATTCGTTAAGAAAGAAGAAGAAATTGTGTTAAATTTATATGTATACAAATTTTTAATATGTTATTATTAAATATTTAAATAAATAAATTTTAACTAATCAAATTTTATTTAAATAATATATGAGCAAACATAGAACATTTATTAAATTATTTGTTGAACAACAAATGTGATTGTTCGTGAGCATTAATAAATGAGTTGATTCTATTTAAATTTGGTTCATTTAACCTTCGAGTTAAAAAAGAAAAGTTCAAATTTGTTTATTTACTAATTTTAACAAACATGATCAGGTATTAATCAAGCGAAGTTCGAGTTGCTCATCAAGTGCATTAGTTCATTTATATCCTAACTTATAGACTTGATGATTGCTCAAAGTGTAAAAGTAAATCTATATGAGAAAATTAGAAGTAAATTTCTAAGATCGACCCTTAAATTTTATTTTAAGAAACGATGTTGCTTTGAGGAGAAGTTGTATGAGAAGATTTTTACAATTTTTGTATTTAACATTTGGCTCACTAAAGCATATCTTTTTTATAGTTTGTAAAAATATAACCAAATATATATAAAAAACCTACCTTAAATGCCATTCAAATGGTCAACAACAAGTCAAATTCTCCAATTAACCTCTAATGGCTAATAAAAACTCTCCAAATAAATCTCTAATGGCTAGCTTTAATAAAAATAGTTAACATTTGAAAAATATATTAAGCTTAATTTTAATCAAAGGATGTTATAAAATCTATCAAGTTGCATTAAAAAAATCTAGTGAATAGTTGGCGTATTTTATTGATGATTGCACCCATGTGCTATGAATTTTTTTACTAAAAGCCAAATGTGATGTAAGTACCATCTTTTTCAACACGATCAACGATCAATTTGGTGATGAGTTAGATTTTATAATGCCAATGACTATTGTTAACATTATTTCTCTTTATATTTTAAAAAAAAATTATTAATAAATGAAACCTCTTGTGTGTATACACCCCAACAAATGCAAAGGCTGATCGAAAGAATGATCACCTTTTAGCTATCATAAAAGCTGGCATGTTTTATAAAAATATCTCAAAATGGTCTTAGGAAAAATCAGTTTTAATAGTCATCTATATTATAATGGGCTACCTCGAAAAGTCTTTGAGTTCAAGTGCCTTACATATGTCTTAAACACATGCTATCTCGTTTTCAATAGCTTAAAATAAATTCATTCTAAAAAATTTCCCAAATTGGTATTTGAGCAATTAAATGTGCTATTATCTTGCACAAGAAAGGTACATGTGACAACAAATGTCATATTCAATAAAAAAAGATCACTATTTTTGTTACTACTTATCGCAGTATATATATATATATATATAATTTCTTATCACTCATCCAAGTGAACAACTCTAGATCTAGTCAATTCTACTCAAACCGAGTCTATAAGAGAACTACTTTCTACTTTGCTTTTATAGGTTTATTTAAAATTTAATGCATCTCAGTCTACACAATTTCCATCAACCGTATTAATCCCTACCATTGAATTTGTCGAGGAAACCATTAATTCTATAAATGAAGGTCCAAGAACCATTCCTGAACATGTCTTGCACTTATACCAGGTCCAAGAACCATTCCTGAACATGTCTTGCACTTGCTTTTATCATACAAAAAAAAAAAAAAATCTTATGATTATCAATCATTTCTTACTAGCTTGCTTATTATTTTTATCTGAAACAGTTTTTGAGGCTTTAAATATTATGAATTAAAATAATGTTGTAGAGGAGAAATGAAGCCCTTCAAAAACTAAAATGTGGGAATTGATGCAGTTATTAAAAAGAAAAAAAATAGTGGGATCTTGACGAGTATTCATTATAAAATAAAAATCCACTGATTTTCTAGAAATGTATAAAAGCAAATTGCTGCCTAATACCTACATTTATATATATGGGATTGATTATCTTGAATATTTTTCTCCATTTGCTAAAATAAATATTATTAGAGTTTATAGCAGCTAATATGGGATGGAAGATACGACAATTCAATGTGAATTATACCTTCTTATATGTTAACTTAGAGAATAATGTATGTATGGAGGGTTTAGATTTGACTCAAATACAAAATAAAAGGGATGTGAGATACAAAAGATATATTACTTGGTTTCAAGAATCTCAAAGGGAATAGTTTGAATTGTTCACTAAGATAATTTTCAATATGGGTTATAAATGAAGTCAAAGAGATTATATGTTATTTATGGAACACACTACTTCACGGAAATCTTCGTACTACTAGTTTATGTTGATAATATAATTATGATAAATAGTAACTTAGAATGGATGAAGAAGTAAAAAAAAAAGTTGCTCGGAGAATTTGAAGCAAAGAATGAGGCAAACTAAAATACTTTCTTAACATAAATTTGTAAACTCTTGACATGAAATATTCATTTCACATATAAAAATATAACAAACTTGTTGAAGATACGGTTAAATTAGGATGCAAATTGTCAAGAGCCTCATGGAATTTAATTATAACTTGGAGGTATTCTAAATCATAACAATTGAAAAAATCTTTTATCAAAGATTAACGGGAAGATTTATCCAAATATCGAATACTAGACTTGACATGGGCTATCATTTTGTACACATTTTTATAGAATCTTGACTGAATAAAGCATGTTGAAATTGATGGATATTATATTGAAGAACAGTTTAATAGTGCTCTAATATGTATTTCATTAGTAACTACAGCTGATTGACTTGCTAACATTATCTTTAATGGATTATTGAGGACAATATTTCATGAATCCATTACAATTTGTAATTATTATATAATAATTATTATTATTTTTTTAATGTTTCTTATTAGAAGCTCTTCCAAGATGTATAAATGTTACACAATTATTGGAGTGAAAGACAAGCAATTATATCCTATTATTCTTGAAGTATCATCCATTATTATTATATTTGAATATGGAACTTGTTGTTTAAATTTTAAAAATTGAACCTTGTTTAAATACATTGGAAAAAATCATTTAACTATTATTTGTACATTAATTTAGTTATTTATAATTTAATTAAGACATAATTAAATAATAAAGGGGGATTTACATACACACCACAATTTTCTTAGATATTTACTTATATAACACACTAGTGTTTGAATCACATTAAAATATGTGATTGAAAATGTACATTTTACTTTAGGTAAGTTAATATTAATGGTATTTTTGATGTGATTTAGTGATTAAGGTGTTAGACATGTAAATATAAAAAAATTTGTTAGATAAGTAAGCAGTAAGAAATTTTTGGTTGGTATGTATGTAAATCCCCCGTAGTAAAATTTTCAATTACACAAATTTTTATATGGTAATATATTGAATATTTTTTAATCATTATTAATTTTATTCCAAGGCCAGCCTCATGAATCCTTCTCCATTCATTCAACTTGAGTACTGCTTAATGTGTTAACCTATTAGAAGCAATTGTTTTTTTAACACAAGTATTTTAATTTTTGTCGATTTTTTTCATCACAGCCTTGCAAATAAATTCCATCTATTTATCTTTTTGGTGAATATTTTACCTTCATTTTACATGTTTCACACCAATCTTACATGTCTATTCTATACTACCTTATTTTAATAGGTTTTGATCATCCTCTTTGTCAGAAGTTTTCATTTCACTTTAATATTTTAGGTTTTTCCATTTTAACATTCTTATCTAGCACTTGGTAGTTTATTATGTGCATGATTGTAAATTTACTCACTAATGAAACTTTCATATTTTACTTTTATAAAGTTACTTGCCTAATGAAAATCACTTTATCATAATAAGTAATTTGATAAATTATCTAAAATAAATGATGTTTTTTTTATATATTTTTATTTGATTTGAAGTAAAATGAAAATAAATGTAAAATATGCGGTCAATAATAGGTGATGGAGGTGGTGGCAGGTGGCTCACCGACAGAGGCAACACTTTAAATAAAGTTGTGTAATTGAAATTTGTCTAAATCCAACGAATTTCAAATACATTAAAATTGAACTAAGGAATAAATTTTTAATGCATTACAATTTTATAGTGCATTTGGAATTTTTCCCACCAAACGCTGGGATTTTTAAAACCCCTGCAAAAGGGATGCAGTGCACTCATTTTACAACCGACCAAGCAGCTTATAACTGTAATCACTATTTATGCACTAGCTTAGTTATTTATTTATCAGTTACTATAGTTTAGCTACTAATCATTTGTGATGAGTGCCATGTACATAAGGCACTTGATCCATCCATAAAAGCTTGGATTTGTCTCAAACATATTAATACATTGCTTTATATTTTATTAATAACACCAAATGAGGTAATTGTAAATTTTGAGACTCAAGTAGGAATGTAGTAAGATATACTTTTTATATTTTATTAATAACACCAAATGAGGTAATTGCAAATTTTGAGACTCAAGTGTAGTAAGATATACTATTCATTGACCCAATTGTACTAGGTTGTTCATTATAATTACTTAAAAGTAACATAAAGAGATAAACCATTTACACGAGTTCCAAGTACTCTGCTTATGATATTGAAGAGTTTAATGTTTTGATATCCTCATACTGTCGAAAATAGTTGAAACGATCCTATCAATACTGGTCCATCTTGCTATTTTCATCTATTTGGGCTTAATTTGGATCTTGCTCGAAATTGCTTACATGCATGATATCGAAGTTAACCCAAACCATAAATTTGGGCTTAATTTGGATCTTGCTCGAAATTGCTTGCGGTACCCACATACATGCATGATATCGAAGTTAACCCAAACCATAATACAAATGTGAATGTTATTACTAAAATTCAAAATGTTTACAAATAAAGCCTCTTAACATTAGGAAAATAACGACATAAATATAGAAGACACCCTAGGGCAATTACGAAGTGATTTAGGGTTTAAATATTATAATTTTGAAAATATATTTTATAAAATTTAATAACTTACTTCTCCACCCCCTAACTATTCACCAAGTATTAACGCAAGTGCACATATCGTTCAAGTAATATAGGACTTTCTTTAGTCCCGGGTATCGATCTCACATGGAATAGCGGAAGTAATCACTTTGGTGAAGTTCTAGTTTACTACTATAAGGTTCTAGTTTGAAATGTCGATAAAGGTGGTTTTGCTATCACTTCTCCCAAGTTACAATTTTAATCTTGTGTTAAAACTTATCTGGAGAAATCAATAAGGTGAAATTAAAGATTAATAAAAAATACTTTTCTCTTGTGAATAATTAAGTAGGTTGTCAGTTTAAAGTTTAAGAATGTAAATAAAGTAATGACAAAAGCAACATATGTCTATCTACCATCTCCCGAGTTATAGATACGATTAGTTCACTAATTAATTGTTTTCTTTTGGCAGTAGTGCTAGTTGGTGCCACATATAGGCTTCCCATAACTGTATGCCCCGCCTGTCTCCCAGAAAGCTCTAATCCGAACCTCTCAGGATATTTATCTCCATAACTTTGCACAACCACCTAACTACTACGTTTCATAGTTAAATGGACAATATAAACATTCTCATGTTGATTCACCACTACTCATGGTCAAGTCAAGTGGGTCACAACAAGTTTTAACAAATCGTATGACTGATAAGATGTGTAAATTAAGTCTAGGAGAACATTCATCACATATAAAATTAAGATTTATTCTTAAACTTCAACACCCTACACTTACTACCAAATCATCACAAAAAAGTATAGGGTTTCTACTCACAATGCATGATAAATTCAATAGAAAACATCATGAAATAAAGCTTATAAACTAAATATGTGTTGTATGGGATGACAAGGCAATCAAACAATCTCTACTTAATAAAACAAGTTCACTTAAACTAAATATGTGATTTAAAGGATCGCAAGACAATCAAACAAACTCTACTTAGCAAAACAAGTTCACTAAATACATGTTTACTGGATTACAATGCAATCAAAACATACAATACTTAGCTTTAATCTCTCTGAAATCCTTCCACCGAAGTTCTCTACTGCTCATTGCAATTGTTGATAGAATCGCTTACAAATTGCTATCAAATTCCCTTACAAATATCTCTAAATTAGTGAAATCCTACTCCAGTTCTCTACTGCTCCTTGCAATTGTTGATACAATCGCTTACAAATTGCTATCAAATTTCCTTACAAATATCTCTAAATTAGTGAAATCTTACTCTCCTACTCCTGATATGGATTTCCTGAAGTCCACCTTGGAACTTCGTCCCCAAGTCCTCAAATGGCAACAAATTGCGCTTTTCATTGTCACGAACTGCTAAATAACCCCTAGAAAACTGCTTCGGACAGTTGTGGCACCTAAACGCCCAACTGTGGCTCCTATGCGCCACGTCCTCTGTCGGTTGGGGAAATGAACTGGCGTCTAGAGGCCACATTCTCTGGATTGTTTACGGGGTCCGACGCCAAAAACTGGCACTTAGGCGCTAGTTCAGGTCGAAGCTCCACTGCTACAATTGTCTCCTTTTCGCCCCGTTTTCGCTCCAGTTCGCTCCAATTGCCTTACATTTTATACCCGCAACCAAAAATATAAAAATATCTTTCTTTAAAGAAAATTTCATTCATAAACTAATATAAAAAGTAAGGGGAAATTAAGCATGTAAAAAGACATGTAACGAAGGTGGTGGATGGTGGTTGGACAATAGGTAGAGGGGTTGATTGCGGGTTGCAGGCGTAGTTGGAGGCTTGGAATGGCGTGGCTGCAACATTGGAAGGCAGGGAGGAGGGCAGACAGTAGTAGGACAGCAGGGAAGAGGGAAGCGACGACTGGCCGGGAGGCTGGAGGGTTGGTGGCAATATGTTGGGATGGAGGGAAGGTATTGCCACAGCAGGTGAGGGTGCTGTATGAGTGGCGGCAACAACAGAGGGAGCGGGGAATAGAGCTGGCAACAGGGAGAACATGAGAAGGTGGACCGCGGAGGGGATTTGGGGAGGATAGGTATCCCCACAGGATCAAGTTACAGTCGGAACACCCCTCAAGCCTTTGGAGAAGATCACCGTCTCGGGCGAGTTACAATCTGAGCACCTCCTCGCCTTTGAATACAACCCTAGAAGGTAAAACAACCCCAACGGTTGGCTTGGACAAAAATATGAAATCTAGAAGGCAAAAACTGATTTTAACCAAAGCGAACACACCTATATATAATGGGGAATAGTAGATAGAATATGTAGGGAATATAAATAGAAAGGTGATGGAAAACGGAAGGAGATAGACAAAGAAAGTGCTAGAAAAGGAAGGGCTAGACATGACAAGGATTTCAATAGGATAATGGGGGGCAGAAGGGGTGGTAACTCCCCTCCGCAATGCATTTTTTGAGAACCTTTTACAGAATTGCACTCAATATCCATTAATTTTGTTAATCTATTTGAATTAATACCAAACATTTAATAGTTTATGTTGACTTTAAAAAGAACATAATTTTTCTAACTCCATTTTGTATATATATTTTTGGTTAATTTTTTTTTTTTTACACAATCCTAAAAAAATTATAACATAATTTTCTAAATTGGTCGCTAGAAGTTCTAAAAAATATTTGAGCAAATTAAAGTTAAGACTTCATGTAACACTATAGGAATAGATAAATAATAAGAATTCATGAAACATTTTGAGCCACTTCTTGTTTTATGTGCACAAACACTATTGCAATCAATGAAATGCCTCCCAAGTTTATGAGATAGGTTAGATCATTAGGTTTTATAAAGTGGGCTTGAATATGTAAAGTTTAAATTTGGGCTAAAGATTCTCACGAGTTTAATCAAAAACTTGTTGGAAAATTTACGTGCATACCGCACAATTCTTATGGATTTACATATCTGATAGCTAAAGTTTGATATTTATATTACTAATCTATGCATAAAAAGGCATATTTGACTTTTAAAATGTTAGTAAAAAGTAGAAATTTTGATGCAGTGTTAAAGATTTGAGTGTTATGAATGTAAATATTCAAGCTTAGGGGCAAGGCTTGTAAACACATAAGAATTGTGTGGCATGTTTGTAGATGCCCCAATCTTGCTTCTTTCACTTCCCTAAGGGCTCCAGAGTTTTATGGGAAAATGATATGCAATGTTTTTATTTTTATGATTTTCAGTATTGCACTTTAAGTCAAAATAGTTTCCACGTATGGATATGTTGTAGACAAACGAGTAAGAGATTTTTCTAAGATCTTATTTTTTCGTTGCTTCAATTATAATGATTATTGAATGTTACAAAAACATCTAGGAATTATAATTCAGGCACTAAAATTAGTTTCATTCTTTTGCCAAGTTATATTACATTCAGAACCACTCACAATCCAATTACTAATTATGTAAATGAAATCGGTTCAAGTAAGTTTACCAAAGCAAGAAATCCAGACCTCACGACTTAATAAGGAGATGATTTGGATTTTATGGCCGCACCTTGTTGAAATCAAAGAAAATTACATATCCATCCAGCAGACACATGATTGATAATTTGAGGAAATTTTTTATTAAATGAAAGATCATAAATTACATTCCTTTGAATATTAAATTATGAGGTTACTACAACCACATACTTTATTCTTAAAAATGAATAGAAGTCGTCGTCTTTGAATCATTAAAAGGTGTGAACATTTTTTCAAAGGTGTGAACGTTTTAGATATCTCGGGTCTGTTGTTTAAAGTGATGGTGATATAGATGGGGATGTTATTAGTAGAATTCAGGTTGGTTGAAGTGGATGAATGCATCAGGCCTATTATGTGATAGAAAAGTACCACTTAGACTTAAAAGTAAAATTTTATAAGATGGTGGTGAGACCTGCAATGCTTTGTGGCACAGAGTGTTGGCCTTGAAAAGAGAAGCATAAAACAAGGTTAAGTGTTGCTGAGATGAGAATGCTTAGGTGAACGAGTGGATTGATACTTAAGGCAAAATGCAAAACAAATATATTTGTGAAAATGTTGGTTTAGCTCAAGTCACAAACAAGATTAGATAGAATAGTCTTAGATGGTTTGGTCACATTAAACGTCGACCATCTGCTGATCTGGTTGGGAGAGTAGATATTTTATATTCAACTTTTGTTAGGAAAGACAGAGGTAGATATAAAAAAACTTGGGCATATTGTATAAAAAATGATCTCAATCTATTAGAATTAAATGACAATATGACACTCAATAGCATGTAGTTAACCCCACTTAGTGTGATAAAGGCTTGTTTTTGTTGTAGAAGTCGATGTCTTTCTGGAAGAATCTTGCAGCAAGTAAGATATTATTATAGAAACATTTATAAAAGATATGATTATTATGAATCTTGGTATCATATTAAGCTCAAAGTTGTTTATGAAATATATATATATTTTTATGTTTGTTTCACTAAAGATAAACAGCTGTGTATAATATCTTATGTCAATCATTCATGTTCTCATGTTGGTTAGTTTGACCGCAGGGAAGGATAAAGGAGTTCTAATAACTGGAGATGAAAGTGATGTGAATCCCAACTGCAAACATGCATCTAATCCTTACCATAAATGTAATAAGTTTTGCTTTGCAAATTCTCCCGTCATTCGTAATGATGGTAAGTTATTTTATGCCATTAGCCTCAATATTTTTTACTGTAAATTATTGTCAGCTTTTGCAATTTATGAAAATAAAAATTTCAGTTATGAAGGCAAAGGAGCAAAAACTTGTTGGCACTGCAAACAGAGCAGTCAATCCCGCGTGCAAATATGCATCAAATCCTTATCATGTTTGTGCTGAATACTGCTTCCGGGAGGCCCCTGAAAGGGCGCTGCCTGGGCAAGGTAGTCCTTAAGCATTATTGTTTTTAGGGGCATTTGCATACTTACCGTCCGATTCCTACATATCTAACACCTAAACTTTAAATTTTTTTCATTTATACCTCCCAAAATTTTCATATCACACACAAAAAAAAAAAAATCACCATTTTAACTTTTAAAAAGTGAAATAAACCTTTCCATGCAGGTGGCATGTTTGTAAAAATTGAAGTTTAGGTGTTAGATGTGTAAATAGTTTAGGTGTTAGATGTAGGTGTTAGATGTGTAAATACATATGAATTCTGTGGTATGTATGTAAATCTTCCATCTTTTTTTTTTAATTCTCCATCATTTTAGCTCTTATTCATGCTTTAAATTACGTATTTTTCAGCCATTAATCCAAAAAGCACAAAGGAAAGAAAGAAAATGGTCAAACATACAGAAAGATCAGGCGTGAACCCTGGCTGCAAATATGCATCAAATCCATTCCATAAATGTTCTGAATACTGTTTCCAAAATGTGGCAGATAGATATATATCTGATGGAGGTAAGCTAGTTATTCTCTACTTTTGTTTTTGGGAAATTTACGTATTTACCACAAAATTTTTTTGTATTTACATCCCTAACACCCAAAGTTTGATATTTACACTTTTAACTCTTTGGTTTTATAAACCTATGCACTAAAAGATGTATTTTTTTTTAGAAAGATAATGATTGTAGTAATTTTGATGTGATGTTAAAGATTTGAGTTGTTGGCATGTAAATATTAGAGTTTAGATTTTAGATATGTAAATACATAAAAGTGGTGTGGTATATATGTAAATACCCTATGTTATTTTTTTGGAATATTTACATGCGTGCCACTCAATTCTTATGTATTTGCATATCTAATATCTGAACTTCAATTTTTACATCACACCACGTTACTTATGCATGAAAATGTGCATTCACTTTTTAAAAGTTAAATTGGTGGTATTTTTGATGTGAAACCAAGGTTTTAGATATGTAAATACATAGGAATTTGGTATTATTTATGTAACTGCATGTTATTCTCAAGCTAATAATAAATCAATGCAGTCACTAAATCAAAAGAAGGAAAGATAACAATTAGTGGGGCAGATAGAAGAGATGGGAAACCAAGGTGTAAAAATGCTTCAAATCCTTACCACAAATGTACTGATGACTGCTTTCAAGAGATCTTTCGAGACAACCCGGCCGTTGAACGCATCTCACGTAACATTCTTTAACTTGAGTTTACTTTCTTTAAGGAAGATTTACATACATACCACAACTCTTATGTATTTACATATCTAACACGTAAACTTCAATATTTACATATATATGCCACTTTATTTTTGCATGAAAATGTCCATTTTACATTTTAAAAGTTAAAATAGGGGTATTTTAATTGTGATATGAAAGATTCGGCGGTATAAATGTAAAATGTAAAGTTTAGGAGTTAGATATGTAAATACATAGGAATTGGGTGATATGTATGTAAATGCCTCTTACTTTATAGCAGTCCCTTCTCTCTCTAAATCCATCTTCTCCTTCGCCGCAGCTCCGATCAACGAAAAAAATGACGGCAGACCAAAGGAAAGAAAGGCAGACCATTCGATCATTGAGAGGAGCTTAGATGTTGAAGCCAACGGTATGGAAGCGTCTAATAGCAGTCATAAGTTTACCGATTCCTCGAACGAAGTCAGCATTCATGCTGAAACTAACGAATCAGAATCTGGTATTCCTCTGATCCGACTCATTATTTTTGTAAATATGAGAAAAGTGTTAAAATAGTCCTGTGACTTTTTGTGCAGGGTCATTGTAGTCCCAGAGTCTATAAAATTGTAAATTTAGGATATATTTAAGACAACTCTAGCTGTTTGAAAAGAAACTGCTGATTAAAAAACTATGGTGGCTATTACAAATTCTTTTTAGAAAAAGTTAAGACTGCAACAATCTTTCAGCCATCACACTTAGCTAAACCCGGTGGCAAAACCCAGCCTTCAGTTACAGCTTTTTAAAAAAGTAGATAAAACATAGTTTTGCCAAACAGAAAAAATTATTGTGTTGCACCGCACCACTACTGCACTGCAGCTCCAAACAAAACCTCAGTCCCTAGACTTTTTTAAAGAGTGCAAAGATAGTCATCTCTGGTGATTATTTGAGCCCATATTAAAACGGTATGAGAACTAATTTGACTTTTTTATAGACTCCGGGACTAAAATGACTCTAAGTAGTCTCTGAATACTATTTTGGCACTTCACTCGTAAGAATATCAAGTTATATGATTATATTGCTCAGCCACATTATTGCTGCAGTTTTTACTAAAGATGAGAAAGAGGCGGGTATGATTGAGCTGCTGGATTCGCAGCCGCTACGAATAGATGCTTCAGAGTTATTTAAAGAATGGGCAAAATATTGCTCACTAAAGGCTCAGGAGGACAGTGAAGTCAAGACAGAAAAAACAGGGCAAAGGTTAGCATATCACTTTGCTTTGGTTCTCTGTTAAATGAGATTTCTTTGGTTTTAAGCGCGGAATTCTGTTTTTAGTTTAAAAAATAATTTCATATAAATGCTTAAATTTCACTTTTTTGGATTGAATCTTTGATTTTGTGTAAAATCTAAGGGCTTGCGCTAATAAGTGCTAGCGAGTTGAGCTTGATCAGTTGATAATAACTAAAGTTTGTGAGCCGACGTGTTTAGAAAATATTAGGGCGATTTACGTACATACTACACAATTCATATGTATGCACATATCTAACACTCAAGATTTGATATTGACATTTATAACACAATGGTGTCATAAAGCTATGAATGAAAATGTGTATTTCTCTTTTAAAAAGATGGTGATGGTGATATTTTTGATATGATATTAAAAATTGGAATGATATGCATGTAAGCATGAATGTTTAGGCGTAAGATATGTAAATACATAAGAATTGTGTGGGTTGTGTGTAAATCCCCCAAAATATTAATATTATAAAATGTATTAAAATTTAAGATTTTATGTATAAATTATTATAAATTTTTTTAAAAAAATTATATATTATATTTTATGCTATTTAATTTATTATTATTTATCTTCAAATTCATCATTCAATTTGTCATTTTACTATAACACTGGCTCAAATTAATATCGTTTTCAATCTTTCATGATAAATAAGTCAGCTCGTGAGCTGGCTCGAACTTATGGAGTTAAGCTTCAGCTCCAGTTTGAACTCGATTAATCAATCAAGATTAAAATCAAGCTCAATCTACTCAACTCGTTGACACCTCTAATTGACACCTCTTATACTCTTAACTGTTCTAGAAAGGAAAAAAATTGTGTTAGGAGCACTTCAATAAAACAACATGCTGAAAATCATTTTAAGACATTATATTATTCTCAGTACGAACAGTTTTACATTTCAAATAAGAAAAAAAAAAGGGAAATTTATATACAGAGCACCCAATTGTTATGGAATTACATTAACGCCCAAAACTTTTATATTTACATATCTGACCATTGAAAAGTGTAGCAAGTGCTGCTTTTGATGTGATATGAAAGAATTGGGGGCTATGCATGTTAAAATGAAAGTTTTGGCATGAGACACGTAAATCCATAAAAATTGAGTGCTATGTATGTAAATGGCAAAAAAAAAAAAAAATCATATTCCTTATTTATCTTACAACAGAGTTACATAATCTTCAATTTTTAGTACATTATTGTTTCTTTCAACAAAATTAAAATTTTCTTGGGTAAAATTTGTAAATTTGCATTCTGTGTTGACTCCAGCTTCTGTCTATACAGATGATAAAAGGGTGTATTTGCAAAGAGCAAATTCGGTGGCTTCTGCTTGCATTTGTCTCTCCTTAACAGGCTTTTTTGGCCTTCATTCTTCAGAAGGGAGCAGAGAAGGAGAAGTGATCAGAAGGGTTAGAACACAGAACTTATATGGATCAAAATTGTAGAAATGTGTTTGGTTCATATAATATTTATCAAAATGGTTCGTTCGAGGGGCTGCATCGCCGGAATGCACTTCTCTTTTACTGTATATTTTATGGCTTTTTTTGTTTTTTTTACATAAATATCCTTTTTCGGTTTGGGTTGTAATGGCTTTTGTTTATTTTTTTAATAAAAAGTAGGTGTTTTACATGCATAAAATATTGCAGTTTTGTATCTTTATGATTTGTATGAATTGACACGAAACTCTCGAATAGTTTGTACTTTTATGCGAGAATATGGTAATTTATGTTAGAATTGAAATTAAAGGGAAGAAAATTATGATGTTGAGTTTGGGCGCTCATTTCGCCTATATGTATATACCACATTGGGCTCGCGTTAAAATTGTTTATACATATATGCTCGTAACTCGCCCGCTCCACTTACTGTCTCTTTGTCTCGTTGCTGACGACTGCTTGCACATTGTAGCCATATACTTTGTACCTGGACCCAAGCAAAGCCACATTAAACATTGAAGAAAGAAAACAACAAAGGCTTATTAGCTTAGTCACCCCTCACTAGTTTTCAAACCATTCCTTTATTGTTTTCATTATAAGAGTTTCTTCATATTCTAGAGAAGTTATAGTACTAAAGTTCATTGTTTTTCTTTTTTTATAAATTTTGTTCTAATGTGTTGTTTATACTTTATATTATAAAAATTAAACATATTTCTTTAATAAATATTTTTATTTCATGAAATTTTGTTTCATTACAACACTGTTTGAACATCATGTAGATCTCATTACTTGGTTTTTTTTTTCTTTGAAGTTTTTGTAGCAAAACTCTGTTAAATTTTATTTTATTTTTTAGATGATGGAAAGAGATAATTTATCCTTTTAAAAAAATTATATTTTCAAAGGCTGTTATGGTGTATGGTTACATCAATAAACTTAAATTAATTTCTTCATAATTCTGAAATAGAATATAACTTCAAAGCAATAATTGAACATCTTCAAGGCGGACGCCCGATTACTATTAAATTTTTATCGTATAAAGTGTCAAAATAGTCTCCAACTATTTACATGTGGCTGTTGTAGTTCCAGTGTTTACAATTGTTAAAAGCAATTTTTTTTTTTGACTACTTTAAAATTGAGCCCTAATAATCCTCAATAAACAGAAGACAGCTCTTTCTTAAGACATAAAAGTTAAGGAAACATCTTGTCCTACCACTGATTAAAAAAGAGAAATGAACATATTCAGTGTAAGTTTTAATCCAAATTTGAAGGGCAGAGGGAAATCCATATGCCTCAGTCTATGATCTAAAACATGGCGATTGATCTTATCTAGGGATTTCATCAAATCAATTTTTGCACATAATTTTTCAATAATATTAGGAAAAAAGAGTTTAATCCTCTTTGCAAGCAACTTAGAAATAACATCGCAAATAGTATTTCAAAGAGATATATGTCAATCATCATTAATAGGCTGGGCTTGAGAGCTTTTTGGCATGAGAGTGATAAAAGAGTATTTCACCATGTTAGAAAGCTTGGAGGGATTGAAGAAATGTATATAGCCTCAATATAAGGTCCATTGATGTGCCAAATATCCTTTGGAAGTAAATCCATCCAATCCATATACTTTATCATAGCCAATATTCATTTTGTATCTCTTCCACATCATTAAACTCATGCATAGGAGCACCATAATCAAAGGTACTTAGGGTATGAGCAATAGGGAGGATCTCACCATTATTTTTATAAGAATTAGAAGGGATGTTGAGAAAGTAGAGAAGAAAGATATGACTTCATTAGCAGTACTTTTTGAGTGCAGATGCAAGAGTTATTAGCAAGGAGTTCTCTCATAAAATTTCTATTGCTTTTAACTTTAGTTTTTGATAAAGGATCTTAATATCATCATCTCTTTTTCCTAACCAAGCATATTTAACCACTAAAAATTGGAGGATTACTGCTACTTTCTTCATGTTTGAGAATGCAATTAAAAATTCCCATAGTAAGCCAATGCTCATTGATATTAGTAGCCAAAAATTCAATAGATTGCCACAAGTCTTTCTCCTTTAAAGAGCACTTTTCACCATAAATAAGAGCAATAAAGAGATTTATGGTAGAGAAGAATGAAAAATACAATGAATATACTGAGTTTGCACTTCTTATGCTTAGAAAGAGCTAAAATTGTCAAAAATCTCTTAAAGATAAGCACTTTGATGCACTTTGGATTGTTGGGCTTGAAGATATGACAGATAATGCAAAATAATAATAAGAATAAGTTTATCATAATTCATTTTTTAAATTGTGTTATCCTGATAGTTATGGCCATTGGGATCCCAAAACTTATTAAGATGAATGACAAAATTAGGAATATATTTTAGTCAAAGATGCACCCATACATTATTGATGCTATGAATTAAATAAATTGGCACTCAAATTCAATCCACTTTCTTCATAAATTCAAAATCTTCTAATTTATTTTAAAATGTATATAACATATGAATTATCAACAAATTACTATGTTACATTTATCTCAAAACAAATACAAACATTTTATTAATAACATAATCAAATTTCAATTACAATAATATCAATCAAAATTCTTTCTTTTTTTTCAATTTTGAATCTTTGTTTCATGTTGGATGAATTTTTTCATCTATTTTAATAAGGAGGGCAATATCTTTCTTAAAAAAAAAAAATTCTCTTATACATATCTCAAATCATAACCATATTCCCAACTCTCCTAAGCTTTCTTAATACCATAATCTACATGTGCCTAAAACCAGATTTTCTCAATCTTACCTCAAAACAAAGGAGGAAACATTAAAGTTTCATTATAAACATGCATTCAAAGCTTAAAACACATAAATCTATACATAAATGAGTAAAGTTTAGTCTTCTGATTATTTATATGGATCATTTTAGTTTGTCAATATAAATGTTAAACTAATCCTCAAAATTTTTTAGCGCTGAAGTAATCATCTCTTTGAAGAGTTAGCGGACAACTTCAACTCATATTAAAAGAGTTTGAAAATTAAATTAATGATTTTAAAGGCTCAACTCTGTAAAGAACCAGTAAATCATGTTTATACTTTTCTCATTTATGAACATGCATAGTAATAAAACAAACTAAGATTAGCCAACAGTAATAATAATATGAGTTTAGTTTCATTTATCTTCATGCTTTCTGACTCTTTAATATTCATCTCCTTTCTTTTTTCTTTATGAATTGAGTGCAGTGCTCTTGTCTAAGTGGTGTATCTATCACATAATTTGGATTCAACATTCAATTGCAACATTAAACTTTTCTTCTTTGTACTTTTTAAATTTTTGTTGCATCCAGGGTGAATTTCTACATCTATTTATAACAAGGGGACAATATCTTTGTTAAGAGGGAAAAAAGGTTGCTCTTATACATATCTCAAATCATATCCACACTCCCAACTTTCCTAAACCACCTCAACTTTCTCAATAGTATAATCTAAATATGATCAAAGCCAGACCTTCTCAATCTTACCTCAAAACAAAAGAAACAAACATCCAAGTTTCAATATAAACATGCATTATTCAAAGTGTATAGCACATATAAATCTATTCATAAATGATTAAAGTGACAAAATAACCTCCCAATCATTTACATAGAATCATTTTAGTTCCATAACTATAAAAATGTCAAATTAATCCCCAAACTCTTAATGATGAAATAGCCATTCCTTTAAAACTTTTAGTGACTATTTCATCCCATCATAAAAACATATGGGAACTAAATTTACAATTTTTATAGACAATAGAACTAAAATAACTTCCATTAAAAAATCAAAAGAACATTTTGACACTTCTCCCCTTCCTAAACAAAGCATTAAAACAAAGCAAGAGAAGCCATCACCAGCACTTTGAAGCCTAAGAATCCATCACCATCTGAGTAGAACAAACTGAACCGCAGCTGCATTTGGGGCACTCTTCAAAGTTGGCCAAAGGAAACGAAGCTGATAATGGACCAACATAGAAGTAGAGATCAGTTCCACTCCTCACAACCTCCTTGATCCCAAACCAAACCACCAAAACCCTAACGCTGACGCCATTAAGCTCCTTCAACTGACCAGACTTCACCTTCCCCGTGATCCTTCTGGCATACTTGAGCAGATACCCTTCTCCCTCCACTCGGAACTCGCAGTCGCAGGGAAGAAGGACCTGGAAGCCGCCATCTTCGTCTAACTGGTAACTGATCACTCCCTCTGGAAGAATCCCTTTGGGGAAACCGAATCCCTCCAGGATCTCGTAGGCGGAGGGGGAGTTTGATGGGCGACCGAGGGAGAGGTGAAGAAACAGGAGGAGAAGGAGGAGAGCAGGGAGTGTATTAGACGGAGATGACATTTTTGATGGATCTGGAGATTGGGAAATTCTGAAACTCGGCTGGTTTTTGAAAAAGGTGGGATCTTTGAGACGAAGGAGTGGTCAGGAGAGGATTTTGGGGGAAGGAGAGCAGGCCGGAGAAGAAAGAGAGGAAGATAGAGTGGGAGAATGAGAATTTGATGAGAAAAAAAAAAACGTTTTTTGGAGAAGGAAACAGAGAATGAAGGAAGGTTTTGGGGATAATGAGCTGTGCGAGAGCGAAATAAGAAGCATTTGATCGTTTGGTGAGATGAATGACGTCTTTGGCGGAAAGAAAACACAAAAGAGAGCTTCCGCGCGTGCGCGCTCTAAGAATCCGAGGCCGTTTTTTGGGCATTTACATACAAAACACACAACTTTTATGTATTTACACTTTATGTTACATGACAAATTAATATTTTTAACTTTTATTAAAAATATAATTTTTCATGTATAGATTTATTGCACTAAAATTTTAT
>NW_018164536.1:6440214-6471962 GCF_001263595.1 Phalaenopsis equestris
CGACAATGTAGTGCCAAGTTTGCCCGATTGAACACCAAATGAAGACCGGTGGACTGCGACACCATGATTACCAAGCTAAGCACCAAATGAAGGTAGCAAACCACATCGATAAGATCTTCCAATCTAGCCCAAGATGTGATGATAGCTATCTGTGACACAAATATCAATCAGTTGAGCACTAAATGAGGAATGATGGACCACAACACCAAGATCGCCCTACCCAATCTGAGACATGAAGACAACTAATTGTGACCCCAAGATCGCTAGGTTAAGCACCAAATGAAGACCGACAGACTATGGTGAAAGATTGCACCATCCAACGTAGGACATGAAGACAGCCAGCTGTGGCACCAAGATCTCCCGGTTGAGAGCCAAGTGAAGGCTGACGGACCGCGGTGCCAAGATTGCCCTGTCTAGCCCAAGACATGAAGATAGTAAGTAGTGGCAACAAGGCTGTTCGATTGAGCACCAAATGAATATCAGTGGACTCTAGTGCCAAGATCGTCTGATCCAGCCCGAGACATGAAGACAATCAGGCGTGATGCCAAGATCGCCTGTTTGAGCGCCAAATGAAGAGCGGCAGACCGCAGAGAAAAGATTGCTCGGTCTAGCACGAGACATGAAGACAACCAACAGAGGAACCAAGATCACCCAATAGAGCACCAAGTAAATACTGGCTGATTGCGGTGCCAAGATTGCCCGGTCCAGCCCAAGACATGAAGACAACCAGTCGTAACACCAAGGTTGACCGACTAAACACCAAATAAACACTGATGGGTTGCAACATTAGAATCACTCGGTCTAGCCCAATAAATGAAGATAACAAGTCGTGGTGTCAAGATAGCCCAACTGAGCACCAAACGAATGTCAGCGGGCCGCAGTTTCAAGATCATCCTATCCTTCCAGAGACATGAAGACAAATAATCATGGTGCTAAGATCAACTGACTAAGCATCAAAAGAAGATTGACGAACCATGGCCCCAAGATCGCTCGACACAACCCAAGAAATTATGATAGTTAGTTGTGACCCTTAAATTGTCCGATGAAGCATAAACCAAAATATGGAGGACCGTGGCTCAATATCACCTAGGGCTATCGGGCTAAGAGTGAAATCAAAAGTAACCGACTATGGTTTTAAAGTTGTAGCCCACTCGAGTCATTTACTCACGCATTTAAGGCCATCAACCAATGATGGAAGACTGCAGAAAAGAAACAAGAAAAGTTTTTATTCATTTCTTTGAAATATATATACACGCCATTTTTTGCATACATAATTGCCCGCAGGCCCAGCACCACTAGACGATGACTATATTTCTCAAAATAGCAAAATAAAAAGAACAAACATATACAAAAATCTATAAAGCTGTAGATCCGCGTCCACTATTGTTTTTATCTCCTTCAGGCTTATTTGCCTCATCGTCATCATAATCGATGAAGAGGAAAGCAAAGTTGTCCATGTCGCCCCACTTCAGATCCATCAGGACGACCTTTACGAAGCACTCAGCAGTGATGGAAAGACCGATCTGGATCTATTCTGAGAGCACCTCTAAGTGATCATCTTTTGGAATCATCTCCAACATCTTGACTTTAAACTCTTTATTCTTGATAATCAGAGAGACAATGGTTTATTCATATTCTTTGACCCTAGCCTCCCACACCTGGATCGAATTTCTTAACTTATTATATAGATTTAGAAGCTTTGGATCCGCCCGCCTCTTACCCTCATGGTCACCATCTAATTGGCAGCCTTCGTATTCTTCTCCTGAAGAACCAAGACATTCACATAATAGTGAGAGATCGAGAGAGCCAAAAAATAGGAGATGAAGAAGAGAAGAGTGAAGGGGAATAAGAACTATTTTTTGAAAAATTCATAGTGGTAAAGTGGTATTTTAACATCTTAGCAGTACACAAAGATCCAACACACACATAAATAATGAAAAATAGTAATGAGACAAAAATTTTTACATAGAAAAATCCTGTAAAGAGAAAAAACATAAGGCTTATCCCAGTCAAAGTAATCTACTATGCAATTATAAGTATAAAGGTTCACTCTTCTTCTGAACTAGAAAAAATTAAGTTACAAAACTAATAATGTCGTATGCACAACAATAACTTAGTTATAGTAGTCATAATTAAACTACAACAAATATGGTTCTTGGTTGTAATAGTAACATTTAGCTAAAGATATAATAGTTGGTCACTACAATGATAGTAGTTCGCCATAAAAGCTGTAGTTGGTGGCTGCAATGAAGATAATTGGCCACAGATGTTGTGATTGACAACTGTAACGATAATTGTTTGTCATAATACCTTATTTGGCAGTTGCACAAATAGTAGTTGTATACAAAGGCCATGATTAGAAGCTATAATAACATTAGTTGGCCACATAGTAAGTAGTTAGTGACTACAATAATATCGACTGGCACTTATACCGTAGTTAAAAGCTATAAAAGTAGTAGTTGGCCACATATGTTATAGTTAGTGACTAAAATAATATAAGTTGGTCATGAAAACCGTAGTTAGTTGCTACAAAAACAATAGTTGGCTTTAAAATAAGTAGTTGGTAGATGCAACCACGTTAGTAGTCCACAAATGTTGCAATTGGAAGCTGTAACAGTAGTAGTTAGTCACATTGGCCGTAGTCAGTAACTAAAATATCATCAGTTAGCCATGTAGACCATAGTTGGAAGCTCTAACAACGTCGGTTAGCCATAATCTATAGTTGGTGACTATAATAGTGTTAGTTGTCCATAGAGGACGTAATCGGTGACTAGACGACCCCTTCTCTAAGGGAGAATAAACTTACAATTTTACACCACACACTTCTCTTATATTTATACAATGTAAATAAAAATACATGTGTTAAAAATAACCCTTGTATTTTTGCTACGATGGTCATAAGCAGTGGTCTCCCACAGTCGGCATTGACAACAATAGGTGGTGGCCGACGGTGGCTGACGATTGTGGTTGATAATGATCAACAACTATAAATGTAAAAATTTATCGTTGGGTATTCAATACAAGCATTACACATCACAACCATATTTGGAATATGACATTTACAAATAAGGATTGCTAATGACAGGAGGTGGGGACGATAGCAGTGGCATATGACAATGGCAGACAGACGGTGGTCGACAATGACAAACAGCTAGTGGTCGATAGTGGTCGGCTGATACGGAGGTCGGGAGTTTTCGATGAGTTTCCAGTCTAGAATGAGTCATGAAATTTGACCTTTTATCCTTTCGAATCTCCCCATCAAGGGAACATAACAGGTCTATTTATAGCTTATAGGGGGGGGGGGGGGGGGTTTGCGGGGGGGGGGGGGAGTTTTGTCTTATAGCGAATAATTTTCCCAACCATATGATCGAACGGTCCATATTGACCCCCTTGATCATAAATGTATTTTTGATGATTTAAATGCCTTAATGACATTAGAATTTAACAATTATGACCATGATTGTTAGATTCCTCTCGTCGAGAAACTCAAATTGACTATAAATATGTCAAATTCGAAGTTTATTTAACCATTCAATTGTCAATCCAAAACCTCCAACTATGCTATAGTGGCTTGATCTGGGCTTAATTGGATCTATAATGATCTAATTTTAGTATCATTGGGTTCGTCTTGTCGAGACGATCAATTTAATTATATACTTATTGAAATTGGAGCTCAGATGATCTTGAATTTGAATTTTGAATATCCCCCGTAAAAGGTGCATCGAGATTCATGCTCGATAAAAAAAAATGTTGATGACGCATCAAGTACTTTGATCATATGAAACTAATGTAGAGAAATTTACTTAAGTAGGATGCAATTCTTATGTACTTCCATATCTTACACCTAAATTTTTATATTTACATGCATATCACTTCGGTTTTTAAACCTATGCATAAAATGAGGTATTCCACTTTTAAAAGGTGGTAATAGCACTATTTTTAATGTGATATTAAAAAATTGCGTGTTGCATAAATGTGAAAGCTTAGTTACAAAACATGTAATGACGTAAGAATTATGTGTTATTTATATAAATGTCCCAAAAATGTAATGGCATGGTGTTTGGAACAAAATAAAAAAATGATACAATCCTCTCATTTTATACTTAATAGTTTTATCTACCTCGACTTAATATGATAAAAGAAAGAAGTTTGAATTTAATTTGAATTTACTTAATTGTCCCAACATGGATATGAGATATTACTAGGGATGATGAACATGTATACGAATGACCAATCACATATAAGAATAGTCATTTATTTGCTATTAACACTCATTTTTATAAGAAAAGTAAAATGTCAAAATATTTCTTAATTATTTACCTCATCATTTTAGTAACATAGCCCATAAAAATGGCAAATTGGATGTTAGATATTTTTAATAAGGTTTGAAATAGTCATTTCTTTGGGATTGTTTGTGATCAATTTTATTTTTTATTTTTTGTTTTTCCTTTATTTTTAAAAATAAGTTTATTTAGTATATTTTTAACATTTTTATTTTTTTTAAAATAAATAAATATGTTTTTAAAAACACTTAAAAATAACTTTTGAGCATTTAAAAATCAACCATATCTTAATCAAGCATGCAAAGTATATTTTGTTTCAAATCAAAATATAAACAAAAAAAAGAAAATAAAAAACAAAAGTAATTCCAAATGACCCCTTCAGGACAATTCACTCTAGATTAAAAAAAATAGGTAGATCAAATTGACATTTTTATAGACTATAAGACGTCATTTGGTTTCAAGTAGAATTTAATTTAAATAGGATTTAATAAATACTTTAAATCCAAATTTATCAAATGTTGAGGTGGTTAAATCTTGTTGTTATGCTAGTAATTAAATTCTCATAAATCTTGAAAAATTATTTGACGTTTGACAGTTTTAGAAGGATTTAATATGATTTATCAAAGGAAACATCCTAAAATAAATATTAAATTAAAAACTATAAATGAGTATATAAAATCTTAAAATACATAAAATAAGGCATTTACATTAATTAATAATTAATAATTTTTATATAACTAATTAATTATTAATTAATAATTAATATTAATCAAATATTTATTAATAAATTATTGATTATATAAATTAAGAATTACATAAAATTTTATTAAATAATTTAAAATTTTAATATATTTTTATTCATTAATTAACTATTAAGTAATCACATATAAATTTATCTAATTATAATTAATCGGATAATATATAAATTAACTATTAATCAATTAAAAAAATTAAATTAATTTAACAAAAATGCATTAAAACGACAAACCTATCTCCCTTTCTCCCACTCCCCAAACCCTCGCCGACATTCTCCCCCTCCCGCTTTCTGCACAAAACCCTAGCTTATACTCCTCCCCATTCCAGTTTCGCCCAAAACCATCGACTTCTTGTACGAACCTTCGCGATACGATCGCCGTCATAGCTAGCTGGGAAGCCAACGACGGGATCGCGGCTTCTAGAGACTACCGAAACTCCAATCTTTCTCATCCTTCCGGTCCGCTCCTAGCAGAGACCGTTGAGGAAGGTAATCCTGTTCGGTCCATTCTTTCTCGTCGTTAGTCCGGGATTCACTAAATCCGCCGATTCACACGAGTTGGTGAATCCACGATTTATCGCGAATCGGAGCCATGTTGGGATTTACGGGAGCTCAGGATTTACAGTGGCGTTTTTGCCGTTTGGCAGGATTTAGCTTAAATCCTGCCAAAACTGGCTTCAAATTGGACCCTAAGATTAAATGATCTATTATAAAAAGTCAAGGAGACATGTCGACCCTTTCTCTTTGTACAATGATATAAGCAACCCATGATTTGTTCACATTTAGATATATTTATTTGCTTTTTAATTTTTGTTTAGAAATCATTATTTGTTTCTCTTTTATTCGTTGTTTTTTATTATCAACTTGTTTTGTTATTTTGAACTCTAAATTATATTTGTTAAAAACACGGATTCTGAGTTTGAGCTGGTTCAGGAGTTTGGTGCGGCCTTTTTGGTGCAGCCCTAGCTCAAATCTCTGCTTTCAGAAATTTACGGAATAGTAGGGGCAGCAAGCTACCCCGTTGTGATCTTCTTCTCCGTTGGCCAGTGGATCCCTAGATTTTCAGGCATCTTCTTCCAACTATTCTATGGAATTGCCTAATCCACTTGCTCCGTCGGCAGCCATGGAGGTGGAGGGCAGCGGCCTTGCTTCGGAGACGGCTGCACCGTCGCGGCCTCGATTCGAGGCTATGAAGCCGCATGAATTGATGGAGGGAAAGATTCAGTTTCGGAAAGTTCCAGTGCCTTCCCATCGCTTCTCGCCCTTGAAGAAATACTGGATGGATATCTACACACCTGTCTATGAGCAGATGAAGGTTGACATACGCATGAATCTTAAGGTGCGTTACTGCTCCATTAAATTTTTTATGTTGATATAAGTATGAGTTGGAGGTTATGCTTTAAAATAGGTTCTTATTGTTAGCTCTCACTGTGTATGGCCGCTGCAATTCATTCTCTTACGGTCACTACAATTACTATTCTATGACCTATTTTTTTTTTAGGAAGCTTGAACGAGATTAGAAAATAAGTGAATGTTCTTGAACATTAATTTCTAACTTCCCGACGTATGAAACTCCGATTGCCTTTTAATGGTTTTTTGCTAACATTTAAATGTACGTGCTGTTGAAATATCATAATTAATTGTTTAATTTTTTTTTTAATTTTAAAAGACATGTTTAAATTACTGTTGTTTGGTTCAGTTGAAGCAGTTCCAGTTTAATTTGTTCTTATGAGGTAATTGCAGTCTTCTATTTCATTAACGTATGCAATGATTTTTTGTGTACTATAGGTCGTACTTGTAAATATATATTCGGGAATAGCTTGGAATCTTGCAACATATTTGAGGTGTTCTTTAAGTGGTGGAGATAGGCGAATAATGATTTTTATGTGTTTCCTAGAGGAACCCATAATTTTCCTAATTGCTAATGGAAATTGGAAATATCCACTTGATTAAAAGAAATATCTAAAATTTACTGAAATCTTTTCCATAATTTTGCTAGGTAGAGTCTAGCATCAGCATGACCTCTGATGAATATGTTGATGCTAAAAATGCTTTCTTTAATGATATGAGAAATTCTTATTGTTTTGTTTAATGCGTTCCTGTAATATTCTTAAGGGAGGGTTTCATGTACTCTCAAAATTTTGGTTCAAACTAATATTGGCCAATTTATAGATTAGAATGAACTCGCCAGGTCAAAGATGAACTCATTAAACTTATGAGAAAACTGTCAGAATCATAGTTAGGGTCTGTTTGGAGCACCTGCAGCTTCTTAGCTGCAGCTTAGCTGCCCCAGGAAGCTGCTGCGGGGAAGTTGACTGATTGTTTGTTGCAGCTGTTTTAAAACAACTGTGTTGAAGCTGTTTTTGGACAAATGACTATTCTGCCCTGCTTAGTAATACTGTTTGTAGCACAATTATGACAGTCATATATTTGATACTTCAAAAGAAGGAATTCACTTCAGAACTGTACAAAAATTCAGTTTCACGTCTTACTTAATAGCGAGTACCAAAAGTGCTATAAAAAAAGAAAAAAACTTTTAAAATTATAATTAATAAACAACTTTTATTGATTAATCATCAAACTTTATTTTGTGCTCAATTTTAGAAAATAATGACATAATATGATGCTTATATATGTTGATGAAATTTAGAAAATAATGACATAATATGATGCTCAAATATACGGTATTTTTTGAATGACAATATTGTCATTTATCTATTATTTAACTGAACAACTCCTAACCTTTAAAATCTGAATCAAACAAGCATGTTATTCTTTAAGAAACAAAATTTTACATCGTTCTTCCTGTTCCTACTAACTGCATTATACAACAAGAAGAATTCATCCTTTATCTCCAAGCAAACTCTTCTGATCAAAATCCCCACAACAAAAGCAAGCTATCAGAACTGCTATCTGGCTCAAAATACGAACAAAGAGTCCAACAGTACGAGCATAATGCCAGAAATAATTAAATAAAGAAATCAACTTTAAATTAAAACGAGAAGAAAAAAAAGAAAAAAAATGTTACACTTAAGATGCACCGTCATTCTCATTCAATAACGACAACAATAGTCTTAATCCCACTACGTGGGGTCGGTTATATGAATCCTTTTTCTCCATTGCATAATGTCATATTTTCATTTAGTTCTTATAAATTAAGATCATTTTTTATACAATAAACCCAAGTCTTACTAGGTCTATCTCTGCCTTTCTTAAAATAATTCGAATCTAAAACATCTACTCTCCTAATTGGATCATCAGATGGTCGACGCTTAATGTGATCAAACCATCTAAGATGACTTTCTCTAATTTTGTCCGTCACAGATGCTACACCAACCCTATCACAGATGTATTCATTTCGCATTTGTCTCTAAGTGTAAAGCCACTCATCCACCTAATCATTCTCATCATGACAACATTTAATTTAGTATTATGCTTCTCTTTTAAAAGCTAACATTTAGTGCCATAGAGCATTGCAGGTTTCACCACCATCTTATAAAATTTTTCTTTTCAGTCTAAGTGGTTCTTTTCTGTCACACAAAAGCATCCTCATTCGCATTCTTAGATGGTTTCAACATCCTTATCTTCGTCGTTAGAGAAGCTCTGTTTCTCAAATCGCTCGAGCCTCGACCGCTGCGCCACCTTGGAATTAGGGCAGGGAGGGAAGAGCGCGTGAGATGGTGGAGTGACCGGGAGGGAGGAGCGGGAGGGATTCTGTGTCAAACAGGAGCGACGAAGGGTAAGCCGCTTAATATTCCATCGCCAAAACGACGTCCCTCAATGCTCGGGACACCGAACCAAACGACCGCACCACGTGTAAATTGCGGTCCCAAACGGGGCCTTAATTTGCCTCGTGATTCATTGCAGGATACTAACTCAAAGCTACTATATGCCAACATGACCTAGCAAGTTGTCAACCATATTAAGTTCATGACTTCATTCGATTGCGCAAGCATCTGTAGTCAATAATTCACTAAACTCAACTATTAAAGGCTCTAGTTTAATTGCAAATTAATATATTATGGATATCTGCATCATTTATTTTATGGCATTGAGAACTGTTAAAGGCTCTAGTTTATTTAAAAATTTATATAATATGACTATGCCTCATTTATTTTATGACATTGAGAAACCAGTAGGTATTATTGTTCATATTTTTCTGTTGATGTCGTTTTTTCCATAGCGCTTAAACTTCGATCCAAACCTATAAATAATTTGCAAAATTTATTCTATCAAATTTATTCTAATGAAATTCTAGTGGTTCTCAATCTAAATTCTCACCATCTCTCTCTCTCTCTCACACACACACACACACCCCCTCTCTCTCCATGGGCTTACTGGTAAGATTTTGGTATTATCTATGACAATTTTAAATTCAGCATCATCAAAGATATGAAGAGCATAGATATGTTCCAAAATCTAGAAGATAGGTACATGAGAAGTAAGAGAACAAAATAGAGGAATTCATTAAATATGAAGAACTAGGATTTTGTCACTAGCCAACAACTATCAGAGATGCTTAAGAGGATCGATAAAACCATTTGAGGAATCTTAAAGAAAAATGTAATGCTACTCTTAGAGTGGGAATGCCAAAATGATCTTCAGAATTTGTAATCTGCAAGATAAGTACATGAACATTACTTTTACCTCAGCAAATAATGAGACTTATTATCCTGGCAAAGCCAAAGTTCAACTCTCGCCTTGCATAATAGATTCAAGTTAAGAAGAGGAAGCTATAGCTAACTAATATGTTTTCAAGATAAATTTCATAGTTTGGTTTTATAAAATTATAGATTTGTCTTCTTCACTCATACATGGAAAAAGTAGACTTGGCCGTTCGTATAACTTCGAATCAATTATTTCTTTACTTGATATTAACGATGTTTTAAATTTCTTGTTCTTTCTTTCTATTTTTAAGGAGTCCCCTCTTAGGCGGTTCTCTTCTCTATCGTACAGGGTATTTACTTCATCTGAAGGGTTTGAAAGTAGGTTTACAACCACATTTGCCAGTGCTCATAGAATATTGAAGAATTTTTAGGCTTTAGTATGAATGATTCAAAAATCTAGTAAGTCACTGAAGAATTTTATTTCAAGCTTTCAGTAGAAATGTTGGATGTAAATAGTTTAGAGCTATTTGTAGCTCAAGCTGCATTTACTCAAGGTTTGAAGGAGGGATCTTTCGCTATATTCTCTAGATATGAAAACTAAAGACTTTGTGGATTTGATAGAACATGCAAACATTTATCTAAATGCGATAGGGTAAAACTAAGTAATTTTCTTTGAATTCAAGTTGGTAAGGGAATTCCATTATAGTAGGGAAATTCCAATGATTTCTCAATGATCAATGAAGTTTCTTCTGGAATCAAGGGTAGATAAGGATCCACTTTTTTTCCTTGAGGCAACACTAAGGCATCAATAACCACAATAATATTAAGGGTGAATGAGAAACAAAAATCACGATGATGGTAGGAGGGAAAGGTTGTTATTGTTAGCAGTGAATTTTATATTGTTGATGCTCTAATGATTGAATCAGTGGAATTCTTTTGGAGCAAAAGCTTCAGCGACCAACTCCTATTACTGTTAGTCTCGTGCAAGAGATCCCTCAAAGTTTTGCTCCTTTCAGAAAGCTCACAGACATTATATGGGTAATTGACAACATCTCTGAAAAAGGTAAAAGAGTTGATTAAAGTTGAAAAACTTAAATTAATTTTCCTGTAGATCGAAGAAAAAGATTGGGGAAGACACCTGTGGTAGTAGCCACCATTCTTTATGGGTTAGGAGAAGACTTTTTTGGTTAATTAGCTTCAAATGCCTTTTGTTAGGAGTGATGAACTTGATTTTTTTTTATAAGAGATTTCATTGCAGAAGCGATACCTATTACATTTGTTGAGGTGAATATGACAATGAATGAAAATACTAGCATTATCAAAGCTTAAAGCACACTACGATGCACAAAATTTAATCTTTGACTCATGCACAAAACAAAACAACGTTTTTAATAACCAAGGCACTAATATGTTATTGAAAACTATTAATGTATAAATGTATTCATGAACAACTATAAAACTTTAAAATAACTTAAAAAGTTTATATGAAATAGAAAAAATATGATACAATTTCTAACTTGAAGACTAGCACATATTTATTTCATTTTAATATTACATCAAAAATATCATCATTTAAACTTTTACATATGAATTGAGTTATATGTATCAAAATCCCTCTCCTCCCCAACACACACAGAACACACAACAACAATAATAACAACAACAAAACCTTTATACCAGTAAGTGGGGTCGACTACATGAATGCTTTTTTTCCATTGCGTCCTATTTAGTGTCATATTTTCATTTAATTCTATTAAATTAAGATCATTTTTTATACAATAAGCCCATGTCATTGTAGGTCTATCTCTGCCTTTTTTAACATAGTTTGAATTTAAAACATCTACTCTTTTAATCGGATCTTCAAGTGGTCGACGTTTAATGTGACTAAATCATCTAAGACGACTCTCTCTAATTTTGTCCGTCACTGTACCTACACCAAAACACACAGAAAAGAGAAGTTAGAAGGCTTTAAAGGAATCAAACTAAATTAATAACGGGGCATTTACATACATACCCCTTTTCAGTTGATGTGTCCATCTTCTGAGGTAGAAGACTTTCTGTGATTGAAGAGTCCGCGCTTGAAGGCTTCCTGCGATCGTTCAAAGCATATGTGATTGACAGCTTCGAAGCTTCAGTTGTCTGTCAAAGTCGTCTTGCAGTTAGTTGAAGCATTTGCCGCCACTTATGATTAAAGTGGCTACTGTCGCAGCTTGAAATGTCTATGGTTGATAGCATTTTGCGGTTGATGTCGAAGGAGGAATGAAACGTTTACATTGAAGTGCACTTTGAACTCTAACTCGAAATTGACATTGAAATCAATGACGATGCTCTCCCTCAAACTCTCGAATACTATAATGGCTTTATGCTTCTTGCGGCTCTTTCAAGCACTAGACTGAAACTCGTAGATTTTATTTCCTCACGCTCGTGAACTGGACCACCAGCTTGCCAGCTTCTACATTTCTTAGAGCGCTTACGGTGTGAAGAGCGTGATTCACTAATTAATATCATGTGATAGCAAAGAGAAACTGCTGACGCTGCTTTGCATTGCGTCACATGCGAAACAAGCTTTTTAAAATACTAAAAAATATTTACAAAGATGTCATTATCACAATTGCCTTGATTTTAAGCATCTTGGTCGACATTGGGAGTCTGCAAACATTATTGTAAAAGCATTTGAGAAGATGAAAATTAACAATTCTCTCTATGTGCAAAATACAAGCTTACTTTAGAGAAAATAAAGGTATAATTACTTTGCGAATCACTTGGGATGAGGGTAAAAAACAGTTAACAGTAATGACTTCGTCATAGTCAATGTCCCAATGACTCAATTTTATTTTTGGCCTCACTTGAATACTTTCTAGGCAGTTATCAATGCATATTATGTCATTGTAAAGGTTTTCATAAGTAGCCAATTAGACGTAAGAGACTACTATTAAAATAGTGGGTGTGCTATTAAGAACTATGGAAAGTGTTCAGGAGAAAGTTTTTAAACTTGAGGTTTGGAGTTTTTTTGGAGTTCAGTCCTCTGAAGTTTTAGTATTAGTTTTTGAAGATCGAAATTGGACATTTCCCATTAGCACTTGTTTGATGAAAAAAGCATGATGGTGAGCTGATTAGAGCTCTCCGAGACAATGGTTAAGTCTTGTCTCTGACTGGTAGTTGAGATTATAGGTAAGAACATTAATTTCACTTATCATAAGCTTAATGTTGACAGGAATGTTAGGCCAATTAAGTAGAAAACAAGTTTGGTTGAACTAATTCAATGCGAGGTTACAAATCTCTTGGAGGTGGGTGTCAATAGAGAAGTATAATATTTAGAGTGATTTTTCAATATAGTGATGGTTTAGAAGTCAAATGACAAATGAAGAATAATTAACTTCACAAATTTGAATCTTTCCTTCGCCAAAAATAGTTCTCTTCTACATTTAAAAAAGATAAAAAAAGTTTTCTTTTGGGAATCAATTTTCTAGCCAATTTGGGTGTTAGCTTTTCTTTCGTGAGATTTTTCGATGCATTCCTTGAAAATCGTCAATACGACTTTGATCTCTAACAATAGTTTGTGTTAATAATGTAATTCTTTATGTTTGGAAAATATTGGTACAATTAATTAGACAATGATAAAATATTTTTTCGAAGAACAAAATAGGAGAAGTATCAAAGGTTATATTGACAACTTTTGAAAAGCCAGACTCACAAGCAGCAAAATCTTGATCTTAAGGATACACTTGTTTTCGTCAAAAAAAACATAATCCACGTTTCAATCTATTAAAATATACATTATTATTGGATTAGATTTTTTTGGGTATTTCATTTACCTTTGAGTGGATACAAATGAATATGACCAAAGTGAATCTAATTTTGGAGATGCCTTCTTTAAAATTGCTTAGGAATTGGTGAGCTTATTGGATGGATTGTAGGACTAGTCACTTTTTTCAGGAGGCATATTTGCTTTTTTTTTCTAGTGTAAAGGTGCTATAGATATTTTCCGTGGAATGAAGAATATGAGATTGTTTTTAAACACCTATAGTTGCTCTTATTCTCACTTTTGTTGCTCAATGTTCACAACCAGAAGAAGATATTTATATTTGGAGTTAGTGAGGAGGTTGTAAGTTCCGTGTTGATTAGAGAAGATGGGTGAAATAGTATCAAATTTATTATTTCAACAACATTATTCAATGAGTTGAGTAGGGATATTCAATTATGGTGAAATCAATGCTTGCATAAATATCTGAATGCTGTGATTTCTCTGTATTTTCAAATGCATTTCATTCAAGTTGTAATCCATCATATCTTGAAGGCAGTTTTTGCAAAGCCCGGATCATTCAAGATGACTTTTTAAATGGACGTTAGAGTTATGAGAATTTCAAATTTCATATATGTCGAGATTTATTATCCAGGTACGATTGTTGGTCAACTTCACTATAACTAGACGAATGAAAAGAAGACCATAGAAAATGATTTATCGTAGCCTTTTTATGCTTTTGGCAGTTAAGGAGTTAGAATTAGAGTAGTTTTAAAGAGTCCCATTTGAATCATGCCCACTTGTGCTGTCAAAATCTATTTTGAAATCACAAACGACTTGCTGAGTATGAAGCATTGATTTTTGTCTAAAAGAATTTGGGCAAAATACTTAGTTGCCTATTTTCATTATCAATTGATTGCCAATCATGTGAATGAACATTATGAGTTCAAACAAGAAGTTTTTTAAAAGTATATCTTGAAAGTTAAAATTGAAATTAGGAGTTCTGAATGTTTTTAATAGAGCAAATTTCTAAAGAACAAAATTAGCCAACTTTTTTATAAAATTATTATTAAAAATATTCTATTGAAGCATTGAATGAATTAAAGGTGTGGATGTTGAAAATGAAGTCATGCCCGAGTTGAATAGACTTATTCATTGAATATTTGAGGTTGGGAACTATTATGACAACTGTTAATTATTTAAAGGGTTTTAATTAAAATCCTCAAATACTTATTTCCTCCTAGTTGTTTCGAAAACCATCTACTGTCATCTACTTAAGATGTGTAAAGAAAAAAATGCCGTTGAAGTTTTTAAGGAAGTTCATTTCAAAGAATATGACAACTATTTTGGTGTTAGAACCCTATATCGCAGAATATGACAACTATTCTGGTGGAAGAACCCAGGTGAATAAGATGTCGAAGCAAGGGTATCTCTAGATGAGTCCTAGAAAAAAATGCTAAAGAATTTTTTTAAAAGTTCTTTCCATGTTTAAAATTTTGCCCAAATGCAACTCCAAACATCACATAAGTTATAATTGATCCCATTCTCAGTTCACTATCTCGGGAATGAAATTAATTGGCTATTTTACTCCATCAAAAGGTCAAATGATGTTCTTTCTGATTATGATTTACATTTTGATATAATAGATTGAAGTTACAACATTAGCCAAAATATTATATTAATTGCAAATTAATCTGCTATTTTCCCCTTGAGCAGTTTGCCAGCATCTTCTCCCTGTGACATCAACAATAGTGGCAGATCCCTCCACCATTAGAAAACTCCTGACACAATTCTCCCTGTACGCAAGTTCTCCATCATAACTCTTTCTTCTAGTAGCAGAAAACTCAGTGGCAGATCCCTCTCTACTGGATTCTCCCTATAGACTTCTTTGTCGGAACTCTCTTGTCTTGTAGCAATAACGATAGTAGAACCAGAAGTAGCAGGAGCAGCAACAACTGCAGCTGATCCTCTCCAAGCAGTAGGTCGTCATCTTCTCAGCCGCAAGAACACTATCCTTGCAGGCCCTCATTTGCAGGCACTCATCTGTTCTTTAGGCAGGTGGAGTTCTCCATTTTGGAATTCTCCCCGCAACTTTTGATGTCTTTGTTGTGTGCCCTGCTTTTCCAACCGAATCCTTCTTAAACAATTGTCTTCTTGCAGGCCTTCCTTTGAAATTATCTCTTTCATCTTGCAGGTCGTTCACCGGAGCATCTCTTTGCAGACCTCAGTGTTAAAATTCTCTTTGCAAGCCCTTCGCCGGAACATCCTTTGCAAACCTCAGTGTCAGAATTATCCTTGCAGGCCACAAATTCCCTACAAGCACTCCCAGTTTCTGTTTATTGTCCCACCAGGATTTGCAAACCGCCAAGCTCAAGAGATTCTGTTGTTCTCAACCCGCAGGAGCTGTGGATTTCACCTTGCAGGAGCCAAACTTCCTTCTTGCCAATCCTTCTAAAGCAATCGGGAATTCTTTCAACCCTAAATGTGTATAGGGTTTATGACCAAGTACAAAATGAAGAAAGTTTAGTTCTACTCCAGAGCCTACTAGCTTGATGATACATCGAGATTTCATATCCTCCTATCTTGCTAACAGTGAAGGATTTTGACCTTGGATAATAGATTCATGTGCTTCTGATCACATGACTGAGGGCATTCATATTACAACTACCAAGAGATCACCAATCCCAAATTTGATAGATATGTCGATGGATCTCACTCCAGGATTGTTAAGAAAGGAGATGTGAAAATCTGTAAAGATATTCAACTTTATTCAGTGTTGGATGTTCCCCAGCTAGATTGCAACTCTTTCAATTAACATTCATGACTTGAATTGTATTAATAAATTTCATTATAACTTTTTTGAATTTCAAGTGATAGATTCGGGGAAGGTGATTGTTAGTATTAAATTGAATCGAGGTTTATACCTGCTTAAGGAAAACAATTCTCTTTACACAAATGTTTCTAGTATCTTATCCACTATCATCTTCTCATGATTCTTAGTTTGTTTTGTTCGTGTCTATTGAAAGACAAATTTTGATTATGGTATTGTCGTCCAGGTCATACCAATTTTTATTATATTTTTCATTAAAAAAAATATTACATTGTGAAGTTTCACTCTTATCTCTTTATTCACAAAATGTTAGAATTCTATCAGTGTGAAACCTAATAATTGGCCAACATACTCGTTATATATATCTCGTCTCAGTACAAACTTTCAAACCTTTCTCAATCATCCATAGTAAATTTGGGATAAAAGTTGGGGTGTTAACCTATTGAAACTCCTATGAAAGTCAACAAAAAGTTATATTCAGAGGGAGAAAACACATCCGTAGAAAAAGATAGATACCATAGATTGGTAGGAAAGCATATCTACCTGTCACACATCAGATCTGATAATGCTTACTCTGTCAACATTGTGAGTCAACATATGAATAGTTCAAATGAAGAATATGTGGAGATGGTTTATAGAATATTGAGGTTTCTTAAGAAGACCCCCTGACATAGGCTTATTGTTTAAGAAATCAGACAATAGGGAGGTAGATGGTTCGGAGAACTCACCGACAAAAGATTCACATCTGGGTATTGTTCTTATATATGGGAAAAGCTAGTCACATTGAGGAGCAAGATACCAACAGTGGTCTCTAAAAGTAGTGCAAAATCTGAGTACCGAGTACTTGCTTTGGGAATTTGTGAAAGAATATGAATTTGAATGATTTAGGATATTTTACAGTCAATCCTATAAAGATGTTCTGTGACAACCAAATCGCTATTAGTATTGCAAAGAACTTTGTACATCATGATAGGACCAAACACATTGAGATTAATATACTTATCTCTGAAACGGTCTATGTTTGCATTCTGCACTTAGATCTTAATTCCAACTCATCTCTGGCGGATGTCTTTATGAAATCTCTACCTCCAAGCAGCTTCACGAATTTGAACACCAAGCTTGGTTTCTATAACATTTATGACTTAGCTTGAGAGGGAGTGTGGAATTATGTGTTTTCTATTTTGATTTATCGTCATTTATTTCTCTATTATTATGTTTGTAGTTCTTTCCTTATATGTTTGTTGAATCTTTAGTAAATTGTAATTGTAGGAATTATGTTTGCCCTAGAGTTTATTCTATATAATGAGAGGAGTTGTAATTTTAATGTTTATGAATATGAAAATGTTCTCTCACTTTTTCCTTCAGTTGGATCTCTGATTTGTTCTGTTAAAGGTTTATATGTTTTATCCAGTTGGCAATGAGGGTAATTTCATTTTTGTTGTTATTGAAGCTCTCAGGAATATTTGGTTTATTTATCAGTTGCTAGACTAGGTTATCTATTGGCCTCCTTTGTGCATAGAGCAATGCTAGAGAATTTGGTTAATGGAAATTTATGGGACTTTGTGAGTTAGTGTTAGGTTGCACCTTATTCTTCATTAAATCAGTAATTGTTTTATTAGTTATAATGAGATTGAATGTTTTAGATAGCCTTTCGAAAGACTTTCAAGCACCTTCTAAATGGTAAAGATTTGTTTGGCATGGTGTCAATCACTATTCAAACTATTTTGATGTTATTTGTGGTCTGATTTCTAATACCATGTTTTTTATTTTTTACTTGGCGGTTATCTGGTATTGCAATTTGGAAACAAATATGCTAGAGAGGGTGTTCATTTACTTTTTGATATTTAAGAAAAAACAAGCAAGCAAATATGTTAGGGATTCTGCTGTGATTGCAGACTTGCAGTTGCAGGAGGGATGATTGAAAGGAGCCTGAGCACGGTGGAGTTCGAGTTTGAGAGCATGACGGTGAAGGAGTTTGAGAGCATGAGGGTGAAGTCATGGGAGGGGGAGCAGATTCATGAGATTGGGGTAGAGGATGATATGGAGCTTACATTTGGGTTTGTAAAATGATGTCATTCATTTGTGATCTGAAAGCTTTGATTAATTGGTTTCAGGCTGATCTTTTTTTTTTCCCCGATTCACGACCTTAAATTCATTTTTGGATTTGACTGATGGAAGCTTGTTCACCTAAATTCTTCCATTGCTTTTAAGTGAAGGCACGACTAGTCCCCTAAATTGTTGATTTAGTTGTACTTTGCTAAAAACTTTGTGAACGACAAAGAGTTGGAAGGTCTGTTTTTACATAAACAAAAGGCTGTTATTCATTCATTTAGAATTTTATATAAAAATAAGAAGTAAGATTTACATATACACCACTTAATTGTTATGTATTTACATATCTAGAACTTTGTGAACAACAATCGACAAAGAGTTGAAAGTATTTGTTATCTTTATTATTTTATTTGGTAGACAGTTAATTTTCTTGAAAGTATGGTTGTTTCTCTACAATCATTGGTTGTTGTAAATGCAACTAGGCTAACTAGTTTTAGTTGGAAATAATTGCTATGATTGCATATTAGGGTAATTGTATTGAAACTTGGAAGGATACACCTCTTTCACTGTTGGTTTCCCCTTTTAGCTCATTGAGTTGTTAATAAGATCTATTTTTTTGTTTGCGGACAATAATGCTTTACTATTAGCCGTAACCATTAGATGACATTTGCAATTATGCTGTCTTCTTTGATGCAAATCAGCGAATGCATCCAAGTTAGATTTTGACACTTTATTAATTTAATATGTAGATTTTTAGAGGCAATGACAGCTCAATCTCACAGTAATTTAATAGATGTTCAAGTCGGCCTCTTGCTAATGTAGATGTAATAACTCAAAATGAGAGTGCGAGTGAAGTTGCTATGGTAGAAGAGAAAAAAGATAAAACGTAGATATCAGAGGTATGGCAATATTTTATAGAAAAATCTAACACAAAAAATGGAAAGATTATACAAAAATGGAATTGTAATTATGTAATTATTATGTTAAGTCTTATGGTTATTAAAAAAATTAGCACGTCTCAAATGAGCGGACATTTCAAAACAAGTCACTACAATAAAGTTGATAGTATAGATGAAAAATAATAAAAAACTTTTTGATCATAGCTGAGGATATTGACGACACTGACTTTATTTCTGCTTTGTGTGTCTCATGATAATCGCCCATGATAGTCGAATATTTATGGTTTTGATAATTTAATGAAATCAACGAATCCAAATTATTGTAAAATTTCAATATTTGCTATCAAGAAAGTTCATGAAAGTTTGTTTGTAATTTGTGAACTCTTTGAATGCAAAAAAATTGTGTTAAGTATTTGTTTGTGTATTTTAATTTTTGTTTTTTATGATAATAATTGATTCTTGTTTGCATTAAATTTTTGAGCTGACTCATTATGTTTTTCAAGCTGGATCAAGTTGGGTTTTTAGCCGAATCAAATAGGTTTTTTCAGCCGGATTGAAACGATTTTTTGTTTGGATTGATCAAGCTGATGAGCCAAAAAACGACATTCGAGCTGACTCATTTGTTTTTCAAGCTGGTTTGAAAATCGCCCTCGCCCTTTTTTAATCCGAGCTGGATTGAACATGGATTAGTTCGATCAATGTGCCAAATTCGATCCATATATTACCAATTCGTTCGATTTCAAGTCACTTTTGGTTCTACTCGAAATCAGCTCGTTCACCGCCCTACCGACAAGTCTATGTTTTCATTAAAAAGTCATATAGTGTGCCTTTGGGCCTTATTTTTATCTCTATAGTTCCTACAAGTGAAACATGCTAATAAACCTAGTCTAGCTGAGCAGAACAAGCCAATTGCTTGTAGATAATTTTCTGACTGAGGGTTTCAAGATATTTGGCAAAGCTTTAAGGGATGAGAACTACTATTTAGCTGTCAATATTTAGGTGTCAATATTATTTCAGCGATGAGAAGTTCATTGGAGAGTTCTAGAGAAGAAAAATGTTGACATGACTTATTTTTAAGTCATAAAAAATATGTATGCTAGAGCTGTTACTTGTGTTAGAACAGGAGGATTGACTAGATAGTTTCCTATTTTAGTTGGATTACATCAAAATCAGCTTTAAGCTCCATATCTTTTTGCTTTAGTTTTGGATCCTCTTATTGGACATTTATAGGAAGATATACCTTGGTGTTTGCTTTTCTCTAGTTGTGGATAAGACTAGAGAAAGAGTTCAAGAAAAATTTGAATTGTGGAGGTCTACATTGGATTTAGAAGGGCCTTCATATGAGTAGATCTAAAATTCAATACATGGAATGTAATTCTAGTTGTAGTAGCTCTAATGGCGGAGTTGTAACTATGAGTGATCAAATCATTAAAAGGTGTGATCGTTTTAGATATATCGCGTCTGTAATTCAAAGTGACGGTGATATAGATGGGTATGTTTTTAGTATAATTCAAGTTGGTTGGTTGAAGTGGAGGAATGTATCGGGCTTCTTGTGTGATAGAAAAGTACCGCTTAGATTGAAAGGAAAATTTTATAAGATGGTTGTCAGACCTGCAATGCTCTTTGACGTGGAATGTTTGCATTTAAAAGGGAGGCATAAAACAAAGTTAAGTGTTGCTGAGATGAGAATGCTTGGGTGGATGACTGGCTTGACACTTGGAGACAAAATGAGAATTGAATATATCCATGATAGGGTTGGTGTAGCTCCGGTGGCGGATAAGATTAGAGAGAGTCGTCTTAGTTGGTTTGTTTACATTAAATGCGGACCATCTGATGATTCTGTTAGGAGAGTGGATGTTTTAGATTGGACATGTTAAGAAAGGCATTGGTAGAGCTAAAAAGACTTTGGCATATTGTATAAAAAATGATCTTAATCAATTAAAATTAATTGAAAAAGGATTTATGACACTCAATAGGACGCAATGGAGAAAAAGGATTTATGCAGCTGACCCCACTTAGTGGGATAAAGGCTTCTTGTTGTTATTGTTGTTGTTGTCAATGTATTATTCTTTCTTCATATTTTTTCCTACATTATCCTATATCAATTATTGTGTTACATTTATCTAAACTTTGAAGAAATCTTAATGCTTCTGGTGAAAACTGAAAAGCTTCTTTCCATTGCGGACAAATCCGTCCAAGATTATGATAATAAGTACAATGATGGCCTCCCTTGTTCTTATAACTTAGAATTTTTCATCTATTTTGTCCCTAGAGTGCTAAGCATGCCTCTTCTCGATTGCTTTTACTGCTATAAATTTCGCGTGTTTAATTTTTTGCTTGTTCATGTTGGTTGTCTTTGATATGCCTTGAAAGACTTGGCTCTTTGAAGCTGTCGTTCAGAAGACCCGTGGACAAATTTGTCTTCTGAATGTTACAGCATGGCCTTCTTAGAACATGGACCTTTGTCATCAAATGCATTCCTTAAGCCAACTGTACCTGTTCTCCGTTGCATTAAATGCTATAAGATTGTCTTATTTATGTTTATGCTTCTTGATGACATCCCTTATGGTTATAATTTCTAGTTGTAAGCTATTTAATTTCTTTTTTTATTTGTTTTTGCATTTCTGGCAAATTGATATATGCACGTGAGAAAAATGCTCCTGTATGTTGCAACCTTTTGGTTCTATCATTTTGAGTAATGTAAATTTAGCTTTACTAGCTTCTTTTAGCCATTTGGGTAGTATTTTTTTTTTTTCACTTAAGATGTTCAGAATAAAATTTCAGAAGCCACCATTTTTTGATTGCTTGCTACATATTTTTGATGTGATATGAAAGCATTGGGTGGCATAAATGTAATAAATAAGTTTTAGGGGTTAGATATGTAAATACATAGGAATTGGTGGTATGTATGTAAATGCCTCGTTCATTTAGTTTCTAGGTGTTAGATATATAAATATATAGGAATTGGGTGGTGAATACTTTACGGTTTACAATTAATTTTGGTTTAACCACAACCAAACGGAAATAAACAATCCAAACTATTGTTTGGTTGGGTTCGGTTGCACATTTTGCAAATCGCTAGAGTCAACCCTCACATGTCTATAATGAATTAACATCTTTTCAAAATCTTCACATCATTTTCTTGATCAAGAAGTAGACTAGAAGGATTAGAGCAATCAATTAGGATTTCACTATGAAAATAACAACTATTTTCTTTCCCAACTTACATTCTATGCCCGTATGGATTTTAATTAGCATTTATGGATTTTGTGTTTCTACCTTGTAGTTTCGGAGAGTCGAGTTGAAGACTCGAGTCGACACACCAGATATCAGCAACCTCCAGAAATGCGCCGATTTCGTTCACGCCTTCATGCTCGGATTCGACATTGCGGACGCGCTCGCTCTCTTGCGTCTGGACGACCTCTATGTCGACTCCTTCGAGATCAAGGACGTGAAAACCCTTCGAGGCGAACATCTCTCACGAGCCATCGGCAGGCTCTCCGGTAAAGGCGGCAAAACAAAGTTTGCCATCGAGAACTCTACCAGGACCAGGATAGTAATTGCTGATACCAAGATACACGTCTTGGGCTCTTTTATGAATATTAAGATTGCTAGGGACTCTCTGTGTAGCCTTATTTTGGGATCTCCTGCTGGCAAAGTTTATTCTAAACTCAGGGCTGTTACTGCCAGGCTTGCGGAGAAGTATTGAAATGATTTATTATTTGCATTGCAATAAGTTTTGATGAATAAGATTTAAGAGTTCATATTTTTGTTATATTTCTTATTGGCTGCTTATTTATGTATGATTTAGGAAGTTTTGGAACTTAAATGTGGACTTGTACATTTTATTTCAATGAGAATTTGGGCATCATTTGAGGAAGTCCACAAGATTCATTTCTCTTATATATCATGAGATATATTTGATGTGGGTCTATTTGCATTATAAATACCTCTGGTAAATGTTTGGTTATGTCATTGGACAATTATGAACAGACAAAAGGCATACCCATCTTGCCTATCTGTTGTTTTAGTCAATCACCTAGCTGTGGAAGCAACATATATAATGTTTTTGAAATGGCATTGTGCAACTAAAAGTTTTTTATTTTTATTTCTTGCAATTATTTTATTGTAGTTAAAAAAGAAGAAGAAGGGCATTTACATGCCTTCCACTCATTTCTTATGTATTTAATATCAAACACCTAAACTAATATTTTTATGAATATTACTCAAAGCTTTAACATCACTTAAAAAATATTATTTGCTATGTTTGAAATACATCTTTTCATGCATGATTTTATGACACTAAGATGTTACAATTATAAATGTCAAATTGATGAATTTTATGACATGTAGTAATTAAATGTGAAAAATGAATTTTGTAATCGGGTATCATATAAGAAAATATTGCATCAGGACTCCGCACGTAAAGTTAAGTATTATAAAAGAAAATATTGCATCAGGATTTCACCCGTAAAGTTAAGTGCGGAGTCCAATGAAATCACGTCACGTGGCGGTGACGGAAAAAAAAAATCTACCCAGTAACACAAGGGAATATTCCTTCTGTGTTATTTTGGTGTTATTGTGTGTTATTCATGTGTCTGTCAAATAACACGAGAATATTCCTCCCGTGTTATGCAGGTATTATTGTGTGTTATTCAAGTGTTATTGATGTGTTATTGTGTTATTATAACACCGGAAATATTTTCAGAACACAATAACATCTGAAAAACATACAATAACACTTGAATAAAACGAAATAACACGACGGGAATACTCCCTGTGTTATAGGGCCAATTTTTTTTTTTATGTCACCTCCATGTGGCATGACTTCATTGGACTCTGCACGTAACTCTACGTGCGGAGTCCTGATGTAATATTTTTTCCAATTACAGAGTAATTGACAAGTTTAAACTTAAATTAATTGGACAATTTACATGCGTAGCACACTACTCTTTTATATTAATACATCTCACACCCAAAGAATTGAATTGAGTGTTATGTGTGTAGAAAATATTAAAGATTAGGTGTGAGATATGTAAATACATAACAATTGTGTGCTTTGTATGTAAATGCCCTGTATTAATAGTGTCTTGGAATCATATATTTTTTTTCTTCTAATTCTGTCGGCAGCCATAATTATTTTTCTTTGCTGCACCTTGCAATCATAAAAACATGGATCATTTATATGATAGTAGAAATCATGATCATATGGGGGTATTATGGGAGTCCCTTTCTCTTAAATTTAAATACATTATGTGAAATAGCTTCTAAGAAATTAGCTAATTATATGAATTAATATCATTCGGATCATCTATAACGGTCGTATGATTAGAAATCGATTTGGATTTGAACTCACATTTTGTCATCTTATGAAAAATTAATTTGGAATTGATTAATCATATATGTTCAACATGATCTGTGAAGATTAAATCTAATTCATTAAATAACATTTAACACTAATAAGAAATTATGAATATTCATAATGCCAGTTCAAAAGATTTTAATAATGTTATTAGTATAATTGCTTATGTTGTTGATGCTAGTAATAATCAAGGTTCACTTTTTCATTCTCTTTGTTCTTTCCAATTTAATCTCATTTACATATTATGACATTGTAATTAAGCAATTTATTCATATGTTCTTTCCAAGAAAGAGCTTCTAAGAAATTAAGCAAATTATGTTCGTTCCATCTTTTCATTTATTGCCGCTCTCCAAAGATCACAGTCTTGGCTCTCCACGGCTTCATTGTAGTCACAATGAATATTTGTCTTTGTAGCTAAAAGTGCAAATGCAATGTGATCCCTCAACCAAGCTAATTTTGGGACATCTGGCGTTTGGTCATGCTCCTACCAATAGATTCCTGAGTGGGAATCTCATCCTCAACATCTTCTTCCACCTCCTCATGATCACAATCAGTAGATAGCTCTTGAGTTGCCATTGAATCAAATATCTGAGTCGGAGTGGACGAACTTTGTGGAACAAATGGAGTGAGCTGAATCAAACTCCAACTTTTGATGCATATCTATGGTCCCAGTAGAACTCTCCACCTGCTTTGAGTCCAGGTTTTCAACAAGCTTGTTTCATCGAATGTAACATACTTGCTAGTGACAACCTTTCTTTCTGACTGATATAGTTTGAAGCCCTTAACTCCATGCTTGAAGCCAATAGAGATCACCTTGTTTGATCGTGGTTCCTTTTTATCGTTCTACAAGTGGTAATAAACTGAACACTGAAATACTCTCTTGTCCTCATAATCTCTAGTAGAATGCCCTGACCACATCTCTTTTGGGGTCTTCTTCCCAATTGCTGTAGAAGGCAGATGGTTTATCAAGTGACAGACATATTCTATTTTGATTATGTGTCTACCAGAGACGTACAAATATTGAAGTCAAATGCCTACATCCACTTTTCTACGACCATTCCGTGAGGCCAATAGAGATTGAAGTCAAATGTCGATCTTTAATCACTACAAAGTGATTTCAGCTAGATTAAGCCCAACTCAATAGTCGATGTAATAGCATACGTAATTTATACCATTGAATGTGGATTCATGGACACTAGAGCTCTTTACTTATGTATTTTCATTCAGGGTCGATCAAGGCAGCTACATTCATCTTAGCTCGGTTGGTAAGGTCCAACGGCTTGACCTGAAAAAATAAAATCAAGGACTGGAAGCTGTGTTCTTTCCTTGGATCCTCCTTCAGTGGTTGGGAAATTTAACATATCCCAACTAGAGAAATGTACAAGAAAAAGGTTGTGCCTTCTCGAACCAAAAATGGGAAAAAGGAAGTTGAAGGGAGGTGACACTCGGTCCATCAGTACACTAAGTTAGTGGTTATTGAGGGTAATTTCATTTTTATGTTTTCTCTAGAGTTTGACTTACAAATATTGAAAACTTGTGTTTTATTTATGTTTGCCCATGGCTTCACCCTCATGCTCTAAAACTCGAACTCCATCCTCTAACCCAATCTCATGAATCTGCTCCCCCTCCCATGGCTTCACCCTCATGCTCTAAAACTTGAACTCCACCGTGCTCAGGCTCCTTTCAATCATCCCTCCTGCAACTGCAAGTTTGCAATTACAGCAGAATCCCTAACATATTTGCTTGCTTGTTTTGCTTAAATATCAAAAAGTAAATGAACACCCTTTCTAGCATATTTGCTTTCCAAATTGCAATACCAGATAGCCTCCAAGTAAAAAATAAAAAACATGGTATTGGAAATCAAACCACAAATAACATCAAAATAGTTTGAATAGTGATTGACACCATGCCAAACAAATCTTTACCATTTAGAAGGTGCTTGAAAGTCTTTCGAAAGGCTATCTAAAACATTCAATCTCATTATAACTAATAAAACAATTACTGATTTAATGAAGAATAAGGTGCAACCTAACACTAACTCACAAAGTCCCATAAATTTCCATTAACCAAATTCTCTAGCATTGCTCTATGCACAAAGGAGGCCAATAGATAACCTAGTCTAGCAACTGATAAATAAACCAAATATTCCTGAGAGCTTCAATAACAACAAAAATGAAATTACCCTCATTGCCAACTGGATAAAACATATAAACCTTTAACAGAACAAATCAGAGATCCAACTGAAGGAAAAAGTGAGAGAACATTTTCATATTCCTAAATATTCAAATTACAACTCTCATTATATAGCATAAACTCTAGGGCAAACATAAATATTGAAGGAAGTTGACATACAAATATTGAAGTCAAATGCCTATCACAATCAATAGATAGCTCTTGCAGTTTAAAAACTTGTGTTTTATAAATAATTAGTCTGTTTGAAAAATTTAATTTTGCAAGTGTTATCTGTGAAATAATGTCTGTAATACCCCTCAGTATGAATTATGTAGATAGTATGGGTTTTTGCAATGTATGAAATTCTCCCTTTTTAATTGAGCAACCCAAGTAAGCTGAAATATGAAAGTAAAGTAAAAAATTAAATTATTAAATAAAAACAAACCTAGATTTTACAAAAATAATTTTTTTTTCTAAAATTTTAGGTATTTATTAATGTTTAAAAAGAAATGATTGTGAAAATTAACATTTATTTGGATTAAATCCAATGATGAATACTTAATATGAAAAATATTGAAGTAGAACACTAACCCAATTTTTTGCCTCCAAAATAATCATACAAACATGAGTTCAACATAAGCTGCATTAACCCAAACATACAAGTTCCATAACTAATACATCCTACAGTAGTACAACTTGCCTTTTGAAATACATCAAAACAAATACAACATCAACAACAACAACAGAAATGCTATGATAAAAAAATCGAACAAGAGCAAAATCCTCATAAGAAATTTCAGGTTTTCGAGATCCTTCTTTACTGTATCATTAGACCCATTTCTTTCTTCATCAACTATCACTAATTTGCAATCTTTGTTAGTTAGATTTTTGGGACATCTGTACAATTTTCTGCCAGCATTTACTTCTTCCTGAGTCGTGAAAACGACGCATAATGAGTTACAGTCACAAAATATTTCTCGATGTTTGGTCTCCTTGGAGCTTGTTGAATAACTTAAGCCCATTTTTTAAAATATATTTCTGTAAATTAATCATCAGCAAATAAATATCAAGAAATGCAAACTTAAAATCATCACACATGCATTTAACCCATCAAATAAATATTTAACCCATAACCCCACCTAATTATCATAAGATGTAGATAAATTAAAAATTAAAGTACATTTACATTAATCAACCTCACTGAGCAGACAACCCACTTTGCACTTATTAACATCACCGAGTAGACCAATATTTTCCAAGTAGGAAAATTTGAGCAGCCTCAAAATTAACATTCATTACACCCAACATGAGGGCATCAATTGAAAGCAGAGCAACCACATTCAAACTAAACAGTGCAATCACAAACTTTTTGCAGCTTATGAGCAGAAAACATATTTTAATTAACAAACAATGCTTATAATCGTTATGCAATGAATCCACAACCAAGAACATCAATACACATCCTAGAATGAAAATGAATTACAACACAATACATCAACCATTAAGTAATTGCTTCATGTAACTTGACCATCTCTTCAGCACCTTCTTCATCGCTTGTGGTTGGACTAACAATGTCATCATAGCCTATAATTATTTGTCTCATTCGATATTCATATGCTTTCAGAGTTACCAATTTGTTCCCATCAATACTTGCAAAATCAACATCAAACTGTGAATGATGACGTCGTATATAATTATGGAGGGTTATTATTGCAACATCAATTTTAATTTATTTTTCAAAAGAATAAGTTGACATATCTTATTGAATAACCTTTTTCTTTTATAAAAATACCAAATGCCCTCTCAATCTAGTGATGACTGACACTTAATGAACATTTCTTTTCCACTTAACTTTCCCTTTCAAAGTCTGGTTTGTGATATTTTGTGTTTAGAAATGGCTTTAAGAACCTCGTTGTAATGGATAACCACATTCACCAAATAATACTTTCCTGCAGGATTTGTCTTAAATGCATATATAAAAATATGGATACATCAAATTAATTTTTTTACTAAATGTCCTAACGAAATCAAAAAATTTAAGAAGGAAATACTAATGTCTTTGAAAAAAGACGGTTAATAAAAGTCCATTAACCTTAAAATGCAATCAAAATAGTCCATTCACCTTAATCCTATAGAACTACTACAAGCCCGAAATCTCGAATATTTTCGTTCATTTCTTTTTTTATTTTTGAATGAGCCACCAATTTGTCTATCGTCATATATTTTGGTTTTCCGAATAACTCTCTCTTCTAGATCATGCCAATGATCAGGAGAAGAAAGATATCAGAAAAGTAAGGCATATGATAAAGGAGATAAACAAGAGAAAAAACATGGAGAAGTTATGTGTGATAAACCTATTCTTTTGAAAATATTTTTTTGATCTTTTAAAATACTCTTAAATTATTTTTAAACTTTTTTTTTTGTTTATAGCTTCTTTTTTACATTTTTTTAAAATTATTTGAAATTATTTTTAAATGTTTTAAATTATTTGTAATATTGTTTAAATTATTATTTATTATTATTTTATTTTAGAATTATTTAATTTATTTGTAAGTTTTATTAAAATGGTTTTAAATAATTTCAAATGTCCCTTTAAGTTGCATTTAATTTTATTTAAGGATTTTAAAATTGCTTTAGAAATCAATTTTTGTTATTTTATGTTTTCCTAAAAGATTGTAAAATTATTTTTGAGAAAGTAATTTAAACGTTTTTAATGAAAGGGTTTAAACATTGTCTTTTTAAATAATTTTAAAATTATTATCTTAAAATGTTTTAATTATTATTATTATTATTATTACTATTATATGTTTTAAATTTTACTTTAATCACATGAAACTTGTAAAATGACATCACCTTTTTAATTATTTATTTTAATATTATTGTTTATTTTCACAAGAAGAACCTATATGTGAGAGGGTCTACTTCTCCTCTTTTTTGTTGTTATTATTATTTTTATTATTTATTTATTTTCATATACATATAACTACACATTACATAGATTTTGATTGAACTAAACATAAAATTTTCATAAGATAACATAGACACGAACATGTATATTTTTTCTAAGACAGCATAAACATGGAATTCTTCCTAATGGTCACACAAGCATGAAGTTTTCCTAAGAAAGCATAGAAATAGATGGATTATATTAACACATAATTTTATCATAAGAAGGACATGGATAAATTGCATTAATTCATGCTTTTGACATTATCAATACATGACTAACTTGTACTAATTCTTGCTTTTGATATAATTAAAACCATGAATAACTTGCACTAATTCATGCTTTTAACATAATTAAAATCAAATAAAATAAATAAAAAACAAAAAAAGAAAAATCAAGCATGTGGAGGAGTAAGTGGAGAGATGTGTGGAAAAGTATTGAAAGATGAGTGCTCAGAAATGAGTATGTAGAAGTGAGAAGAAGTACAAAGGGGAAGAGGAGGCAGATGAGAGGAGGGTTCAAAGAGAAGAACCAAAGAAGAAGAAAGAAAAATGGAGTAGAAGAAGTGAACGAAAAAGTCAGAGGAATAAGTAGACTGAAGAAGATTTATAGTAGAAGGAAGCCGAAGAACTGGAAAGCACTAAGCATCGATTGAGAAGAGGATGAAGAGAAGAGTGAGTTCTATTAGGGAGTGAGAGAGTGGCCAAGAGTCAGAGCATGCGTGGATTTTGACAAAGCGAGGCTAATATAGAATGAAGATATGAAGATGTCCTAAAGGGGGCACTGTTTTGCTCCAAGAAAGAGTAGGAGTCCCACATATTGCTCACGACGTGATCACATTGTTGGGCGGTGTAATTACGCCTCCCAATCGGGTTTGAAAATGTGGTCATCTCACCTTGCACTTCATTATTATGTCTTATATCAATGAAAATTAAATCATATATGATTCTTCATATCATTAGTCATAAAATTTGCATGATAAATATCATTATCCTAAGTTTAGTTTAGGAAAATACAAGATTATTACCAGATTATTAGATTATAGTAGAGTTACATTAATTTTAGTAGACAATACAAGTCTCATGTAAAAGTAATGTATGACTTAAAGGCTAAAAAAAAGTATTATATACACAGATGCTTGTATTTGCATGAAAGAAGAGTTCACCCCCTTATGGTATAGACAAGAGAAATCACACCCATACATACATATAATTTGATAAAGGAACACCATAATTTCTTTTTTTTATTGGGAATTTTATTACATACTGCCCAATTCCCATGAATTCACATTATTAACACCTAAAGTTTTTACATTTATGCCATCAAAATCTTTCATATTACATAAAATATAGATACACCTTTTCATGCAAATGTAAAGTTACATATACGTAAAAATTGAAGTTTAGATGTTAGATAATTAAATACATAAGAATTTAATGGCAACATGCATGGAAAAGGAAGGACCACGAAGCCGCAAGATATTTGAGTATTTCTAATAATTGATTTGCTCATAAACAAGGTATCCATGTGAATAACACCTTTTAATGTTCACAATTTAGATATAGGAATTGAGTCAACTTCTTTAATGAAGTTGAAGCCTTGCATAATTTGATACTATAGAACATAATCCATACTCACAATTTTACTCCCAACAAAACACACCTCACATCCTTATGAAAGAAAAATAGTTCCAACACAACACTTCAATAGATAGAACAACATAGTAAACATCATTGCATTCAACATGAAACCCTCAATATCACAATGAAACTTACAACATAGAATTAATTAAACACCAAATTGCATAACCATATAAAACAACCTAGGAAACAATGACAATCACAAAGACACAACTTTAGAAGCAAGATATGCTTTTGGGAATCGAGCAATCCTCATTCAATCACCAAAATTCAAGGCTTCTTCCAAGAATATTCCTCAACCTCTATGAATCCCAAATTGGTTTCAATAGTCTCACAAACTTTAGAAGCAAGATATGCTTTTGGGAATTGAGCAATCCTCATTCAATCACCAAACTTCAAGGCTTCTTCCAAGAATATTCCTCAAGCTCTATGAATCCCAAATTGGTTTCAATAGTCTCAC
>NW_018164536.1:6472062-6473252 GCF_001263595.1 Phalaenopsis equestris
AAATATAATCACATCTCCAAAGCAGTCATAATCAAACCATTAAATCACTTTTGAAGATTTCAAATCTTCAATTGGATGGTAAAATCAACTCCAAATTTGAAACATTTATATTCAAATTGAGCATCTCGACGATAGTAATCCCACATGTCTAAACTCCCTTAATTTTGAGGTCATTAAGGGCCTCAAGTCATTAAAAGTCCTCTATGATCAAGGGGGGTCCATATGGGTCGTCCGATCAGGTGGCTGGGGAATTTACTCACCAAATGTTTGAGAAATTTACATATTCAATGTAAATTTACATATTCAATGTAAATTTCCCAAACATTTTAATAAATTTTAAATTTACATAAGAATGTTCTAATATTATTTTTTTCACCCACCCAAAGTTCATGCAATTTCCAACAAGCCCACTTTTCCGCTTCCACATCCCCCATGCCGTCACCTCCGTGACTCAATTTTAACTTTTCGCCCTTCTGAAACCCTTTTTGACTTTCTTCCCCTCCTCCCACGTTGTTTCTTTACCTCCCCACTCTGATTCTTTCAAGTTAACTCCATTTTCATCTTTAGTCGGCTGACTTCCATAATCTTCTCAATTTTTGGGCGCTGTCACTTTTCTTAGATTCCAAGTTGGCGACATAGTCAGCTGAATCTCTCAAAGTCTTCTCCGAACTTCCCCTTTCTGCGGCTGTCCTGCGACTTATCTGGCGCCTTCCGGTTCCCATTTTGTGTTTCTAGAGGAGGAAGAGCTCTGGAAGGGTTTTGAATGGAGAAAGGAGGAAGCTTTGGCTCTGCGGATGAGTTACGCGAGAGGAGGAAGAAGAAGGGGGCGCTACCCCTTGCTGTATTCCTTTCTTTTAACGACAGAGATGTGAATCCCGAATGCCCCGACGCACGCAATCCCTACCATAAATGCGGCTGGCACTGTCTCGACAAGATTCCATCCGTGAATAAGCTCTTGGATGGAGAAAGATCAGGTTTCTCTGCCGATGTGTTTTCTCTGTGCTCGAATTCTGGTGGGTTTGATTCTTGTCTAGGTTTTGATGTTTTGTTTGCCTATCTGATTTGGTTGTAGGTGGGAGTAGTTCGGATTGGGAAAAGATGTCGGAGAGAAAGGGGGTGAATCCAAGTTGCCCTAACGCTTCCAATTCTTACCACAAATGCTCGGAATACTGTTCTGAGAAAATTACGGG
>NW_018164536.1:6473352-6474506 GCF_001263595.1 Phalaenopsis equestris
AAATAAAGACTCGACAAAAGGAGACACAACAAGCTGACGAGGAGGAAGTCCGAAGAGGTGGTGCTAGATCGGTGGTTGCAGTGAAGATCAGAGAGATGTCGGACGGCTGTGGAAGAAGTAAGACAACAAACCAGTGATCATCAAGGCACCGAACTGTAGCTGGAAAGAGCAGCTGGGGCTGCGGTAGGGAGGGGCTGAAGGGCTGCAGTAGCTGCGGCATGCAGGGGAGCTGTAGGAAAGGAGATTGCAGGTGGTTGAAGGGCTGAGACAGCCTGCTAGAAGAGGAGGGGTGGTGGTCTGCTGGTGGCTGAAGGGTTGTAATAGCCTGTATGAAGAGTAGGGGGCTGTGGCAGCCTACTGTAGGGTTGGGGAGCGGACGGACAACAACGGGAAGGGTGGAAATATAGATAAATATCTTGGTAGGGTCGAGCTACAGTCGGAGCACCACCTGGACCCGTGGAGATGATCACCACCCCAGACGAGGGATAGTCGGAGTCCAACCTCTACGTCAGATACAACCCTCGAAGGGAAAATACCAAGATTAAAACTTGAATTTAGACATCAAAACAAGACCCAACTCTAGGCACATCATTCTCTATTTATAATGAGGCTAAGACTTTATTTTAGACAATATTTAAAATAAGAAAAAAGAATCAAATAAGGATTTCAGATTTAGGAAAGAGGAATAAAATATTCAAAAATTTTGATTTAGAAATTCAGTTTAGGAAAGAGATTATAATGAAAATTTAAATTTATGAAAGGAATAAAATACTCCAAAATTTTAATTTGGAAATTCAAATTTAGGAAAGAGTAATAAAAATATTCAGAAATTCTGATTTGAAAAAATTTATATTATGAAGGTGCTAAGAAGAAAAGAGGGAAAGGGGGGAGAAGGGAAAGGGAGGAGATGTAGGCCCCCTCCTTTTGAGGACCAGTCGGTCCTCTATAAACCTCGCGTCAAAAAGCTTTCACCAACCTTAATTTGAATATTCTTTATAAATATGTCTGTAACTAAATAAATATATATACATGAATTCATTATTATCATTGATATAATCCAATTGTAGTTGGAAACTTTTAGGTCACTCAACAACTATAGTTATTATTATTTAATGTTGAATTATATACATATATATATATAGCCGCCTCCCAAT
>NW_018164536.1:6475208-6498977 GCF_001263595.1 Phalaenopsis equestris
ATTCTACAAATTTGACTAGATTCTCCTAAGTTAGCAAGCCAATTAGCTGGTTGATTACCCTCCCGGTAATTGAAACTCCATATGACATTCATATTAGAAATTAATCCTTTAATCCTCCCTATATAATAAAGTATATATCCCAAGGGGTGTCAGCACCATTAGCCAAAATATCAATTAAGATATGATTATCACATTCAAAAATAATATACTTTCCAACTGAGATAATGAACCAATAATGCTGCAGTTAAAATAGCGCGAGCCTCAGTCTCAATAGGAGAATCCGCATAAGAAGGAGAAGAGAAGAAGAGTATACAGTTCCTCCCTATATTCTACAAATTTGACTAGATTCTCCTAAGTTAGCAAGCCAATTAGCTGGTTGATTACCCTCCCGGTAATTGAAACTCCATATGACATTCATATTAGAAATTAATCCTTTAATCCTCCCTATATAATAAAGTATATATCCCAAGGGGTGTCAGCACCATTAGCCAAAATATCAATTAAGATATGATTATCACATTCAAAAATAATATACTTTCCAACTGAGATAATGAACCAATAATGCTGCAGTTAAAATAGCGCGAGCCTCAGTCTCAATAGGAGAATCCGCATAAGAAGGAGAAGAGAAGAAGAGTATACAGTTCCTCCCTATATTCTACAAATTTGACTAGATTCTCCTAAGTTAGCAAGCCAATTAGCTGGTTGATTACCCTCCCGGTAATTGAAACTCCATATGACATTCATATTAGAAATTAATCCTTTAATCCTCCCTATATAATAAAGTATATATCCCAAGGGGTGTCAGCACCATTAGCCAAAATATCAATTAAGATATGATTATCACATTCAAAAATAATATACTTTCCAACTGAGATAATGAACCAATAATGCTGCAGTTAAAATAGCGCGAGCCTCAGTCTCAATAGGAGAATCCGCATAAGAAGGAGAAGAGAAGAAGAGTATACAGTTCCCAACATGATTCCTAGCAATACCCCCACACCCAGCACTAGAGACTTTCTAACTCCCATTTGTGTTAAATTTAATCCACCCTCTAGGAGATGGACACCATCTAACGAAGATTGGTGGATGAGGGAGCATCCTCACCTCCAAATTCGTATGCCCCAAAGAGAAAAAGTAGTTGATGCTCGAAAAGAAACATTGTTTAAAATTCCCCAATATCCATAATTTATTAATGTAGGAAATGATATTAGTGAAAACAATCATGTTCTGAATTTCCTTACCTTTATAAATAATATCAGTTTGTGTCATCCAGATAAACGAACAAATTATATAAGGATAGATTTGCCAAAAGTATTTCTTCTTACGGTCCGGATTGCAATTCAATGTGGTGAACAAAAGATACCTCTCAGGAGTAAATATAGTTCCAAACCATAAACCAATCCTTCTCCAAATGAATAAGGAAAAAGGTCACGAGAAGAAGATACGTTCACTAGTCTCCTCTGCCGTATTACACAAACAACATCGGGAGGCAGTTCTCAAACCTTTCATCTTTAAAATATCATCACAATGTATGATTGAATGAAAAATACTCCAAGCCAAGAAAAACATCGACGGGGTTAATGCCCAACTCCACACCCCCTCTCCCCAAGGGGTATTTCGAAAATTATAACGAGAAGCATATACAAATTTAGTAATAGAGCTCGTCATGGGTAATTTCGAATTAAGAGTATCATGCAGATGAGGATCAATAGAAATGGTGGAAATGAAAGTAGCTCCCTCCAACCCCAATATGCTAGTAAGAAGAGGAAAGTTCCAATGACCGTCAACCCAAGTATCCGACACTTTGAGATTAGAAAACCTCGTATCCCTCATATCAAGTAAGACATGGGACCAACAATCATGCCAAAAAGAAAGGTTTCATCTAACCACCTAATAAATGAAATTCTTAGCCCAATCTCTAACAATAAGCAATCTCTTCCACATCGTGGAATTCCCCAACCGCCAATTTATTAAAGCAGGATGAGAGAAACGTCAATATTTCCCGTGCATGAAGTTAGCCCATAACGACTCTCTTTTCCTGAAATTAAACCATTGCTTAAGTAATATGTTGCAGAGATTTGAAACCCAAACCACCAGCGCTTGTGGGTTTACAAACATCCTTCCAAGGCAAACATCTTCTACCAGAGTGATTTCTCACCCATAAGAAGTTATTGAAACATCTTTCAAGATTCAATATAGTGCTTTTTTTGGGTTGGAGAACTTGAAGATTATATAAAGGGAGCGATTGGAGTATACTCCTAAGCAGTGTAATACGACCCCCAAAGGGGGGGAAATTATTTTTCCAATCCAAGATTCTTTTCCGAATCTTTTCCAGAACCTCGTCAAACTGTATGCGTCTCTTCCTGCCTTTAAGGAGAAAAACCCCTAGTTATTTAAGTGGAAGAGTAGAGAGAGAGAAACCCATAAAATTAGCAATCCATGAGGCATTAGAACGATTGATCATGTTCCCCAAGTATATGTTGCATTTACTAGCATTAAAAGAAAGGCCAGAAACGGATTGAAAATCCACCATTAAATTGTGAATCTCCTTCATCGTATGCTTGCTAGCATTAGAAAATAGGATCATGTCATCAACATAAGCTAAGTGAGAGACCACCATGTTAGATTTATGAGCATATTGCAACTTGGGGTAACACCTGAAAAGATTGTTAAGTAGACGTGAGAGATAGTCAAAAATTAAAATAAATATAGTAGGGGATAAATGATCACCCTGCTTAATCCCACGACTCGCACTAAAAAAGCCACAAGATTGGTCATTAATTAGAATACTATACTTATTACAATGAAGCCAAGAGGTTATAATTTTGCAAAACTCCTGAGAGAAACCGCGAGCCTGAAGAATCTTCAATATAGACTCCCAGCTGATTGAATCATAGGCCTTACGGATATCCTGTTTAGTAATCATGTTGCCCCCTCTACATTTTTTATCAATATCTAGAATGAGTTTCTGAGCCAGCATAATATTATCAGTGATTCTCCTCCCTTGAATAAAAGCAGATTGATCCAAAGATATTAAATTGTGAAGATGAGGTTGAAGGCGTCTGACCAAAATCTTACTAATCAACTTAGAAATAACATAAGTCAGAGAAATTGGTCTAAAATGATTCCAAGAACTCTTTTGAGTGTTTTTAGGAATGAGAACAATAGTAGCAGCCGAAAAATAATTTCCAGGAGTTTCCCCTTTAAAGAAACTTTGTATAGCTGCCACAACATGATCCTTAACAATACTCCAGCATTTAATGTAGAAAGCAGAAGTAAAGTCATCCGACCCCGGAGCTTTATTATAATTAATCTCAAGGAGGGTAGAATAAATTTCCTCAGTCGTTGGAATATCACGAAGATCAATATCCACCATATGATGACGTACATCGTCAAACAAAGAGGCATCAATAGTCTCATGGAACTCATAAAGTTAAGAAAAGTAAAGAACCGCATTCTCCCCAATTTTCTCATCCCCAGTAATCCAGTTCCCCTCATTGTTTTTAATTCTCACAATGATGTTATTAGCTTTTCTTTGTTTAATGCAAGCATGAAAATATTTAGTATTTCTATCACCCTGAGAAAAATGGGTCTCCCCGCTTTTTGTTGTAGCAACTCCTCTCAAAGAGAGGTCTCAAACAACTCTTTATTAGCATCCTATTAGCACCCTGTAAATCTTGGATGATATCATTGGTGTTCTCATCAAGAGCCTGAAGCATATTCACCCTTTGTTCGGCTTTTTGAACTCTAGCATGTACATCACCAAAAACATCCCAATTCCAAGACCTTAAAGCAGCAACCACCTTCTTATGTAATTTTCAAAGAATGTACCATGCATTTCCCATCTCCTCACATTTTCAATTTGTCACAATTAATCTCAAGAAATCCTCATGTCTAGCCCAAACATTTAAGAAACGAAAGTGGCACGTAGAGGGCTTTTTTAAAATAATCAAATGATAAGAGAAGAGGACTATGATCTGAACCAGTTCTCGAAAGGTGTTGAACTTGAGAGAAACCATAAGAGGTATGCCATTGTTGATTGACAAGACATCTATCAAGTCTTTCAAACAACTTATCCCTTTTCCAAGTAAATTTGGAACCGATAAAACCCAAATCAGAGATTCCCGCTAAGGGTAACGACTCATTGAAATTATTGGTTAAGGTGGTGTCAAATCTCTTGCCACCTAATTTCTCAGATTCATGCATCACCATATTAAAATCTCCTCCAACTATCCAATTTTGATTGATAGAAGTACCCATAACAGAAAGCTTGTGCCAGAGATTGAATCTAGCAGCATTAGAAGTCCCGGCGTAGACAAAAGTAAGAAAGCCAGAGAAAACATCCATAGAGAAGTAAGTATGTACAAACTGTCTATCATCAGTAAGGACATCAACTGTGATATGTTTCCGCCAAAACAACCAAATTTTGTTAGAACAATTAGCAAAAAAAGAGAAATTTTTGAATTTACACAAAATTCGATCATCCGGAGAGGCGACCAAGGGTTCCAAAATAGCAAAAATATCCACAGTATGAATCATTAACAAAAGTTTAAGTCTATCAAAAGGATTGAAGATCCGTAACTCCCCTGATATTCCAGATAAGAATATTAAACATGATTAGACATATTACCCTTCCTAGAAGATCTAGGTCGGGTTCGTTCATTTTCTCCATCTGAAAAATATTGATTCATCTCTAGCCCATTATTCCCATTACTATGATTTTGTACCTTCTTTTGAACTCTATTTTTCCTTCTATGATATTTTTGTACATGTCATTCGTCCCTTAATACTTTTGAAATATCATCCAATGGGGTGTCAGAGAGAGTATCATTGTGATGAGAAATAATATCCATATTCAAGGCATTAGGAAGAGATGCCGAGGAAGGTAGAGCCCCTTCAGCATTAATAGGAGGATCCGGAACAGCAAGAGCCTGCCCAGGAATATCACCTGTTGCCATTGCATTTGCATAGATAAGATCCCGAGTAATATCAACATTCGAAAAATTAGATATGCTAGGAATCTCCAGAACATTTAAATCCTACCTTGTAATCTCAATCGGGGCAATGCCAGTAGAGTAAGTAGTTTCCTGGTTTATATCAGCATGGGAAATAATAATAGGGGTAAAGACAGAAACCCCCCCAGTATTAGAAATAAGAGGAGGAACAGAGTCAGGTAAAACCTCTTCGATCCTACCCTCCACGGTCGTAGGAAGAGAAGGAGGGGGAGACGCGGCCTGAACAGCCGCAACTTTAGGCATCTGCGGCTGTTTCCTCCCATCCCCTTTCCTTAGTTCAAGATTTAATTTGAAACAATGTTCCTGATCATGCCCAAACATTTGACAGTGTGTACAATAGGAAGGGTGTTGTTCTAGTATTACCTGTTGCCAGTAACCAATATGCTCCGAACCAATCTAAACCTCATCAGGAGGGAGGTAAAGTGACATCCCTTTCAATTAAAATTCTGGCCATAGAGGGTCTTGTGAGATTATAAGTGGGAGCATCTAATTTCAAAGGTCTCCCGAACATAGCCGCTAAAGAGAAAAGAACTTCATGATTGAAGAGATGAACTTTCAAATAAGGGAATCTAATCCAGACTGAAATAACAGGGGCCTCAACTTTAGGATCGAAATCCGCTGACCATTTTAACACCTTCATCCCACAGTTCTCGAACCAGACCATACGCTTAGCAAACAAGCGCGTATAGTCCTCTTCGTTTGCCAGTTGAATCAAAATGTGCCTTCCATCCTGAGGGACAATTTTTCATTCTCCCGTAAGCCTCACGAACTCAAAGTGCTTTCGAAGAAATTCCAACTTATGGATCCAATAAATAAACTTTCCTACCAGATGAAGACGGCAAGAAGAAGCAAGTTCGACGTTCTCACCATCAGAGAGGAAGAGAGCAAGTTTTCCCCCTTTTCGGCCGAGACGTCGAAGGGAGACGTCGAAGGAAAGAAGAAACGGAATCGAGCTCGAGATTATCGTAGAAAGCAGAAGGGAAGTTAGGAACACCATCAGCGGTGACGCTAGCGTAAGAGTGAGGCCTCTTACTTGCCTCACCACGGCCGCTGACCAAAGGAAAATATGTTGAGATTTTCATACATATTTTACACTGATTTTGATGATATTGCACTTTAAGGAAAGATATTTTTGATGTTTTGTTGCAGGTATGTTGAATTATGGTCATTGAAACAAAAAGATGCAAAAATGAGCAAATTTAGAGCAAAAAGGACCAAAATATGAAGATTTGATCTTGGGCGCCGACGGCAGGTTTTTCCCGAGAGTCCAGAATTAAATATTCTAGAAGACTGCCGATGGCGCCGTCGAGCCTGCCCACGGCGAGCGCCAACGGCGAGCACGTCTGTTCTCTCAACAGATGCATTGAATGTGGACAATTTTTGAAGGGACGCTTGGGCAACTCTTGAAAACTCTTCTACAACTTTAAAAGAAACAAATTGGAGGCCGAAAAAGGTGGTGTCCGCTGAGTCTTTGTTGTTTGTGGTGTCCATTAGAGTGTAGAGAGTGATTAGTATTGTGAGGAATTCTTTGAGAGATTGTAAGAGTGGAAGGAAAGTGAGAGATTTCTTCATCATTGCTGCTTCGAAGGAGAATTTTGTGTGCTGTAAAGAAATGAAGAGATTCAGAGGAACTTTGAAGAGTTTGTTTGGGGAGGAATTAAAGATAAGTTGTATTTACTTATTGAAGTTTGTATGACTTTGCTTTTATATATAAATTTTAAGTTTTGTTACATTTTCTCCATGAGTTCTGAGTAGTTTTCTCTGTCTTTCTCCTTGTCTTGAGGTTTTGTGAAATGGTGATTTGAATTGGTTGTGTCATGAGAATGTTAAAGAAATTTTAATTTACTTTCAATCTGGCCAATTGATTTGTTAAAATATGTTGAGTTTTACAACTAAAGTGAAGATTACATCCAAGATTTAGGGAAGTCAAAGTCTTTGAAAGTTGGGTGCAAATAAATAGGGAAATAAAAATTATCGAGCGTAGAATTGGAGATTTTAGAGTGACAGACTAAAATCCTCAATTTGGTCCTATCAAATATGCAATTTGAACTATATTGTTGTGATTAAGTATTGATTTTCTAAATCCTAGTTCGTAGCCTCTAGTATTACTCTCTGTGGGATCGATATCCAAGACTCCATTAGAGTCCTGTATTACTTGAGCGATACGTATACTTGCGTTGATAAATGTGACTATGCAATTATTGAATATTTTATACACATTTTTATCAAAACTATAACCGTTGTCAAGTTTTTGGCGCCGTTGCCTGGGATTTAAATCTTCTAGCAGCAGTATCAAATTCTTGTATTTTTAAGCATATATAAAGTCGCTGTAAGCCGCCGGCCATCACGTCAACATACAAGCGCGCCATGATGAGAGATCACTCGAATCGCCATAGAATCGCAAACCCTAGCAGAGACGGAGACGGAAACATCACGCATATATATATACACACACACACACACACCCGATCATTTTTTCACGATGTCGGTTGCGGTCGAGAGCTCGAGCTCTGCTAGGGTTTACAATGGAGATTTCCTTTGCATTTGTTTCTACCGCTTGAAGGAGAGGGGCTCGCAACTCGTTTTGTCGACTCTCGCTCCCGTCTGCGTCTGTGTCGGCATCGTCGGTCGCAGATTCTGAGTCATCGTGTGTCTGGCGTATGCGTCGTTTCGACGCTGCAATCCCTGCTTCTGCACCCGACTTTTCTTTCTTTTTGTTTCGACCTTCTGTGTTGATGTTACTTCGTTTCGACCGTCTGCACCCGTGCTTCTCTCCAGCCCGACACAATGTCGTTTTGTCTGCTTCTCGCTGCAGGTGATCGCCGACACCTCCCATTGCTCTGATGGCCCTTCTGGCTATTCCTTCTTCTTTGGTTGAACCGAGAAAGGCCTCCTTTGCCCACGTCGTGGGTAACCCTCAAGTGGAGTCCGCGGTGGTATACCCTTTAAGCTATAAGGGTTGTCGCGATGACACAAATGATTGTCCTTTTGTTAAGAAGGGAAGTAGGAAATGTGAAAAAACAATAAATTTTTTCTCTGATTTAGAAATTTCTACCATGACGGAAAAATTCAAGTATGCTCTTATTAGAAAATTTTAGTGGAGGGACTCACCTATGGATGTTATCAGAAAGAGTGAAGAGTGTTGATGATCTTAAGCTAGTAGACAAGTGGAAAGTGAGACTCATGGATGAGAGACATGTGTTAATTCAACTAACACTGATTGAAGTCTACACCTGAATTTTCTCCAAGAAATATCTTAATATCGCAGGCAAATCAATAAATTTACTCAAGTGGTCTCCTGATTTCGACCCAAATCATGAAACTCCCACTGTACCGGTATGGTTTAGTCTACCTGGTCTTCAGTTGCATTTTTTTCACCATCATGTTCTCTACTCTATCGGGGTCATCCTTGTGGATCCTTTGAAGCTAGATCTGCCTACTTTCAACCTAACTAGACATTCGGTGACCAAAATACTTGTGGAAGTGATATTACTTTACCTGATGTTACTGAAGTATGGTTGGGCACAACCCATAATGGATATTGGCAACAAATCATCATAGAACACAGACCCCCATATTGTACCCACTGTAAGATGTTTGGGTATATCCTTGATAAATGCCACAAGTTCCATCATAATTTGAAAGGTAAGGTTCAAGTGAATAAGAATGGGTCTAACCCCACTGTTCTGGACATTTTAGTTCCGCATGGGGAGGATATTGTTGCCCCTGTGCCCCCTTGACACTATTGTTATTGTTACTGCGAGTGATTTGAAGCTGACACCTTCAAACCCCATAGAAAACAATACTGATGTACTATTACCTGCAAAGGATAGTGTTCAGAGTGATAATCAGGAGAACCTCGCAACTCCCTCTCTTTAGGAAGTATCCGATGTAGAGGCAACCCATACTTCACAAATATTAAAACCTATTGTGGGTACTACGGTTGGTAATCCTTCTGCTTCAGCTCTACTACCTCGTCAAACTTATTTTTCAGATGAGGAATGACAGGTTTACACTTCCAGGAGGAAGAAGAAGAATGAAGATCTACTTGAGCTCAGGAGTCTTATGGATTATACTTTGGTTACTTCGGGTAATGATACACACCTTACCAATCTGCTAGCTGGATCCCTTCCGAGAACCAGAGTCAGAGACAGAACAAGATTGTGATAACCCTCATTTTTTCAGCGCACGGGTGGTTTTGGGCTTTATTATTTTTATATGTACCCCTTTTTAACTTTTTTGGGTGTGTTGTATCTTGTGGATTGGGTGCCTATTTTTAGACCCACCCATACAACCTATCTATATCTTTTCTCTTTAATATATATATATATATATAACATGAACATGTATTTGATATTCACATTTATACTTTAATGCCATCAAATTAATTCTTGTGATACTCGATCGCATATTTTCTAGGTAAATAAAAACCATATGAAAATCTTTTCATTGCTTTTTATTCTTCTCTATTATTGTTTTAACATTTACTTGCTCAGTTTGACATTATTTCTTCTAGATATTGTTTCTTTTGATCGCACAGTTGTGAAAGCAACATGGGTAATAGTTTACTATGGTTCCATTTGACACCCTTGTTGATTATCATGATCTTTAGTCTAACTATCCTTGCAACTTAGGCCAACTTTATGAAATCCTAATTCATTGTTCCATGCTTTTGAGTGTTGCTTTTGGTTTTAAAATTTTTTATGCACATTTTTTTTGGGGCATCATTTCTATTCATGATAGGCTGTTGCTTTTCCTTTTGAATCCTTTCATACTATTTATGTATGTCATATTTGGGCATCTCAATATGTATGTATATATATATATATATATATATATATATATATATATATAAGATATATATATATATTTATACATATATACATATTAATCTATCACACTTCCATTAGCTATTCTTATGTTTTAGTTTTGTACACCCATTTTATACTTGATTTACACCAGAGATATTTTTCTATTTTAATCGCCCTTCTTAATTTTAGAAGTTTCTTTAGCTTTTATGTTTTTTTTATATTTATAATAAATCTAGGATTTTTAAAACGATCACACTTAGGTATCATTCGACACCTATCAGTATGTTGACCTCATTTTCGATGAGGTCTAATTCTTTCACCTAGAAATTAGGGTCTAGTCTTAGGATTCTCCTTTTGACTATCTTAGAGTCTTAGTAATGAGACTCTCCTCATTTCAGAAGTTCAAACTATTTCTTTACTTTTTTGGAGTTCCGCATGTGTGGTTCTTTGACTCAGTGCTTAGAGAGTTGAAACTAACATAAGGAAACTCAAAAGAAGTCCCCATATGACTGTTAAGCCCCAGGGTTGTCTTATTCACAAGTTGCACTTGCGAGCGCACCAATGTCACGATTCGAACGATCGACACATTTAAATATCATAATTCGCATCACCTACACCTGTAAACACTTTGCAATTAATCGATACATAAGTCAATTTTTGAAATGACTGATCAAGTATCCGAAATTTGAAGAAAAATCGAATTTGACTATTTTTGACCCGATCGTCGACGAGGTTGTCCGGACGTGAATTTTTGAAATGTCTGGAACGTCAATTTTATCTAAAGGAGAAATTCAGTTTGTTAAGATTTTCGAACACGAATAAGTCGCACGTGAATTAATATATTTAAATAATATAATATAATAAAACAAAACAAAATAAAATAATAATAATAATAAATAACAAAATCCTTAAGTCCCTAATTGCGCACGCAAGCCCTTCTTTCCGATCGCGATCCTCCCCTCTCGCTCGACATTTTGCCCGAATCGACTCCTCTCTCGCTCAACATTCCAGCAGCGCGCCTGGCCCCCTTGAGCTCCGCTCGACCGAACGGCTCGCCAATCGCGAGCCTAACTCGTGTCCGACTCTTAGGGTTTAGGGCCTAAAAATCCGACTCTTCTTCTCGAGGTCGCCTCTCCCTCTCTCTAAAAGCGATTCTTCTTCTCTCGTCACCTTATTCGGCCACCATTAGGGTTATTAGGTAGAATTTATTTCTCTCCTTTGCCTATAAAAACATATCTAGGGTTAGTTCTTTGGTGGTTGAAGCTTGAAAAATGGGGGAGGTTATGTTGAAATCTTTTCTGGATTAAGTGTGATTGTTGCTCTTGGATTTCTGTAACTCTTCTTCTCCTTTCTTTAAGCTAGGCCAGGTGTGTGTGATTTACCTTTCTCTTTAAGTTAGTGATTTCTCTCTTCTTGTAGTTGCATTTTTTCTTCTTTTAGCTACTTGTTACTATTGTTTGCTGGATGGATTTGTTCTAGCCCAAATGCTTCTCTCGATTGAGTAAAAAAAAGAAGAGGAAGGAAGGGAAAGAATGTTCATGCCGATTTTTTTTTTTTATTTTGTTTGCTAGTATTTAAAGACATAGTTTCTCTATTCTATGTTTTTTTTTTTAGTTAGAAAAAAAAAAAAAGGTCTCTTCTTGCTTTGCATGCTTGTTCATAAAAAAAGAGAGAGAAAAGAAAGGAGCGTAATGTTTGGTGGAACTTGTATTTGCAAGAACTTGCGCTTAGAATGATATTTGGGAGCTTTCCTTTGCTCTCTACTTGCATCTTAGTTGAATAATTTTCAAAACACGATTAAGACTATATTCTAGTTTACATTTTGACAAGCTTGGAAAGTCACGGTGCCTTATTTTTGAAAAATATGAAAGCTCTCATATTCAATTTGGAAAGTTTAGAAATGCTTTGGTTCTTTACATTTGAAAAATCTTAAACTTTTCAAACTTTATTTGGAAAGTTTGGGAGAGTGGGAATGCTTTACTTTTGCCAAATCTAGAAGTGTTTTATTTGGAAAATTGGGAAAGTTTACAAATGCTTTGGTGTTTTACATTTGAAAAATCTGAAACTTTTCAATCTCTATTTGGAAAGTTTGGGAGAGTGGCAATGCTGTACTTTTGCAAAACCTGGAAGCTTTAAGTGTTTTATTTGGAAAATTTAGAAAGTTTACAAATGCTTTGATGTTTTATATTTGAAAAATCTGAAACTTTTCAAACTCTATTTGGAAAGTTTGGGAGAGTGACAATGTTTTACTTTGCAAAACCTGGAAGCTTTAAGTGTTTTATTTGAAAATTTTGAAAAGTTTACAAATGTTTCGATGCTTTACATTTGAAAAATCTAAAACTTTTCATATTCTATTTGAAAAGTTTGTTCTCTTAAGCATGAAACGTTAAGCATGTGTAGCATAGTGGCGGCCTTTTTTTTCGCTTGTTTGCTTTTCCTTTCTTAAGTTATGGAAGGGACTTGCACTATTTTTGGGGTTAATTCGTCCACTATTTTTTGGAAATGTTAAAATGCCATTTTTTTTTTGAAAAATTTGAAATTATGACAATTTTGATTTTTGAGGATTTGAAAGTCTTTTGAGCTTCTTTCTTTTTGAATGTTTGGATTGTTTCATATGTGTCTTCTTTTAAGCACTAAATTGGAAGTTTCAAAACATTATTTTTATGTCATTTTAAATGTTATTTTCTTGTTGTCTTGAAAACTTCAAATATTCTTCTCGAGTCCGATTTGCTTGATGTTTTGGAAGTTGATTTGTTTATTTATTTATTTTAATGAATTTAAACGCTTCTAGACCGATTCACCTGCAGTTTTGCTCCTGACTTTGCTGATTTTATTTAAGTGAGTCGAACTCCTCAGCTTATTTGGTTTTGTTTTCCTTCTTCTTGCCAATGGTTAAGTTAAAAATGAGAATTTCTGATTTAATTCTATTCATGATTGATTCACACCTTAAAGAAAAAATGGGGGTAATCAGAGGGGAAGAAACTAAAAGAAAAACAATAATAATTAGTCAGTTGAGATGATTGAAACCCAAGGAGAAATATGGTAGCAAATCATTCGCCATTTTTTCTACATAAAAATTGTGAGAATTGTTGAGAATTGATAGAAAGAAAGAGCTTAAATGATTTAAGAAGTAGGGCATGAATTGAAAGATCAGTAGGCTATTAATTAGAACCCCTAAGCATTGATTAGACATAAGCCCAATCGTTTTAATTATGATTGAAGCACATTTCATGAATTTTTTGGGCAAAATTATAGGTTTACCCTCTAAGTCTTAAGAGCATGATATGAATTAGGTTTGATCTAAAGATGTTCGAGGATTAGTTAGAAAACACTTAATTGAAGACAGAACACTTTAAAACACTTCAAGCTCAAGTTAAAGTATAAGCTTCCTAGATTTTAAGAGCACACCCTAGGTGAGAGTTCATCTACTTAATTTCAAATGAATACTGATGTTAGACACCTGACCCTAATTCATAAGTTAGTTAAAGCAATAGACAAGATATGCACCAGGATATGATTCATGACTAATTTAATTAAAATAAATACGAAAATTCTCGTCATAACTTGACCTAAAATGAAACTCAATGCTCCGGGATTTGAGCTTGAATCTTACACTCAAGTCCTCCTGGCAATTGTGGGGAATCTAAATGCACATATAAATCTTCTACCCTTGGTCCTTGATACGTGACATTGTTTTTTGTTTTATTTGTTTGTGTCTTTTTCTTACAACTTATTTCGATCTCTGTGGGTCACTTTCAGTTTTTTTCAGGGTTTTCTATATGTTATTCCGTCATTTATTCTGTTATACATAAACACATGTTTGCCCTGCTAGCTAAATTTCTCTACTATACTTTTACCTGCGACACTAATTCCATTTACAGATACAACAATAACAAGAAACTCAGGTACCCAAAGTTTACAGTACATGTATAGTATTTTACTGTATTTTTTTATTGCTCTTTACGATATTTTTCCCTTATATTGCTTTTATTTACTGCACCTTATACTGTTTTCATTTACTCTATTTCATTATAACATAGTTTATGTATGCTTTAAATTAACTACAGGATCATCATGATAGAAAACTTTAGTTGGTTTACCTAGGGTGGATCACTATAAAACACTAAACCTGAAACTATTACTACATAAAGCATGAAGCAACTCTTCGTGAGGAGCACGACCAGGACGTTGCGGACGGGGGATGACAATCTACAACAGTACAACAAGTCTATGACAGTTAAACATTTTCCTTAGTTTAAATAACAAGCCATAGGATTCCGAGGTGGTTCGTCCGGCGCAACCTAAATCCTTACATTATCTTTAGGCTTTTGCACAACCCTGTTGTGCAATTATAAGTCCCAACACCTTTTGGGATTTCGGGTTGTCGTGTGGTGCTACATAAATCCTCCTATTTTCTTAGGTTATTTGCATGGACATGTATCGTGCAAATATAAGTCCTAAACTCTAAATAAATAGTAGGATTGAAACATTAAATAAATATCATTTTAAAGACATAAAACCCAACAATAGGATAGTTGGGAGACCACCAAGGTTTTTTTTCTCGGATTTGTGGTTTCTCCTACTCTTTTCTCCTTTGAATTCCTCAAAAAAATAATTGTTCCTACTCGAGTCACTTTCACTTGACTTTCCTGTGTTCTATCTTGAAAACCTAAACTTTGAAAATCTTGAAACAGAACCATCCATTTTAATCGAGAGTTTTCTTAAGTTATTTCAATCATTTAAGATGTAATTAATTGTAGGAGTTTGTCTCTATAAGGAACTTGAAACCCAGGTAAATAAACCTATCTAATCTTTATTTTAGGTAGGAAAACTTGTCGGTCATATGTAAAAGATTTTGCAGACCAAACGAATGTCACAAACCCCTTAGCTTAGGTAGCTAAGACATACTACAAGTGATATACTTATCATTCGGGAAAGTGTATTACTTGCAGTATTATGCTCGACCGTCTAAACTATCGAATATATGAGATCTATTTGGTCTCATTTATTTTCAAGAATTAAAATAATACTTTCTCATTTAGTTCAAAAATTAAAATACTATTTTTTTTTAAATCACAATCTCATTTAGTTCAAAAATTAAAATACTATTTTTTTTAAATCACAATTATATATATATATATATATTAAATTAAATCTAAAATTGATTTCCAGAAATTCTCCAGCATTTCAAAAAAAAAAAGGGTCGATACAGTATTAATTGATAATTATTCATTTAACACCAATAAAATTTTCTTATCATGTTTTTTATCTTTATTTTATTGGTTCTAAGCTCTTTATTCTAGTATTCCTTCTTCTAAGTTATATCAATAAATGTCTCAGTGTTTATATCCATATGATTAGCAACTATATTACCCTAAACAAGTATCTCATTTTGACACATTTGATTGATTTTAATTTTAATAATAATGTGCGATGTTGCAAAGAATGGCATTCACCTCTAGACATACAACACCCAAAATAAGAGAAGTTATTGATACTCATTAGGCTTTTATATTTTGTGTTGGTTGAGGATGTTACTACCTATCAATGATGGTCTTCCCTCCTAGATCTTAATATCCCTTTTACTCTGCATGCTTGTTGCCACTTCGTCGCTGTTGTCTTTCTAACTGGAGTGATTGCCATTATTTCTGATCTCCAATAATTATGAAAATTTTTATGTTGCTATAAACTACATATTTCATGTATTTCATTGGAGATCCAATGTTGGTTGAGAACTAATGCTTATTACAGTGATAAATCTGATTTGGAAATTTATTTTGTTATTCTAGAATGACAAAATGGAGAAAAAGGATTCATGTAGCCGACCCCACGTAGTGGGATTAAGGCTTTGTTGTTGTTGTTGTTGTTGTATTCTACAATGACTAACTGAACAATAGAGTCTCCTCCTTTTTCCAAGGAGTCATTTAAGTAAAAATGCTATATTATTCCCCCAACTCTTTTAATGGGGGCTAACATAGTTCTCACCGGAGACTATTTCAACTCATATTAAAACTTTTCAGGGACCAAATTGACGCTTTTTTAAACTCTGGAACTACAATGACTGACTCCCTGCAAAAAAGTTAGGGGAGCATTTTGACATTTTTCTCATACCAGCTGATGATTTTTTATACGGTCTTAGGAGCCCTTTTTGTTTTGACTTTGAATAGGAAAAAAAATTTCATAAAGTGAACTGATGCTTGATTCTAGCTTGATTCAGGATTTCCCTGAGAGACTTCTCTTGACTTACAAACAACCAGAGGAAGCTCCTACTGTTCCTGAAAATGAGGAACCACCTGTTGAAGATTTAAAGCCAGAACCAGCTGCTCCTGTCCAGCTTGAAGTTTCCTCTAGCCCTCTCCAGGAGGATGATAATGGAGATTTATTGGTAAGTTCGAGCGAATTTTTGAGGTCTCTCATCCTCCCCATCATCGCTGCCCGCTCTTCTAAATCTCGATTTTCTATGTAATGAAATCAAATTTTTCTGGCTTGGCAGGGACTCGATGAATTTAATCCGGCGGCATCGGAGATTGAGGAAAGCAATGCCTTGGCTCTAGCAATACTTCCATCCGGTATGCATGTTATTTTTTCGTTTGTGTGATAATCATAAGGGGATTTACATGCCTAGCATATGATTCTTATATGTTTAAATATTTAACTTCTAAACTTTAATATTTAAATGCATAACACTCAAGTCTTCAATATTATATAAAAGACACCATCATTATTAACATTTTACGCAAAGTGTTATATATGTAAATATCAGAATTTGGGTGTTAGATGTGTAATAAAGGGGATTTATGTACGGGCTACACAATCCTTAATATTTATATATTTAACTTGTAAACTTTAATGTTTACATAGATAACACTCAAATCTTTAGTTTTACATCAAAAGTATCACTATTATTACTAACATTTTAAAAGTGAAACACTTTTTCATGCATAGGTTTTGGCGTGATTATGACACTACAAGTATTATATATATGTAAATATCAAACTTTTGGTGTTAGATATGTAATTAAGGGGATTTTAAATACATGCTACACGATTCTTATTTTTTTTTATATATTTGAACTAATAATCTTTAATAGTTACATAACACTATAATCTTCAACATTACATAAAAAATACTCATATTACAAACATTTTTAAAGTGAAATACACTTCATGCATAATTTTTGTTGTGGTTATGACACAAAGTGTTATATATGTAAATATCAAACTTTAGTTGTTAGATATGTTAATAAATTAGAATTGTATGGCAAGCATGTAAATTTTTTGTAAGAATATTAATGATGATGATATTGCTGATATTAAATGGCAAGCATGTAAATTTTTTGTAAGAATATTAATAATGATGATATTGCTCTTCTGTACTCTCTGAACAGTTGCGGCCACCACCAACTCTGATGCTGAAAATTCATGGGATCCATCAGGCTGGGAGCTTGCCCTTGTTAATGCTGCTCATTCATCGGCCGTTAAAAGCCAGCTGGTTTGTTATATATATATTGGTGGCGGGGTCGGTGTAAGTTCCCTCAGGTCAAGGGTTCGATCCCACCATTGCACGTGGGCTTTGGAATTTTAGGCACATGACGCGGGCTCTCATCATAGGTCTGAAAAACGCATGGAAAATCGATATTTGGATTTCTGTCAAATATCGTTTTCCTTTTCAAAAAGAAATAGTCGGAGGCTATTATACGAGCCCCCAACCATCCTCATGTGTCTAACTATTTGAGGACAACTCTCACTAGATTCAGACTCATGAATTAAGAGGACTTACGACCTTCAAAGATGTTGCTCTATCAATAGGTCACGACTGGCAGCACAAAAACACACACACATATAAAATAAAGGTATTTATAAATGATAGAAAAGTTAAAATGCGAGTAAGAATAGCCGGAGGCTATTATACAAGCCTCCAACCACCCTCATGTGTCTAACTATTTAAGGACCGCTCTCACTAGATTGAGACCCATGACTTAAGGGGACTTACGACCTTCAAAGATGTTGTTTTATCAATAGGTCACGACTGGCGGCACACAAACACACACATATTAAATAAAGGTATTTATAAATGATAGAAAAGTTAAAATGCGAGTTAAAAATATAACACTTGTAACATGAGAACAAGTCTGACTCTTGGGAATTAAACATGTTATAATATATATATATATGTATATATATATATATATAAACTAAAGAATTACTATTAATTATAAACTTAACAATGACAATGCAAATTTCTTTAAAAATAAAACAAATGTAGGTGAAATTGCTCAATCCACATATAATTGTTATATTATATATCATAATCAATGATGTGATCTTGCATTTAAAGATTATATAAAGTGGTGAATGGTGCTGATATGAATTTCATTCTTTTTAAATATTTTTAAAAATTATAAAAATTAACTTTTGCTAGCGTAAATCATTATAAATTATCTTGTGAGCTATATGCAGAGATGAAAAAATTATTTCAACCAAAGCACCATCTTGTCAAATGTAAGAAGTAAAGTATAGATGTTATATATATAAATACATAGGAATTGTTGAGGAAGATTTACATACATACCACTTAGTTTCGATGTATTTACTGTCTAGCAGTTAAACTTCAATTTTTACATATATGTCATCTTATGCATTCATGCAAATGTGTATTTCACTTTTTAGAAGTCATAATAGTGGTATTTTTTATGATATATGAAATATTTGTGTGGTATAAATATAAAATGTAAAATTTAGATGTAATTTATATAAATACATAGGAATTCGGTGGAATGTAAATGCCGCAATTGTTTTTTATAGGGAAATTTACGCACATACCACGCAATTCTTATAGATCTAACACTTAAAATTTAATATTTATATTTATAACAGATTGTTCTTATAAACCTATCTATAAAAGGTGAATTTGACTTTTAAAAAGTTAGTAGAAGTGATATTTTTGATGTTACGTCAAAAACTCTATTGTTACAAACATAAGTATCAATGTTTAGATGTTAGATATGTAAATACATGAGAATGTATGTATGTAAATGCCCCATTTTGATATTACCTTCATCTCCATGTAAATCGTTTATTTACAATCCATTTTGATCGAAAATGTTGCGAAGAATATGTGGTGACGACTTTGATTGCGAGAACAATGCTTAACCAATTTGCATCGATTGCAGGGCGGCGGGTTCGACAAACTCACTTTGGATAGCTTGTATGATGAAGCCGCATATCGGCAACAACAACAGCAGCAGTATCATGATGTTGCAGCTCCGAATCCATTTATGGCGGCAGATCCTTTCACGGCGTCAAACGAAATAGCGGCTCCGCCGTCGGTGCAGATGGCTGCGATGGCTCAGCAGCAGTCTCTGATGATTCAATCTAATCCTTTTATGCAGCCACCAATATCTTCACAGCAACAGCAGCAGCACCCTCCTATCTTTGCAGGAGCTGAAGCAAACCCTTTTACAGACACCACTGGATTAGGAACATTCCCTGTGAACAATGATTATCACAAGAGCAGCCCTTTTGGAAGCTCCCAGCTCCTATAAATTCTGAATTGTGTTTTTTTTGTTTTTTTGTTTTTTGGGAAGATTTAAATACAAATCACTTAATTTCTATGTATTTACATATCTAATGCTTAAATTTCAATTTTTACATAATGCCACCTTATGGATGCATGAAAAGGGGTTTTTGGCTTTTTTTTTTAAGTTAAAATGATGGTATTTTTGATGTGATATGAAAGACTTGGGTGGTATAAATGTAAGAAGTAAAGTTTAGGTGTTTGATTGTGTAAATATATAGGAATTGGGTGGTATGTATATTGATGGCTACTTTTTAGTTTTAGTATTATTTTTTCTGAAGTATAAGTGATATTGGTTGCAGTTTACTGAGCTGAATTATTAGACTTTTTTTAAGATGAATTTGTAGACTAAATGGCTTGATGATAGTATTTGTTTTACCTTTAAATTTGCAGGAGATGAAGAGGAAATGTTGTTATAGAGAGGTAACGGCTGTATATGAAATACTTGTGCCGATTGCATTATCATGGAGTCGGCGTCGGTGGGCTGTTCTGTTAGAGTTTTGTCCGATGGAGAAACTTTGTGTTAATTTTCTTTAGTTTTTTTCACTTCTTTGGCTTCGTCGTGCTCGTCGTCGAACGGTTTGTGCATTTGACTTCTCCTATTTTGATTGTTTCGTCTTCAGTTGGCTTCTTTGTCGTCGTCAACATGCGTTGTTTCGCTTTCGACGTCGACAACTACGCACGTTCGTGTCTATGTCGTTTTTGTTTGTTTCGATGCCGACAGCTGCATTTCACACGTTCGCCTCTCCCTACTTCCAAATTTTCAGGACTTTGCAGTAGGAGGCGACGACACTTCTTTCGCCACTCACTGTTTCGACTTTTGATTATATCGGGCTAGCAGGTCCCTGCTTTGATGGCGCTCCCTCCTTCTGAATTTGGCAAAGCCTCTTTTGCCCACGTGATGGGTAATCCTCAGGTGGAGTCAACAGTTATTTTCCCCTCAAGCTGTAAAGATTGTCGGAATGATACATGTGATTGCCCTTTTTGTTAAGAATGCATGTAGAAAAGAGGGGAAAGCATCATTCTTTTTTTCTGACTTAGAAATTTCAACCCTTACTGAGAAATTCAAGTTCGCTCTTATTGAAAAATTTCAGTGGGGGCACCCACCTATGGAAATTATCAAAGAGTGTTGATAATTTCAAACTAGTAGATAAGTTGAAAGTGTGACTCATAGATGGGTGACATGTGTTGATTCAATTAATCGTGACCGAAGAATACACACGAATTTTCTCCAAAAAATATCTTAAAATTGCAAGCAAGTTAATGAAGTTACTCAAGTGGTCTCATAATTTTGACCCAAATTTTGAAATTCTCATTGTACCAATATGATTTAGTCTACCTAGTTTCAAGCTAAATTTTTTTAATCATCAAGTTCTTTTTCACCATCAGGTCTTCTACTCTATTGGGGTCATACTTGGGGACCTTATGAAGCTAGATCTGCCCACTTTCAATCTAACCAGACCTTCAGTGGTCAGAATACTTGTGGAAATGGATATTACTTTACCTGATGTTACTGATGTCTGGTTGGGCACAACTCATAATTAATATTGGCAACAATTCATCATGAAACACAAGTCTGCTTATTGTACTCATTGTAAGATGTTTGGGCATACCCTTGATAAATGTCCTAAGCTCCATCTTAATTTGAAACCTAAAGTTCAAGTGAATAAAGAGGGGCTAACCCCACTGCTCTGGACATATATGCTCTACCTGGGGAGGAAACTGCCACGAGACAGGATTTGCTGACTGATTTAATTGTTCCTGTGGACCCCCCTCTTGACAATATTGTTACTGTTTCTGTGATTAATGTGATGTTGGATGGCTATGCTGGGCAAAATACACCTTCAAACCCTCTTGAAAACAATACTGAAGGATCCTTACCTACAAAGGACAATGTTCAGACTAATAATCAGAAGAACCTTGCAAGTCCCCATCTTCAAGAAGTATTCGGTGCAGAGACGATAACTCATACTTCACATATACTAGAAATTATTGTGGGTACAACGATTGGCAATTCTTCTGCTACAACTTCACCACCTCATCTGTATGATCAATCTTCGGATGAGAAATGAAAAGTTTACACTTTCAGGAGGAAGAAGAAGAATTGAGATCTTTTGAGCTAAGGAATCTAATGGAAGATACTTTGGTTACTTCGGGTAATGGTACACACTTCACCAATTTGTTAACTATCTCTCTTCAGAGAATTAGAGGCAAAGGCAGGACTAGATTGGATCGTACCTTACTAGTTTTGCGCCCTGATGGTTTGGGTTTTTTTGATTTTATATGTGACCTTTTTTTTTTAGTTTTTTGTGTGTGTTCTATCGTGTGGGTTGGATGCCTACTTTTGGGTCCACTCATACAACATATCTGTATTATTTTCTCTTTAATATATTAGTTATTAGGCTTTATTATATATAAGAGAAAGCCCCAGGGCAAATATATTAATATGGAAAAGATACAGAAATATTATATGAGAGGGCCTACAAAGAAAGTCCAACTCATATAATACAACACACACAAAACTCAGATAAAACAAAGATACATAAATGTAAAAAACCAAAATGCTACAAAATTACACAAAAGTGCTAAGGACGTCCCACTTTAGTCCTCCTGCCTCTAGTTCTCGGAAGTGAGTCGACTAACAAATTGGTAAAATGAGTACCATTGCCCGTAGTAACCAAAGTATCATCCATCAGATTCCTAAGCTCAAGTATATCTTCATTCTTCTTCTTCCTACTGGATGTGTAGACATGTCATTCCTCATCTGATGATTGACTCATCGGATCAGTAGATTCCAAAGATGGTCGGACAGGTGTAGGTCGTTGCACGCCATGATCTCCATGAGCCTGAGTAATATTAACATCTTTCTGGACCTGATGAAGCGGTAGTGAAACAGTAGAAGTATTTCCATCTGTATTATCGGTGATAGGTTTCAGGGCAGGCAGGGCCAGAAGAAACTCCCTCTCCCCCAAGATAAGAGGTTTCAAAGACGGGGGAGTTACGACTGGGGACTGAATTGTTTTCATATTGCCTATGGGGATAGTGACGTCGTCTGGGGTATCCTTCTGATGATCAATATTGTCAAAAACTTGGAGCTGATCAGGAGGAGAAGGAATCACAGCCTCTAGCGGAGCAGTTTTCTTTTTTAGTCTGAGTTAGGGGTGTAGATAGTGACATTGAGAACTGGATGGTCGAAACATAAGACAATTCAAACAATACGGTGGAAAACATTCAATCTCTACCTTCTGCCAATATACATGGTGTTGTGTGCCCAACCAAATTTTCTCATAAGCGGGTGAAGTGATGTTTCTTTCAACAAATACTCTGGCTTCAGAAAGACAGGAAAGATTAAAAGTATGAATGTCCGTCTTGAGTTACTTTCCATAAGCTGAGGCAATAGTGTACAATACATTTTGAGAAAAAAACAATGAATTTTCAAACCATGGAGACGAATCCAAACCGGAATAATTGGGGGTTCAATTTATGGGTCAAAATCCACATACCATTTCAGAATCTTCATTGTTTTGTTATCAATTCATATTATCAATTCATCTTCATTGTTTTGTTATCAATTCATATTATCTTTCTAGCAAATAAGCGTATGTAATCTTCTTCTTTGAATAAGAATGTGTCAATGTGTCTCCCATCTAATAGTCTAATTTTTCATTCTCCAACAAGGTGCATAAGTTCAATTTTTTTGCGAATGAACTCCATTTTGAAATGACCATATATAAATTTCACAACCAAATACAAACGACTGGAGGAAGCAAGTTGAATTACTTCAACTTTTGTAAAAAAGATGGCAGACTGCTCATTCTTCTTATTAGATTTCTTGATGTCCTACGTCCACTCAAACGAAGAAGGGAAAGATGACGATTTTGGTGTACATGAGGCGTGGACACCCGCAAGAGCAGCTACATATGATTTGTCTGAAGTCATCCTCAACGGTAGGTGTGGCGTTCAGAGAAGAAAGCAGCTCTGATAAATGAGGGAAAAAATCGCGTAGAAATAGCCAAAGCTAAAAAAGAGAGGACGTTGTGAGACGGACAAGCGCAGAGAAGTCGCAAAACAATTAAGAGGTACCCGCGAAACGGAGCCGCAGAGCACGCAAGAGATACCCGCTAGATGGGCCGCAGAGGAGCCGCAGAGCCTGGAAGTCCCGACCCAGGAAAGCTCGTGAGACAAGAAGAGGGGAGACGAGCCTCATCTCAGAGCTGGAGAAGAAGTGGGGGAGACGAACGGAATCGAGCACGAAGAAGCTGAGGAGGAATCAGCGAAGTCGTAACTGTTGCTAGGGTTCGCCATCGGGCAGAGTTGAGCAGGAAGGAAGACGATGTCATTATATATATAAATATATATATCCGCAA
>NW_018164536.1:6499219-6503613 GCF_001263595.1 Phalaenopsis equestris
TATATATATATATATATAGACACACACACACACGGCCTAATGTTTAGAATTAACTAAAACTAGCTTTGTGGTTCGGAGATAAAAACATTTAACTAACTATTCATCTTTTTAAAACTTTGAATAAATATAAAGAGTTGTTAGTTATCCACAAGTGCAATAAAAAAATTTAAATCATTCGATAGTAAAAGAAATCTGCAAGTAAAATCTCAATCCACACAATTATATTTGTTTATTCAAAAGAAAAAGTACAAAAACAAATTATAAACATACCATACTAGTATCTATCAGCTGCAGTCCTGCTCTTGTAAGTCAAGTTTCTTCTATCAGACAAATCAATCTAATTATTTTTCAGAAAGAAATCATTAATTACAATTATAAGTATAATTTAGTCAAAAATTATAATCTAATTAGCATTAAATTTTTAAGTTATGTTATGCATGAATAACTAAAATAAAATGTAGCTTATTTTATTAAAACTTTAAATTTTTTAACTTCTCGTTTCACTTTAAGAATTTATCGTTTTTAATATTTTTAAAAGTAATAACAGGATAATCGTCATACGCGAAGATATCCTTAAAAATATGTTCAAAGACACCCTCAACTTGTACCCGAATGTATACCTTTATTATTTTCTTTAACGTGCATATTGCATCCCCCTCTTAGTATCATATGGAGATAATCATGTATTATTTAAACATTTACATTTCATTTCATATGATTTAAAATCATTTAAAATGCATATTCATACATCCATTATTGTCCTCCCATTTAGGTTACCATTTCAGACTATTAAAATACAAAACATGAATGAAATACTTATTTTAAACTATTTAATAAATCACTTATTCATTTTAAATAACATTAATTCAATGCATAAAATAAAGTCATCATTCATCTTAACTTATAAGAGACTTTTGAATTAGCTTAACCCTTTGCTTTATTGTGCTTCCCTTGGCACTTTGAGCTCTCTATTGAACTTTGATTCATTTGTTAGATAAATTAATATTAATAAAGTTAATTTGTAAATATTGTTGAAATGAAATTAACAACACTATTGATTAACTAATTTATATAATCAATACATAAAACTTGTAAATCCTTACCTTATCCCTCGTGAATGTCTTGTTCCATCTCTTCCTCATTTACTAAGAAATTATAACTCTTTAATTCCCAGTTAAATGTTCTTCAATAAGAGGCATTGTTTTAATTGGACTTTTAATTAATATTGTATAAATAACACGCGCGCGCGCACACGCACACACAAATTCATTAATTAGCTTAATAAAACTTAACATACCTTAAAGTCTTTTAGTTGTCTAAAACTCTTTCTTTTCCTGCACAAGGAAATCCTGTCACCCTTTTCTCCTTAAATTTTCAACTTACTAGTTCTGATCATGCTACAATTAAACTTTCTGTTAACATTCATTAAATAACATCACACTCACATTTGTACAAAAATATTTAATTAATGTAATTAATTAAAATGACTTAATAAAGCTCTAAAGTTCACCTTGACATCGGTTGTCAAAATTACCCGCCTCATGCACGCGAGCTCTCTTCCTTTGCATCCCTTCGATCTTGACAAAACTCAACAAAGCAGTGCATGGCTTCAACTCCCCTTCCTCCTCTTCTTCCTTCATGCAAGCATTGCAGATCGCGTCTCCTCCTTTATTCCCCCATGCACGGCTCGACAGTCCTAACGAGAGTACAGTTCACTTTCAGGATTGCTTCCTCTGATCGCAAGCACGCCGCTAAATTCTAGTAAGTGGAGCATGTGAGAATCACCTCCTTCTTCAGGTAAGACTCGACACGAATATGACGTCGCACGTGCATAGTGTCGAAGCCGCTCGATGACCTATATTCTTTCGAATTTTCTTCTTCTACTTCCTATGACTTCTTCAATTGACTAGGGCATGACAGAGGCGTCGTACGTTCTCTTCCTCTTCTTTCTTCTTTTTTCAATCAATTAGGGCACGCACGAGATCTCTATCTCGATCTCTCCTTTGTTCCCTCGCTCGTTCGATGGTTCGAATGGAGAGACGATCGACCATAACAATATGTTTCATCCATGAGGATGCATCTTTCCAATCGCCCGCATCTTTTTATTTTTTCATTATTATAATTATTTTTTTTTCTCAACAAGACGAATTCAACGAGCCTAATATTACTCAATTTTAATATTGTTAAGGCACTGAACTGTCCATCGAATGTTGTCTGATCGAACGAATCTCTTTGGATCTTCTGATCAAAGTGGTTCATATTTTTGCATTAATTGCATTTAAAACTCTATAAATAGAGTCTCACCCCTCTCATGAGGAGGATAAGAGCTTCAGTCTTGAAGAAAAGATTGAAGCTTTGAGAAGGAGCTGACTTCCAACACCACTCTCACATTTGTCGACCACTGTTGACCACTGTCGACTATCGTCAACCACTGCTAACCATCGTTGACCAGCACCGACCGCTGTCGACCACTGCTGACCACCGTCGACCACCACCAACCATTTTCGACCACCATTTTTTTGTCGCTGCAAATTGCTATCGGTCACCGCTCATTTTCTGAAAAAAAAAAAAATTATATGCACGTCAATGTTGTAACTTGGGAGATCTTCTAAACCTTTTCGCCCTTAGTTCCTGGCAACAAATTTATCCACATATCAATCCCCGTTTCCTAGTGTATATACTAGTTATTTTCCTTTATATGAGTGTGTACCGAATTCACATGTAATGCTAAGGTGATAATTTATTACTCTACCACTGTGAATTTTCTAGCCCGCATAAGTTTGGCGCCATTTGTAGGAACAGAGCATTCTCATCACCAAAGTACTTGCTAGACTTGCTACATGGTCATCAGGCACAACACTCATAACAGCGAAACATGCCGCTCCAACACCCATCATTCCAAAAGGAAGTCAAGGAGCCAAGAGTGTCATGCCTCTACATTCTCTAACTCTATAAGGTGTCATCCCACTGACGAAGGTGTCTCAAGTCCTTCTAAGGAAAACTAAGTACGCAAGATGAAGACATATCAACTAAATATTCTATAACTCCTACACGTGGAGCAACAACCACAACCCAAAGAAGCTTACTTAACACCAATTCAGCATTCAACAGGATATACCCCACTCACTGGGTTCTCTCTCGATGAAGAAACCATTCCCCTGTCGCGACATGACGATGCTTTCTTCGACATGACAAGTTCCACTCATCCTTCTCATTTATATCACTTGGCCTCGCCTTACTATCACTTCTACTAATATCATTTGTGAGAGCTACGACGCCTAGTTCAAAAAAAGTTCCTTCCAAATAGAAGGGATTTATTTTCTGCTCTCCGCAACTTCCAAAAATCTTCTCATTTGGCTGATGCGATTCTCTGACACTCTATCCCAATGGGTTTCAAACTCCCGAATATTTATGCCTATGAAGGGGTAACTGACCTACACAAGCACGTCGACCACTATGAACTATCATGCACATTCATCGTGCCTCTGATGTGCTTCTCTGTCAAGTTTTCTCTACTACTCTCAAGGGTCAAGCTTGAACATAGCTATCCCCGGGGGCACAATCGACACCTTCAATGAGTTTGTCAGACTATTTGTAGAGCAGTTCATAACAAATAGAATGATCATCAAATATTCATCCCACTTATTTGGAGTTCACCAGAATGAGGGGGAATCTCTCAGGGAATACTTTCGCAGATTCTCCACTAAAGTCCGTCAGATTCCCATAATGGATCTAAAATTACTGAGAGGAGTGTTTCTTGGAAGGCTCTGCCCAGGACCCTTCTACTCATTACTGATGCAAGAAACAGTTCGCTCTTATGTCGATCTTGTCCACCGTGTTAAAGCTCAAATCTATGCAGATGAGGTCATCAGTGCACATACGGAACAATTTTAGCGATTAGGGGGCAAGCATAAGAATAATGTCAGGGATACTGATCAAATCTCAAAAAGAAAAAAATTTGGACCACAAGGGAATCGTGAGTCTCGATTAGAAAAAAAATACAAATCATGTGCCAACATCCTGATGGTCATCAAGGATGAAGAGTTTGTCAAGTGGTCAAGGTCATTAAAAAATTCATATGGTGGATACCAGTTTAGTATTGTCATTTCCACTAAGCAAAAGAGCATTCAATAGAAAAATATTTTCAATTGGAGTTTTGGATGACTTTTAATTTCAGTTTGAACATTTCTTGCCTAAAAAATATCTCGAGATTCCTGTCACGTCTTCATATTCATGCAAAACGATGAAAATTTGTTGATGAAGTATCACTCCTTTCTCGTATAAATAAGATGACATCTATTCAATCTTTTTCCTTACGCCACATATAATTACATAGAAATTAAGCGGTATTTATGTAATTCTTTCTTAATTATTTTATTATAAATTTGTTCAAT
>NW_018164536.1:6504302-6505353 GCF_001263595.1 Phalaenopsis equestris
CACTGTTCGTGTTTGGTTCGTTTAACAAACCGAACGAAAAAAATTTGTTCGTGTTCATCTCGTTTACTTATCGAACGAATCGAACACGAACTCATTGACGAACCGAACACGAATTGTTCGCGAACAACGAGCTTTTTTGACAGCCCTACCGTGAAGTCACAAGTTCGAATCGTAGAATTAAGTCATTTATGTAAAAATGACTTAATTTTTATGTATTTACATATTTAACGGCTGTATTTTAATTTTTACATATATGTCATTTATATATTCACAAGTTCGGCTGTATTTTAACTTACCCATGCATGAAAAAATGTATTTCACTTTCAAAAAAAATTAAATTTTTAATGTCATATAAATGATTTGAGGGGTATAAATATAAGAAGTAAAGTTTAGGTGTCGGACATGTAAAAACATAAAAAATGGGTGGTGTGCATGTAAATACCACTAATAATAATAATAATAATAAATAATGGTAATGATAAATATTTGCTTCCTAATTCTATAACTTTTTAATTAAATTATGTTTAGGGAGGCGATGTGGTGGCGGTGCGGCACTGCACCGCAGTTTTGTTTGTTTGGGTAAACTGCAGTTTGGTATGTTGTTCAAAAAGCTGCCCCTGAAATCTTTGTTTTCCCACCACTTCAAGTTAGGTGCGGTAGCAACTTTCTAGCTACGATCTGATTTTGAAAAGAAATATTAATAAATTGTAATAGTCACCGCAACTTTTTGAATACCAGATTATTATTTTGTAGTTTCACAACTGTTTTTTTAAGTAAACTGCAGCTCCCTAAATATACATTCTCTTTAATTTTATGTTTTTAATTTTATATCTCTTAGTTTAAAGATTTAAAATGTCAATATTTTTTGTTGTAATTATGTGATATTAAGTATTTTCTTGGGGGCATTTTACAAACATGTCAGTTAATTCTTATATATTTGCAAATGTAACATCTAAATTTTATTTCTTGCATTAATACCACAAAAAAGTTTATATTATATAAAAAAACATCATTTAAGTTACATAATTCTTTTAACTATATATATATATAT
>NW_018164536.1:6505529-6518733 GCF_001263595.1 Phalaenopsis equestris
TATCCATATATATATATATATATATATACCTAATAATATTAAATTAATTTTGGGGCAGTTAGATAAAGACCACTCAAAACTTGTTATTTACGAATCAATCTCTCTTTTTCGTCCATTTTTCAAATTCTTACTCAAATATCAAAATTCATGATAAGAACCCAACTCATATTTTCATTTTTATCAAATTCTCAATAGTTTGATCATGGCTATAATTGTAAAAAAAAGACTCGATGTTGGCGAACAATTAGTGTTCAGTTCTTTAAATAGCTCGTGCTTGAATCATTCCTTACATAAGCAAGCCAAATACGAACAATTTTTTTAAGCTCGATTTATAAACGAGCAGAACACTAACAACCATTTGTTTGATCGTGTTAGACTCGCTTTAGCTCGAAATAAAAAAATTAGATACATTATTTATAATATATATATATATATATATATATACTTAGTTTAGATCACTATAACTCGCGTGTTCATGTGATTCTGCTTTTTATAGTGCATATAAATGATGCAGATTACTAACTAATTTAAATGAACCAATTTCGAGTCGAACACGAGCCGAGCACGAACAAAAATATGTAAATCAAATAGAATAAAAACATTCTATTGACAAACAATTTCGAACACGAGTCAATTTCAAACATAAGTAAATTTGAATCAGCGGAACATGAGCCCAACCTGAGCTTACTAAAGCTCGACTCGTTAACAACCCTAATCACCGCTTGGTAGCTAAAAAAATTGTGATTATTTTGTAAATAGTAATATTTCAAATGATCTGAATGTAATTATCCAATTAATTATTAGACTCATTTAATTAGAATATAATAATTATTCTTTAAAGAGTAAGACTATTTTGATCCATATATGAAAAAAAATATAAAATATTTTGATTTTCACGCACCGTCTCTCATAATGTCTTTTAAAAGATTTAAATAGGTCAGATAAATTCGTCGTTAAGTTAAATTCAATTTTCACATCTCTGGTTGGATTTAACGGATTTAGGGCACGAAAAATATATTTCAAATAAATTTATATCAAACACATTAAATGAATTATTAAGTTTAACCTTAATTAATTCAAACATTATTTTAAATATAATAATATTTAGATTTAATAAATTTAAATTTACCTTGAATCCTACTAAATGGCCAAATATGTGGGCCCCACCTGCTTTCCCCAACTCCAACGGCTCTTTCCTCCTCCCTCAGCAGGCTCCGGCCGGCTCATTTCTCCAGCATTAAAATTTTAAATTTTAACGGGTCAATTCTACTTTAAATAATCACTAACTCTGCTAATTAATCCCAAATCAAGACAAACTAACTCGTCTTCTTCCTCTGTTTCTGCGACATCACCATTTGAGAAAGCTCCGACATTCTTTCTTCTGTAAGAAGCAAAAGTTCAGAGGAAAGATTTAAGCATTTATTCGTCTTCCTCTACCTCACTCCACAACGATTCTTCCTTCGTTTCTCTCGCTGTTGCTCGCCCATTGCTTGAAGCCTCTTCTTCCTCTTTTCTCTTATGTATGAAAGGTTTGCAGAAATTTGTCTTATGCGTTCTTACTGATTCTTGCTGTTTTCTGTAGCAGTTTTGGTTCGATTGTGAGAAATGTTAGGGTTTTGATTCTTATTTTTGTCTTCCCTGAAGGTTGGTTTTTAGGGTTTGAGAAAGCGGATTAGGGTTTAGTTCGTTTGGTCTTTATACTTCGTCTTCTAGATTTTTCATTTGAAAACTAAAGAATGATTTTTATGCTGCTGGAACAGTAATTTTTAGGGACATTTCACTCTTACTATGGAAAAAATATTCCGTGCCGACACCGCACATCCGGATGACCATCCACCGGCCGCCACGTCGTCATACACCTCATCGACGGTTGACGTGACGGTCGGTGGTTGGCTGTCCGGATGTGCGAACATCCGGACACAAAAATTTTTTCCTTACTATGAGGGTGTTTGGTAGCGTTATTTAAAGAAGATTTAGTCATAAATTTAGCATAAGTCCGACTAAACATTAAAAAAATGAAAATTAAATCGAGCGTTTCAGTAAATCAAAAATCTTCACGTTTTGTACTTTCTTCCTACATCATGTCTATTTTAAGATGTAATTGGGTTCAGTAAGTCTGATTGGGAGACGGATTTAAGAATTTCTTCCTCACTCGCAAGTTCATCTTCATTGCACTGATGATCAGATTTACTATATTTGATAAGCCTTATTTAACGTAAATTCAGGGTGCAGTCAAACAATGCATGTGTTGCATACATTCCACACTATTCTGATGAATTTACATATCTAACATCTAAAATTTGATTTTTATATTTGTAACATTTTGTTGTTGTTATCCCATGCATAAAAAAGGTGCATTTGATATTTAAAAAGTTAGTGAGATGGCATTTTCAATGTGATGTTAAAAATTTAAGCATTATGAATGTAAATAAATATTAAAGCTTAGGTGGTATGTATCAAAATGCCTATAGGTAAATTTGCCCGTAGGAAAATCTGCACACACACCACAAAAGTTTTATGAATTTACATATCTAGCATCTGAAATTTTATATTTATATTTTTAGCACCTTGATGCTATCATCCTATGCTTAAAAAGGCGCATTTGACTTCTGAAAAGTTAGCATTATGAACTGATATTTTTGATATAATGTTAAAGATTTAAATACTATGGGTGTGAATATACAAAAATTAGATATTAGACATGTAAACACATAAGAGTTATGTGGTATATATGTAAATACCCCTAGAAAAATTTGCACATGTACCACAAAATTTGTATGAGTTTACATATCTAGTACCTAAAATTTCATATTTACATTTTAACACTATGGTGCTATCATCATATGGATTAAAAGGTGCATTTGACTTCTAAAAAGTTAGTCTAGTGATATTTTTAATGTGATATTAAAAATTTAAGTACGATGAATTTATATATAAAATAAATAGATGTCAGACATGTAAATACATAAGAATTATGTGGTATGTATGAAAATGCCCCATGATGAGATAAGTTGCAACATGATTCTAATGTTTCTCCTACTGCTAATGCACATAATATTTCAAATTTACAGGTAGAAGGTTGGATTTGAAACTTCTTTTGGAAAGAAAACTATGGCTACACTTGGCGACATTGGTCTTGCTGCAACTATAAACATTCTTAGTGCCTTTGCTTTCTTGCTAGCATTTGCTATATTGCGTCTGCAACCATTCAATGATAGGGTTTATTTCCCAAAATGGTACCTTAAGGGAGTAAGGACTAGTCCGACGATCTCGGGCTCATTCGTGCATAAGTTTGTAAATTTAGACTTCAGATCATACATGACGTTTCTTCAATGGATTCCTGCTCTCAAAATGCCGGAACCGGAGCTGATTGATCATGCTGGATTAGATTCCGCTGTTTATTTGCGAATATATCTATTGGGGTATGTCATTTTTGTGATCTTTTTTACCATCGTAGAGGGCTTGTTTGTGATCAATTTTATTTTTTCATTTTTAAAAACATGTTAGTGTTTTTTTGCGTGTTCTTACTTCTTGTTTCTAAAAATAGATTAACATATTTTTGAAAACACTCAAAATAACTTATATTTATTTTGAGTGTTCTTAAGAAAAAAGTGCCCCCTTAAACATTTGGATTGATTCAATTTCATCATGTTGTTTCCCAGACAGTCAATCGCTTTAATGTGTGATAAACTACATTCTTATGTGAATTTGGATGAAACATTTAATTTTAGGGGTATTCACATACATATCATCCAATTCATATTTATTTGCATATCTATCACCTAAAATTTATATTTTTAAATTTATAACGCCCAAATCTTTCATATCACATCAAAAAAATCATCATTTTAACTTTAAAAAAAGCAAAATGCACATTTTCATGCGTAGGTAAGATGCAATGCACGTATGTAAAACCTGACCCAAATCTTTCATATCACATAAAAATACTACCATTTTAACTTTTAAACAGTGAAACATACCTTTTCATGATAAGAAAGGTGGCCTCCACATAAAAATTGAAGTGTGTGAGTGTTAGATATGTAAATTCATAGGAAAGAGAAAGAGTGGTTCTAAATGTAAAATGAGGCTTTTGAATGGTTCTACATTCAAAGCTTTCAGCTACAGCTTTCTTATTTTCTGACTCTCTTTTCAGTATTTATATAAATAACCATGAGGCATTTTTGGCTCATGTACATGTTTCCTTAATTGCAATTGCTAAATTTAATTTGCAATATTTTCCATAATATGACATTCTAATATAAAATTTTCTTTTTTTTTTAGCTAATGTCTTCTTTGGCCATCTTGTTACAGGCTTAAAATCTTTGCTCCTATCTGCTTGTTGGCCTTTGCTGTATTGGTTCCTGTTAACTGGACAAATAATACTCTGGAGGTTGAGGCTACAAAGGCTTCGGATTTGGAGTTTAGTGCTATAGACAAGATTTCTATTTCCAATATTCCCACAGGATCAAATAAGTGAGAAATCTAATTATAACATTTATTTAGCATATTTTTGCTTAATATCTCTTGTGAAATGTGTTGGAGAGAAATGTTATGAAACATGGTGTAAACTTTGCTTTTTAAGGAAGATTTACATGCATATCTCTCAATTCATATGTATTTATGTATCTAAGACCAAAACTTCAATTTTTATATACATGCCAACTGACTGCAAAATTTTGAAAGTAGAATGCCCTGATTCTAGTAGTTGAACAAAATCATGAATTAAATATCAAATACCAAAATAACTGTAAGATTTATCAACTTAAACAACGGAAACCAACACCTATGAACGAACCCTATACATGAAAAGATGCATTTCATTTTATAAAAGTTAAAATATTGGTATTTTTTGATGTGATATGAAAGAGTTGGGCAGTATAAATGTAAAAATCGAAGTATGGGCGGTAGATATGTAAATACGTAAGAATTGAGTGGTATGCTTGAGTGGTATGCATGTGAATGCCCATGTGAATGCCTTTTTTTTTTTAAGACTTCTCATATGCTTTTGCTTCATTAAATAGGACATCATGATTAAATTTTGATTTAAAGCTAGTTATAGCTTATTTCTTGGGTTATAATTGCTTCTATCCAATATTTAGAAAGATTTATAGTAATAGATATGCAGCAAAACAAATCAAATGAGGCCATGATTGAGAAGAAAGAAATGAATGAGAGGAACTGATCCCATGTAAATAATCTCTTGATATGTGTCTTGTATAAACATCTGTTAGATAAATTGCCCTAATTGCTTAAGCTAACAAGATCAAGCAAAGAATTCTTATGCCATGCTTTAGCTAGTTTGTTACAAAAGAGAAGAAAGTTATCCACAACTCTAAATTTTTTCAATCTTTTAAATTGAACATTTGTGTAATCATGTTTAAATAAAAGGGATAATTATATAGAAACACCGAAAAAATTGATATTTACAAATTAAGCACCCAGGTGATTTTTTTGAACTATTGAACCGATGTCTTTTTGCATGCCAAGATTAAACTAATGAGAATTTGATAAAAATGAAAATATGGTTGGGGTTTTACCATGAATTTGGATCTTTGAGTGAGAATTTGAAAATTAGATGAAAGAGTGTGGTTGATTGGTAAATAACAAGTTTGGGTGGTATGTAAGTAATTGGCCCCATAAATAAAAATGCAGAGCTTAAAATCTTCTGCACTATAGGGATTATTTATGGAAGCAGAGAACTAAGGTAGTGTAATTATACATAACGAAAACTATTCCACTGGACTTACAATCTTGTCTAGATTAGGATTGTCACAACAAAGTGTACTAAGATTATTAGATATATAAATCAAAATCATGCATATAATAGAAGCTCTATCCTAAGGAACATGGTCTGTTATGCATGTATTTTGTCCCAAAGTGAGAAAGTCCTTTATATGCATGTAGAGCTAGCTATGCTAAGAGAACACACAACTTGAGCTTTTCTTATAGTTCCAAATACAACTTTCTATACAATAATTTATGAAGAAAGTTGTGATTAACTCAAGCTGTACAATACAAAATTAACAAATATACTCTTATGCTATTGCAGATTTTGGGCACACTTGGTGATGGCATATATGTTTACCTTTTGGACTTGCTATGTGTTGTTCAAAGAATATGCAATAATTGCATCGATGAGATTGCATTTTCTTGCATCAGAAAAACGCCGTCCAGATCAGTTCACAGTAAGAAGTTCTTTACCTGTTTCTAACTTGGAGCATTTACATACATACGGCACAATTATTATGTATTTACATATCTAACAACTAGATTTTCATATTTACATGCATACCCCTCAAATCTTGAAAATCAGTATGTTTTAGAAAGTGAAACACATCTTTTCATGCATAGTTTTATGACGCCAAGGTGTTATGAGTGTAAATGTCAAACTTTGGGCGTTAGAAATGAAAATACACAAGAATTGTATAGTATGTTTGTAAATTTTCCTTCTAGTTTTTTGTCATGCTGCCAAACAAACAAAACAAATATCTTATCTTCTTGTTTGCAGACATTTTTTCAGTGAAATATGTATATATATTTTTTTTTCTTAGAAAATCATAGGGTACTTATGAATGATGGCATGGTAGGTAGTTATTCTGAGCACTTAGAAATTTGCAAATATCTCCCTGAGCTTTTGTTTTATTTGTTGCAGGTCCTTGTAAGAAATGTCCCAGCTGACCCAGATGAGTCAACCTATGAGCTTGTAGAGCACTTCTTCCTTGTCAATCATCCAGAGCACTTTCTAACACATCAGGTAGTTTGATTACATTTATGACTTAAACTACTTGTTTATTTTGAGGATCAATGAAGTATTTTTCTTTCAATAATTTGCTAGACATTTTTTTTTGCAATTATTAATTTTTATTTGAATGTTGAGAGAAATAAACCTTTTTGATATTGCTTTAGCAGCAAACTAAAACCTTTCCAATAGTCCTTACTTGATAACCATAAAAAACCTGTTTAATAGGAACATGAGTAATTAAAAACCTTACATTTCCCATTAATCAACCTTCGAGTGAAATACACTTCTCTTTCTCATTGCAAGTCTCCCTTGATTGGATTCAAAAAAAGAAAAAGTAATGGAGACTTCTAATGGTGGCCTTAGCTCGAAAAATAATAGAGACTTTTTTTTATAAGAATAATGATTTATTTATGTAGATATTTTTTTCGTTCTATGTTGAATCAACCTTTGTGTTCTATGATGAGGTTGTAATAGAGTAAATTGTTAAAATATTCCCCTAATTGTTTACATAGGGCCGTTTTAGTCTCTAAGTCTATAGATATAGTTCTTTGTGGGGACTACAAAAGTCTATCTCAACTCATATTAAAGAGTTTGGGGAGCAAATGGACACTTTGGGGACCAAATGGACACTTTTATAAACTCAGGGACTAAAATTATTCACAATAAGATTTAATTATAAAAGTGTTACTAAACCAAAATACAAAAGACTATTTCTACTCATATAAAGATTTTGGGGACCAATGGACGCTTTGGGGACCAAATTAACACTTTTATAAACTCTAGGACTAAAATTATTCACGATAAGATTTAACTGTAAAAGTGTCACTAAACCAAAATACATAAATAACATCTAGCAAGATACATAAAATCTTTCAATTTGATACGACAAAATAAGTGATATGATAAAATTCACATTACATAAAACCAAACATAAAGCACAACATTCTACTAACTATTTCCAACAATTTCTCTTTCTATAAACAAATTCACTCTTATATATCAGACTAACAGAGCTTTTCTTGAAAGAACAGTTAAATTACGGATTAAATAAAAAATTGCTTATTGAATAATTATTATTTTATTATGTATTATTTTTCTATGCAAATGCCTAACATAATTTATCAAAATAATATACTAATCAATCTATAATAAACTTTATATTTTTTATTTTATAAAAACGCTATTGTTATATCATCTTAATTATATTTTTATTCTTTTAATCATTTATATTTTTTTAATTTCTTTTTCTTTGAGAAGTCATCACACGAGTATCATCGAAACCTTCTTCAGTTAATATTATAATAGCAAAACCATTTTTATTTTGTAATATAAAAACACAACTATTTTTGTTTTCTTTTCTTTTAAAATGCATGAACAAAATTACATCTCCAACTAGTATCATAAAGAGGTGATTTCTAATAGACTTAATCATTTATTTTTCATTGAATTTATATTGAAGTTCTTTGAATCATTAAATCAATTTATCTTAATTTCTGTGCAATATAAAAAGTGATGCAATGTAAATCATAAAATAATTATTTTATTTTTCAGTTTTTTTTAATCATAGAGATGCTATCAAGTTTTTTTGAAATAATGAAATATTTATTTGAAAACACAAATACTTTTAAATAAAAGAAAAAAAATTAAATGTATATAAAATAATAATTATTCATTTAAACTTTTTTTATGATTATTACAGTCTCGTAATCCTTAATTTCCTCCTCTATTTGTGTCCATAAAAATAGCACATAACATTATGTTAAATTTATTATTATTTTTAGTCATTTTTTCAAATCTATAATTGTTCTCTACTCAAAATCCTAAACTATTTCACAAATACGTATTACTTTAGGTATTTGTGTATTTTCTAAATTCAAAGATATATACTTAAAACTTACCTCAAATTCCCTCTCTTATGTCTAACTCTTTCTACCTTCCTACTCAATAATTTGAAATTATTAAAATTTGATATCATGTAGTAAAACTTACTATTTACATTATCAATCTCAATTTAAAATAGGTATTGCTGACATGATTAATGTTGTCAACCCTCCTCACTTGGAAACTCAATTTCTCATCAAATTAAATCCATTATTTAATTTCACAAAATTTTATTATTAATTTAATAACATTTTAACTTAAGACACGGAATAACGAGTGCCCATAGGGAAGCAACTTGTTCTTCGAGTGATGAAGGTTCATTCTTCTTTCTTATGTTACAAAACAAGGATTTAGTTAAAGAAACTGAAAGCAACTGGTTCTTTGATTGATGAAGGTTCTTTCTCCTTTCTTAAGTTACAAAACAAAGATTTAATTAGAGAAACTAAATAGCATATATAATAAAATTGATTTAATATATAAGAATATGTATTTTTGGCTCTCTTTTTTTTCTCTCAATATCTTTTTAATCTGAGATTAGATATACACTTTGGACGTGTCTCTGCTAAGTTCTTTAATTTCACATAATCTGAGATTAGATATACACTTTGGACGTGTCTCTACTAAGTTCTTTAATTTCACATTGCCTTCTCTATTAATGATTTTTTTTTTTTTGGCTTTTGCTTCAATTGAGGTGATCTCCCCACTCAATATGCTGTCAACATCGTCGAATAATTTTTTTTAAGATTCCAACATATATTATTTAGCTTCTTCATTTCCTTATGCTTTAGTGTTAATTTGATGTGAAAATTTATAGATGTGGCTGCAAAATATGAGACCACTTGAATAATCATTCTTCACGTGTGACCCATTAAAATATCTATATCCATAATCGTAATAGAAATCCTTGTTAGCATTAACGAACTATCGCAATAGAAGATATTTATTAGGTAACTTTCCTATATTTTCTATGTTGAAAACTCATATACAATGAGCACATAATAACCTCATCATTTTAAAGTTTTTGTAACTACAGCTTATTTAAGAATCTATCTTCTCAAATTTAAGAATCCAAGGTTTTTTCTATCCCCTTATTATCCAATTTTTTAATGTAATATTCTCAAGAACTATTAAAAGATAAGTCTATAGTAAGACCACACTCCCCATGTAAAGACTCTTTTGCTTCAAAGAATGGATATAACTTCCTTGAATAAAATGAAGTTGATTGCCTCAACACAAGGTTGTTTTTAGCAACAGGAGCAATTACGGATTGAGTACATCTGAAATCCTCATTATTCTCATTTCGTCTTTATACTTTCCTGACATTTTCAAGTCTCAGAAAATAATCAGTAATAGATCTTGTTTGCTTAGAGATACCATGGCAAACATTATTTTTAAACTCACTTATTTGTGTTGATAAGGTTTTCATTCTAAATATTACTTTATTAAAGGTTGTTGATCATTTATATCTGATATTGTACAAATCATCCAACCAAATATTGTCGCATGGATTTCTTTTTTAATCATGTCCGTTCATGTTTGTTCAAACTCCTCTTCGGAGTTGCACTTACTTATGCATTTGTAGAATAAATTGTTTACTGCCTTATTACCATCTCAACAATGAACATTTGAAGGAAATTTCTTATATATATATCACTAGAATAATCTATGTGAGTCTGTTATCATCCATTGTGCGAAGAAATATTTTTAATAACTAATTGAACTATTCAATTGTCTCGTCAGACGAAAAATCTACTCAAAAAAGAATATTTTGTCAATGATGGTTTACGTCAACAAAAGGAGCAAAACATAAGTTATATTTATTCAGTCTATAACTTGTATAAAAAATAATGACATCCCCAAAGCAGTCATAATCAAGCATTGACATGTTATTACTCCAAAAAAAGCTCATCAACCTACCAAACTCATCAATCTTAAAATCTCAGGCAAACATATTATCTGCAGCTTGTCTTTCTGCGAACAATTGTAATAGAGAGTTAGTGCTACCATTTTCAATTCTTTTTCTTCTATACTTTTGAATGAAATTGGATGCATTTATTTTCATACAGGCATGTTTCTCTACTCCTCGTAGCTATAATCTCTGCTTATATCATCGATCTGAGCACATCTTTATTTATTTCACTGGTATTTCTGCTTGATTTCAGAAGATACTTATCACTAAACTTCGCTAAGGAGTGATTATGATTTGCTATAAATTTTTTAATTGTCCAATTGGCTTCAACATTGACTCATATCAAATCATTGTTGAACAATCACTCTTTGTGTCTGCTTTTTTGAACTTCACCATGTTGTTGAACTTAAACTCCTTTTTAAAACCAGCTTTGCCACATAAAAAGTCCCTCGATTTTATATTCCTCGAATTTGGCCAAAAACTATCATGGTTCTTTTGAACAGGAAATCCAACATGATGTACATAAGCATAATATAAATTATATGCTTCATTTTCATTATGTACAATAGTGTCAAACGATCTGTCTACAATTGGATCAATACCAACATTCCTTGTCTCACAAAACTGCACATGTATAAAATGATTTAAACATTATTAAATATGTAAATCACTATATCACTATAAAACCACAAAAATACCATAAAAACACCAACCACAATATCATCATAAAACCACCACACTATATTCAAAATATTACCACAAAATCATCATAATATCATCATAATATCGCCACAATACCACCACAATACCACCACAATAACATTAAAATGCTATCAAAAACTCATCATATCACCACGAGAATAACACCAAAATATAATTAAAGTAACTCTAGAATGTCACTATAAAATCATCACAATACCACCACAAAACTATCAGCATACCATCAAAATACAATCATAATTCCTCAACAATATCACCAAAATATGAGCACAATACCACCTCAAAACCTCCCCAATTCCACAGTAACTCCACTACAATAACACTAACTTACAACCAAAATACAACCATATCACCATCACAATACCACCAAAATATAATCAAATTAACTTCACAATGCCACCTTAAAAACACACCAATACCACCATAGTTTTAACATAATAAAATCAAATGACCACCAAAAACCCAACACAATAATGTGGTGTACTGGGGATGGTATTGTGGTGGTATTGTGTGGTTATTTTGGTCATATTATAGTGGTATTATGGAGGTCTTACTATTGTATTATGTTTATATTTTGGTGATATTATAGAGTTATTTTCGTGCAAATATTGTTTTTTTCCTTACAAATGAATCATATAAAAAATTCAATAAAATATACTACATATGGTTTAAATAATAAAAATTCATATAAAAAAATCGAATTGATTCAAAATATAAAAGACATCAAGTAAACATAAAGCAATGTTAATATTTGAATGACAGCTAAACTCACATCCATTTCAATTTTCTCACCATTATTTTAAGATTTTATCTTCAATTTTGCTCTCTTGTTGTGTTGTTCAGAAATCACAGAGCGGTGTCATCAAAACCCTAGTCGGGGAACTATAAGAAGACCCCTGGCCGGAGGAGCGCTAGAAAAATCCCTAGCCAAAAAAAGAAAATGAAACAGTGTGTCGGATTATGAACAGTGCGTTGAATTTTGAGCAATGTTTCATATTCTTTCGCAATCAATGGGTTCGTTTGGGCCGGGTCACGCACCAAGTGTCTATGTTTTTGCTTTTTTTAATATCAAGCAGTATGTCTCGACACATTGCAAATGACAAAATTTTATTGGAGTCCGAACACAGTATTTTCTCCTTTTTGCACGGGGAAGAAAATAATTGAAAGAGCGAGCTACTAAAACTCTTAAGATTTATAAAATTATTATTGAAGTGCTTCTTATTAGTAATGGAATCACTCAAATTCGACACATATATGTATGTATGTATATATATATATATATATAGACAGAGAGAGATGGGATATTTACATACAGACCACCCAGAACATTGATTTTTACAAATTAAGTGAATCTTTGCTGCTCCTGCACGCAAGCCTCCCCCCTTTCTCTTAGGAACTGGATGTTGACCAAGGTGGAGGGCTGTCAAAACGGCTCGTTGTTCGCGAATAGCTCATGTTCGGCTCGTTCACTAAGTTAAAGAGACAAATACAAACAACACAAACAAATATTTGTTCGTTCGTGTTCGGCTAGTTTTGGCTTGAAATACTGCTAATCAATTATATATATATTCATTTTATGAGTAGTATTTTTTAAAATATTAATTGACTACAAGGCTACAAAGATTTATAATCAATTAAAAGAATTAATGAAGAACATAGAATAAAAATTATTAAATTAGATTCAAATGATATTTTAAATCTTGTCACAATCTTTAACATCTTATGACTACGCGATTAGGGTTGTCAAAATAACTATTTGTTCGTGAACGGCTCGTGAAAGTTGGGCCCGTAAAGCAGATGAGCCGAACACGAACACACCTTTTGAGCTTGAAATATCAACAAGCCGAATACGGGTTGGGTCTGGGCTCGCTCGTGTTCGGCTTTACTTCTTACTCTTCCCTCGAGACGCGCACGTGTCCCCTTGTTGACCTCATTTTTAGTGAGGTCTAGTC
>NW_018164536.1:6518833-6519613 GCF_001263595.1 Phalaenopsis equestris
AATTACAATAATCATTGCATAATGGATGGGAGTGACTGTCGTTGGGAGTAGTTAATGGAACATCAATACACCATCTTCGAGGTTTGTCACTACAGAGTTTTCAGTACAATGCAATGCTCCATTGAGTGCTTCATTACTCAACAATGTATATGCAGTGTACATCGTGATTCTGTAAGGGTTTCATTGCAACGAACAAGGGTTGATGGCGATCGACGAGAGGTCATCAACGGTGGTCTACAACTGCGAAAACATTCAGTCTTCGTCTGGTCTTCAGACTAGAATGACATTGAAATTTAGCTTCTTCCTGAACCAACTCCAAGTCCAACACTTCTTCCAGTTCGAGGCCTAGATCCCCTTTATAAAGGGGGTAGATCTCTATTTTATATAGTATGACAGTGCATTCCCTACAAGAAAGAAATAATTTCATACCACTTTATCGGAAGACCCAGAAAGATTCTCACAATGAGATAGCATTTTGTGGACATTTAAGTGTCTTAAAAATGTCAGAATTGAGTAATTTGGGCTATGCAGTGTTATCAATATTTTACTACTATTAAAATTCTGTATTTAAGTGATAAATTAGTAGAACCTCATATCTATAAATAGGGAAGCAAACATCTAAGGTAGGGGGAGGCTAAAAATAGTATGAAGAATAATACAATCCTTGCCTCATACTTTCTACATTCTCTGCCTCTTCGTGTCTCTTTCATTCTATATCCAGAGCCTTTTTGTCTATATGACGCGGCCATATGCAAATAGATCCAACAAAACCCTATATAT
>NW_018164536.1:6519713-6546287 GCF_001263595.1 Phalaenopsis equestris
TTTTCCAGACCTCAACCAAAAGTGAGGTCAACAGTCTTCTCCATGCTTAGTGAGTAGTTTCCTTATTCTTTCTCCTTATGATGAGATTTAATCATGTGTGGGATTAGAATGGTTTGAAGATTTATTTTATTCCAAATTTGTGATGGTATTTTCACTGGTTCTTAATTTTCTTTACAAACTAATCACTTGTAATGTTAAAATTCATTGCAAAACATAATGGCCCGGGAGGGCTATGATTCACCCAACTAGTAAGTACCACACTAAACCTTGGATTGAGGGGATGCCACATCCAAAGGGGAGTGCAAATAGATAGAGAGATAATATTTGATGAGCGTATAATTTTTTATTCTAGAGTGACAGGCTAGAACATTTATCAATTTGGTTTTTGTTCAGAACCTGAGTCCCTGGTTGTTCATATAGAGAGGGCACAATGGGTAATCTGGAAGTAAGAGACTAAAATCTACTTAGCCCAACCATACAATCAAGAACTTAACTTTAGATTGACCAATGTTCTTTATGCACTCGGCAGAGGGTAAAGAATAGACATGCTCCTTTTTTTCACAAAACCACATTTTAACCTTTAATCATTCAATTTCTACACTTATTATGATATCATTGCAAGGGGAAAGGGATTTTTATTATATAATAAATTTCCAAAATTTAACCATTCTCTTTAGATTAGATTTTTATTCAATTTAGTTAACTTTAATTTTATAGTAAATTAGGAAATGTAGGAAAATCAAACTTTTCAAAAATTCCAAACATAGGCCTAATATTAGACTAGAATTAGCCTAAGAGATTTCTCACCTCGCTTCCATGTGGGATCGATACAAGGGTTTTTAAAGAAAGTTCTATATTACTTGAAATGATGCGTATACTTGCGTAGAACCCATAGTATGTGAAATATAAATTAATTTTAAATTTTATATCATATTTATTTTCCACACTAGCCGCCTGAAGAAACCAGGTCAGGTTTTTAGCCTGGAGACTAAATAACTGCATAATTGTGGGTGGGGGTCAAGGGCATAGAGTGAATCTCTCACATCTCAATTGGGTAGCGACTCATTAGCATACGAGGCTTACGAAATAACCACATCGTCTCATAATGTCCACACTATGCTTTCAGGGCCTAATTGGGCCATAAGGGCAGAGGGGAATCACTGTATCTTAAATGGGCGGCATCTTATCCGCAGTTGGGCCCCACGAGATGACACTAATGAAGTCATAAAAAGAAGGCATGGCTCAAAAGGCCTCAAATAAGGAGAGGTTGAGTAATCCTAATTTGGTAGAGATAGTCGGGTCAGGATACCACAGATCCATCATCTCGAGATATTAGGAACATAATTCTACCTGGTCGTGAAGATAATTAACCCAATAGAATTAAATATCGCTTATCAATAATTTATAAATTGCATCATCTAAAGAGGCCTCGGTAGCCCTGAGGCTAAAAGAAGACAACTTTAAGTGCTATGACCTATAAATATGGAGCTAATAGAAGTGGAAATTGTACTCACCAAATAAATTGTGAAGATGCCACCGAAAGAAAAAGAAAAGAGAGTTCTAGCTACATTGTTGAAAAAACTCTCAACAAAGGACTTACTCTCTATCTAAGTCAGGGAAGGCTCTAACGCCCTATTCACACCAAAGTAGAAATATATGTCAGGCTACCCAAGTTGAAGAAGCATGAGAGCTTCTACTCGGGATATGTAATATGATGCAGTAATCTACACAATCCTGAACATGAAGGCCCTATTAATATGAGTGGGGTGAAGGTCATGCTATGCAAATTATTTTAAATCGGCCCAAAGACCATGCAAAAAAGTAAGTGCATGTTTTAAAATTTTGAAATATTATCCTAAATTTTGAGTAATATTAATCTCTTATTAGGATTTTTTAGAAAAGATAATTATAATATTGGGGTTCTTAAAGAGCCTAAATTATAATGCATGGTTCCCGGACAAATCACTAGGCAAAAACAATAAAACAAAGTCAATCACATTGCAGAAAGTAAAGCGAGCAAAAGTAAAATATTAACAGGTCGGATGCTACTAGGTCGGCAACATATCCCAAAAAGAAAAAATGGCTATCAGGCTCTGCATATACATGCTTGGTTCTAAATGATATACATCAAAGAGTGCAAAATTATGATATGAAACATGATCATCTACTCCTGTTTTCCGCCACATGGTTCCACACCTCAAAACTCATCCTTATATCTTATTTTTAATACACGGTTCTCTTAATAACTCTAAATAGTACATATAAATGTCAAACAAAGAGACTCGACTTACATGAAAATCATGTTAGCAAAAAGCTATCAACATGCAATGCATTGAACCGTGCTTAGTGGGAGGAGAGCATAACGACATCTATAGAAAAGCATTAGCATAAATCATTACAACTCATCTCTATTGGACATGGTTCCGTACAAGAAGATCATCCCTAATATACTAGTGTGCAAGTCTCACACCAAGTAAACATAAAAAGCAGTACAAAAAGTGATGCATAGCTATGACAACCAAATCAACAGAGAACTATAGCCAAAACATAAAAAAAACTACCTAGCATCTTAGTCTTGGCTTAGCACATCATCTACTGCAGTATCCTATCACAACATCTAAGTGTGTGCATAGTACAAGGTTAAAGTTTAAGTGTATGGCTTTGACAGGGTCTTCACACCGGTCCCATCTTAAAGATCTAAGGGATCTAAAATACGTCACAAGAAAGATGACATTTTTAAATAAGTGGCCTCACATATGGCCTAACTTATATAGTTTTAAAACTAGGCGAATGATACACAATAGAAAAATAAACATTTTTATACTTTTAAGATGGGAACATTAATGCAAGGTTCATAACATGTAAGTGATGTACTTTAGATCCCTTAAAATCTTAGCACAGTCATACATGCGTTGGTCGTAAAACAAAAACTTGAATTGCTCGTTGAGCTACACTTGTGAGTAATGCTGGTTTAGGTATTACAACCAACAAAAACATAATTCATCCTAATAAGTAGGATTTGTCATCAAGGCAAATGGGCTAAGTACACAACATGCAAAAGACATAAAATATTATGATTGTTGGTTGAAGCACAAACAATCATAAGGGTCACCAAAAAGGTGAAGCACACATCATGCAAAAGGAATGCAAGGATTCTACACATGAATGATACACACAAAGTTGGTATACCAGATATATGTTATTTATAACAAGGAATTACGCCTATTCACAGGAACCTAAGACGAATGTCATCCAACAAGCTTCATGTGTGTCATCCAACAAGTTTGCATTGAGCATAGGATACCGATAAGGGAATTACTCCGTACCCGAGATGTACCCAAACGAGCACATTTAAACATGAAATCAATGCAACAGTGCCCAAGGCAAAAAGGCAAGCATGTAGAATGTTAAGTGTCAAATATACTAAGCAATATGACTCCTTAAAGTGAGAATAACATACTCAAGTGGATACACATTGTGCCATACATGACCTCAGCAGCTAGAAAGCATAACACATGCTCAACACAATGTGAAAAAACTACGACATTCCTAGACGATGTTGAGGAAATGAGGTTGCATAGTTCTCATGAAAGAGAAATGTGTAATAAGTGGCTTTATATGTGAGCCACCTCCTCACGAAGCTTGAAATCGTTTATCTCCATGCCTATTGTGAAGTATGTAGGAAGGACACTTGTAGGTGTAGGTGCTCAAAGAGACACCGAAGGTAAGGGCTTGAATAAGACACCCAAATCTACCCCAAAGTGAGTGGTCAATCAGACCTAGACCAAAGGTAAGGGCCTGAAAAATACAATGCTCCAAAAGGGGGGTTTTCATACACATGCAAATGGATGCAAAAGCAATCCGAGCATGCAACATGATACAAACATGCATACAAACGTACTCCCCAAAGTGACTGGTCAATCAGACCTAGATGACCGATCAAACCCAAAATATTGGATGATCGAGCCTAGGTGGCTAATCAAACCAAATAGATAGGGTGATCAGACCAGGATGACCGATTAAATTTAAGTGGTCAGGCGATCAAGCTGGGGTAGCCAATCGAACTGAAAGGATAGGGTGATTAGATCGAGATGGCCGAATTAACCCAAGGGATCAGACAATCGAGTTAGGATGGTCATCAAACTCAAATGATTGGATGATCGAGCTGGGATATCGATCAAACCAAAAGGGTAGGGTGATAGGACCGATCATACAATCTAGCCGAGGCGGTGATTGTACCAAAAGGATAGGATGATCATATCAGGATGACTAATCAAACCTAAGTGATCAAATGATCTAGCCGAGGCGGTCAATTGAATCGAAAAGATTAGGCGATCGAGCCAGGACAGTGATTGAACTAAAAGGACTAGACGATTGAGCCAAGATGATGATCAAACTGAAAGGGTAGGGTGATTACATCGAAACCTCCAATCAAATCCAAGAGATCAGACAATTAAATCGGGACGACTGATCGAACCAAAGTGTTCACACAATCAACATGAAATTATGCAAAAATTACAATAAATGAACATGAAAGCCACACAATCCAATCCATTTGATGACACATCAAACTCTTCCTATCAAACTAACATAGGATCTAGGGTCAAATTGATGGAGAGGTGTACCAATGCCATATTGCCCGAGGCAACATTGACACCCACCTCAATTTGCCCAACACAATATAGAAGGATTCTTGCAAGGAGGACTCTCTATGACTGAGAGAACGAAGATCAAATTAAATTCATTATTCGCTCAGTCATTCAACATCAAGTGTCCATCCAAATGAAGCCGCTAAAATAAACAATGAGATTAGTACAATCTCACTTGTGGGATTTTGGAACTAGGGCTTAGAAGGGAAATCACGCAGAGTCCAAAGGGGGAAAGTCCATGAAAGGCTCCTTAACCTATCAGCTCTCTCTAAACACAAAATCCTAGTCCTTGATCTTGCAACATCCATACCTAGAGGGCTCTAGGAATGAAATTCGCAAGGGATTTAGGAATCTCACTCACATGATGGTTGAGGAAGCGTGCCCTTAGCTTGCTCCAAGCTCTAACTTTGCTCTGAATTTGCTCCAACAAAGTCCACTCCACCCCTTCCCAGAGATATGAAGAAACTCTCTTATTGAAGAAAGAATTGAGAAAACTCCAAGAAAATACTTCTTCTAGCAAGATGAAGCTCTCCTTTTGACAAAAGAAAAAGCTCTCCCCTTTAAAGGAGATGAAGCCCTCTTCTCTTTGCCTAAACTCCAAAAATTTCCTCCAAAAAATCCCTTCAATAGCTCCTTTATGCTCTTCTCACTAAAATAATGGAGGAATAAAAATAAAATGAAGAGGAGAAAGAATAAATCCAAAGAAAGAAGAAGAAAATGGAGGAAGAATATCTTCTTTCTTAGCTCCTCATAAAATCTCCCCTCATTTCTTCTGCAGACAGAAAATGGTGATCCCCTAAGAAAAGTCTCCCCTTCCTCTGTTATCCCATGGCCAAAGGGGGAGAAAAGGGAGGGTTAATCAATAAGCAAGTAGTGTTTTCGGTAGAAATCTAGGGACCACTGTGTGAAAATTGCATAATGAGATGATGCAGCATGGCCCACCAAAATTGAGCGTGGTCACTCCACTGTAGTAAGCGTTGTGAATGAGGGTTCAATGTGGTCACACCCAAAACCTAATGCAATTACACTAGGCTCTTCATCTTGTAGCATGGTCACCCATCTCTAGGCATGGTCACACCGAGGCATTTCGGCTCTAGCCCAGATTTACTAGTGTGTGGCCACGCCTGTTTATGGCATGGCCACACCTATTCCAGGGGTGGTCACATCAGACCCTTGCACTTAAAGTTTAGAGCTGTCGGCTTTTAATCTCGTTCGAATAGTGTGATACTATAAAAGGTTAGGGTAAAGTCCTTAAACATAAAAATAAACATTAGACATATCCTAGGCTGTAAGTATCACTATTCAATGGTGAGCTTTCCCTAGTGGAGTTGAATAGGTACTGGTCCTAATCCTGTGCTCGAGACACGTATCAAGAGGTCTGAATGAGTGTCTTTGACTATGGGAAACTGAACATAGTCTCATAACACTTAAGTGCACACCCTACTCCTACGACATCAAAGGTGATGCCAACACCGAATCTGGTAGTAAAACTGTTTGAGTTGATGTGTCGAGATTGCGTTACGATTTGTGACTATAGATGAAGCATTTTGAAATAAAAATGATTTTTCTACTCTAAATATTTCTAACACTTGGAGTGACATTTAAAGGAAGAAAATAGAAACTAGAGTGAGTCACTGGAGAATTATCACAACCTTCAGTCACACTTAGCCAATGGGATCCTTGAAAAACTGTGATGTCTATGAGGGTTCTCATAAGAGAGAATAAATGTGTATGTAAAATTATTGTACTCAAAATGGTGGAAAACTAAGGATTTAATTATTATTTCTTGCAAATCGATGGAGATAGGGGTATGAATTAGTTGAGTCAAGCTCGAGCCACACTCACCTTGTGCTTGAGCTTAATTAATTTTATCAAATTTGAGCATGAGTTTAAGCTTAATGGTTGAGTTGTCTACCATTTTGCAAGAGTTCATCCACGGAAGCCATAATGGGTTTACCCATGACCTAAAACCATCCACCACCATAGGGTTAACCTGTTAACCCTATTTAAAACTCATGGAGCTACCATTGTTGACTTGTCCAAGCAATAATAAAGAGAGGAAACATGTGGGCATTCACCCTATTCCTCCTTGGACAAATTTTGAAGGGTCAAGCCAGCTCACTCTCGAGTTTTTTATCCATCTCATCATTCTTCCAATGGGAGCCAAGCCCCTCAAAATCTTCTTCCCTCCTTAATTGGCTTCATGATAAGCATACCATGGGAAGTGAAGCTTGACTGTTCATGACCGAAATCTATCCTCTGGGATCCTCTGAGCAACCACTCACCTCATCTAATCCTCTCCAAGCTATCTAATGGTCTCCAATTTAAAGACTTACCCTAGAGTTCCCCTACAAGAGAGAGCTCCACATAAAACCTCCCATACCTCAGCCTCTCAACAGGGAAAACCTTCCTTTGGACTTAGGCAATAAAACCCCTACATTTTTAGCTCAACAAAACCACTGTGAAACCCTAATTTTGCCATTGAAAACCACGAAAACTTTTGTGTTAGACATGAACCCGATCAAAACTCCAACTTAAGCATCCTAAAAGCTTCCCAAGAGCCCCACAATACTTCCCCAATAATAATCAAGCCATACTGAGGTCTCTAGCCTAGTCTAAGCTGAAACCAAGCCACCATTTCACTAAGATCATGCATAAGCCCTATTTCATTTCAAATTGAGCCAAAGAGGTGCTTTGCAAGGTCACCACGAACGTGTCTATCAATACCAATTGAGGTCAAACATTTTGGGCTAAGGTATGCTTCAAGAACCCTAAAAATCTTCTTGGGCTTGGACCTTTATGAAAGAAATTATCATATCATGCCTCAATGACTATATGGATGGCTTCATCTTGAGTAAATGAAGCTATAAGATCAAACCCTAAGAGATTTCGTTGAGAAACAAGGGAGATCTTAAGGTTTGAATACCAATAGCTCTTGGGAAAACGTCCCGTTGGGACAATGACCTGATGTCGTCCATTTCCATGTATTGGAAATGGATGGCCGAGATTAAACCAAACCATTACACCGCGGAGGCAGAACACTGGATTGTAGCCACCTCAAATGTGCACGTGGAAATGTTCTGTCAATCGAAACACGCCACGTAGCTGTTAGAAGACGCGGAGGAGGGACGTGGTGTCGCGTCAGATAAATAGGAAATTAGGGGCTTTCCTATTTATTTAAATCTAGAAAAATTAAATAAACTTTAAAAATTGATATCATTGCCTAGAAAAAATCACAAAAATAAAAAAAAATACCCCTAAACTCAGTAAACCAAGGAGAAAATAATAAAAATAAAAATGAAAATAATTAAATTTTATTTAATTTTTAATTACTTAAATACTCACTAGAGTATTTTAATTATTAAAAACTAAGTATAAATCCAAAAATTGTGAAACTTGCAGTGATTATTCCCCACAATCTTGAGAGCCCTCCCTGATTTTTCCAAGATTAGGGGACAACCTAAAATGAAAAAAATCAATTTTCCACCACTTTTGTAATTATTTTTAAATTAATTATTAAAAATTAGAAAATTAGAAATTAAAAATGAAAATTAGCTAGAAAATTCAGAATAATAAACTTAACCTTAAAATGAAAATTGTTATTCCCTTAAAAAATTTTAAGAATGAAAGTTTAGGAACTTAGGGGCAAAATTGTAAAATTGAAATTTTATATTTTAGCCCAGATTATCCTAAAACCAAGTTTGGACTATATTACTTAGGGTTTGACCTAATTTAAACATGAAATTAGGCAAAGTGATGAGTCCATCCAAATTGGACCTAACCCAACCCTAAAACCTTGGATCTAAATTACAATAAACCCAACTCGAACCTCAGGCCCACACTACACTGAGCCTACCCCCAAAATTGAGTCTAAACCAAATCCTAAACCAAATTAGACTCAACTTAAGCTCCAGACTCAACATACATACATACATGTTGATTCTAATCCATGCTAGACTAAACTAAACATATTAAACTTAGATTCAACCAAACTTGAACTAATTTATATGTGTTGGGTCTAATCAATTTAGATCCAACCCAAACTATGATTTTGGACTAAACCAAAATTGAACCAAACCCTCTGTGTTGGGTCTAACCAACTTAAGTCCAATCTAAACCCTAATTAGGTCTAATTCATGTTACACTTAATTAATCTATTAAGCCTTAACTAAATTAGGCTTAATTCCCCATTAAAGTCTAAATTTGATCTAATCCATCTTATGCCTAATTAATCTATTAAGCCTTAACTAAATTAGGCTCAATTAACTCTTAAAACCTATTTAGGTCGAATCAATCTTAGACCTAATTAATCTATTAAGCTTTACTTAAATTAGGCTTATTTAACACTTAAACCCTAGTTAGGTCTAATCCATCTTAGACATAATTTATTTATTAAGCCTTACTTAAATTAGGCTTAATTAACTCTTAAACCCTAATTAGGTTTAATCCATCATAGACCTAATATATTAAGCCTTAATACCTTAACTAAATTAGGATTAATTGACCTTTAAAGCCTATATAAGGTCTAATCCATCCTAAACCTAATTAATCTATTAAGCCTTAACTAAATTAGGCATAATTAACACTTAAACCATAATTAGCTCTAATCAATCTTAGACCTAATTTATCTATTAAGCCGTACTTAAATTAGGCTTAATTAACTCTTAAATCTTAATTAGGTATAATCCATCTTAGACATAATTAATCAACTAAGCCTTAACTAGGTTAAGCTTAATTAACCTTTAAATTCTAATTAGGTCTAATCGATCTTAGCTATAATTAATTAATTAAGCCTTAATTAACCTTATTAACCCTCATTAGGTATAATCTATCTTAGACCTCATTAATCTATTAAGCCTTAATTAAATTAGACTTAATTAATTTTTAAACCCTGATTAGGTCTAATCCATCTTAAGACTAATTGATCTACTAAGAATTACCTAAATTAGGCTTAATTAAATTTTTAAACCCTGATTAGGTTTAATTCATCTTATGCCTAATTGATCTATTAATCCCTATCTAAATAAGGCTTAATTAAACTTTTAGACCCTAATTAGGTCTAGTTCATCTTAGAACTAATTAATCTATTAAGCCTTACTTAAATTAGGCTTAATTAACCTTTTAAACCCCAACTAGGTCTAATCCGTCTTAGACCTAATTAATTTATTAAGGCTTACCCAATTTTGGCTTAATTAAACTTTAAACCTTAATTAGGTGTAATTCATCTTAGACTTAATTAATCTATTAATCCTTACCTAAATTAGGCTTAATTAACTTTTAAGCCTTATTAGGTCTAACCCATATTAGACCTCATAAACTTATTAAGTCTTACTTAAATTATACTTAATTAATCCTTAACCATAATTAGGTCTAAACCATATTATACCTAATTAATCTATTAAGTCTTATTTAAATTAGACTTAATCCTAATTAAGTCTAACCCATATTAGACCTAATTAACCTATTAAGTCTTACTTAAATTAGACATAATTAAAACTTAACCCTAATTAGGTCTAACCTTAATAAACCTATTAAGTTTTACTTAAATTATACTTAATTGATCCTTAACTCTAATTAGTTCTAACCCATATTAGACCTATTTAATCTATTAAGTCTTACTTAAATTAGAGTTAATCCTAATTAGGTCTAACCCATATTAGACCTAGTTAACCAATTAATTCTTACTTAAATTAAATATAATTAACCTTTAATCTTAATTAGGTCTAACCCCTAATAGACTTAATGAACCAATTAAGTTTTGCCTAAATAAGACTTAATCAATCTTTAACCTTGCTTAAGGCATTTAACATTAAAATAATAAAAACCTTAGGTTCAACCTAAATTGAACCTAAATCAACCTAAGTCTTAGGTTCAACCCAAATTGAACCTAAGCCAACCTAAATCTTATCTTCAACCCAAATTGAAACTAAGTCAACCTAAACCTTAGGTTCAACGTAAATTGAACCTAAGTCAACCTAAGCCTTAGATTCAACGTAAATTGAACCAAAGTCAACCTAAACCTTAGGTTCAACCTAAATTAAACTTAAGTCAACCTAAATTGAACCCAAGTCAACATAAACCTTAGATTCAACCGAAAATGAACCTAACTCAACCTAGATCTTAGGTTCAACCTAAATTGAACCTAAGTCAACCTAAACCTTAGGTTCAACCTAAATTGAACCTATATCAATCTATATCTTAGATTCAACCCAAATTGAACCTAACTCTTACATTGAACCTAAGCCCTAAGTCTAACTGAATTTAGACTTAATTCAAGTTGGACCTTCTTCAGTTCTAGTTCAATCTAGATCTAAGCTAAGTCTAATTTAATTTAGACTTGGTTCAAATTGAATTCCTTTTAGATCTAGCTTAATCTAGATCTAACCTAAGTCTACTCTAACTTTGAATTAGTTTGGGTTTGGCCTAAGTATTACTTAACTTGGATCTGGACCAAATCAACTAAATTATCGAGTTAACTTAATCCAACTTGGGTCATCTCAATGTTCACGTCAGTTCGACCGAGTCAGATTAACTCAATTTGAAATTCTACTTTAAATTTGACCTATGCCTTAACCTTAGATTAATTAAGGATTAATTTAAGTCTAACCTAACTCAGACTTCATACATATTTAATTAACTTAAAATTGATATAATCCAAAGAGTGAACTTGAATTAGTTCAGCTTATCCTGATCTATTCTTAAGTTAGTCAACTTGATTTTATTATGCTTATTTTAAGTCAAAATAAAGCAAGTGAAATTATTATGATTTTAATCAAATTAAATATGGGTTAATTCTACTAACATGTGGCCAAATTAACAAGCTTAAAGAAAATTCGAGGGACAATCAACTTAATCTACGGTGACTCGAATTATTTCTAATCTCACTTTAGATCAGTTCAACCCAACACAAACTAATCTAAACTTAAATTAGGATGACTAAAGGTTAAGTAGCATTTTGCCTTCTCGTATGGAAGTAAAACCTCACTTAGCCTTAGTTAGAGATATCTTGGGTTAAAATTACAAACCAACATAAATCACATAAAATCTACCTTAAAAGTCATTAAAACTTAAACTTAAACCTAAAAATGTAAATTGTTTTGAGAAGATATTTTGGAGGAGGTAACACATGGTTGCTAACAAAATATCTTCCATTCACTTGTGACTAATCAAACCACAAACTTTAATGTCCCGGGAAGACGAAACCATAGGATATTGATCAGGTCATCCAAAAAAAAAAAATAAAAAAAATTAATATGTTAATAAAACATCAACCTAAAATGTTTCAACCTCTAGAATCTTAAAAAGAGACTAAAACTTAAACAAAACCCTAATGAACAATGATCACTGAATGAAACTTTATCCCAACAGGATCTATAAAGATCTCTTGGACGATAAAATCTATTGTTGCTGACAGGAATCTTCTGATTTGAGTGGGTTTAATCACCTCTCAGAGTAAGTAGATCAGTGTACCTGACGACCACGGGAAAACGGAGTCATAGACATCTTGACCGGGTTGTCGATAAATTTAAAAAATCAACTAATTAAATTAATAAATTAAAATATAACTTTTTACTATCTTTGCTTTGTAGGCCACTGAAGACAAAAGGTGAAATTCATCCTAGATTTATTTAACATGTTATTAAAATGTGTTAACTTTGTTTTGTAGGGACATAGCTCCAAAACTCAAAATGATGAATTTCAACTAAACCTTTGACAAAATGACAACAAAAAAACAACAAAACAAAACATAATAAAATGAAAAAATAAAGCAAAATGACATGACAAAACAAACTGTATGATGGTGTTGAATCCTTAGGGATCTACAACTCATAAGAAAGGGCTTTGACATGATGAAACTTTTTTTATCTTTGAAAATAAATTTTAACCTTAATCGAGAGTTTTTTTATGTAGTATTCAACTATTTAAAATGGAATTAACTATAAGAGCTTGCTCTTATAGGAATGAAAAAACCCCTAAATCTCTGGTTAATGGGTTTTTCATGTAGTCTTTCTTGCACAAGTATTTCCAAAACCAAACACCATGAAATTATCTTTGCAATATTTTCTACAAGATATATTTATTCACATACTTCTTATGTTTGTTCCTATTACTATTACCCTATCTTCTCCTCTGATTCCTCATATCTCAAGATTATCCATATAATCTAAGAGAGATAGTTATTCAGAGAAAAGGGTAATGTAATAGGTAACAAAGTGGTGACTCCTCGACGACAACAATTAAATCAGCAACCGACATGACGAAGGGATTGGCGGCGGCGACAGTGACCTTCCAGTGGAGACACTCTATTTTGTATACTATTTTGATGACACATATACTTGCGTATATTACAGGTGCTTCATAACACTTAGTTCAAATCAAAATTTTAGCATATTTGGTGGGAAATGACATTGAATTTTTAATGTCAAGAAAATTTAGTTGAATTATTAAGGTTTAAAGTTGAAAATCATTGTATTGTACTTTTTTTTGTAGCTTATTTACTATTTTTGTGTTAGAAAATCCAAAAAAAAAATGTTCTTTGTTATTCCTATCTCTTACTTTATGCTAATTCTTATGTTTCATTTTCTTTTTAATGAATTTTTCTTGTGTGTTGTGTTTCCAGCTAGTTTAGGGTCTCTTACTTGCCAGATCTAGGCATATATTTGTAGGACTATACTAGCTAAATTTATTCTTTACAACCCTGAATTATGAGAACCGTAAAAAAGTTAAAAAATTTAAAAAGGAATATAAGAGAAATGAAAAACCAACCCCTGAAAAAAAACTCCTTATATATCTTAAGGAATATACAAATCCTTCAGTAAAAGATATTCATTTGTGTATTAATGACCAAAGGAAAATATGTTGAGATTTCCATACATATTTTATATTATTTTTGATGATATTTCACTTTAAAGAAATGTAATTTGTAATTTTGATGTTTTGTTGCTGTAATTTTGATGTTTTGTTGCAGGAATGATGAATTAGGGTCATCCGAGCAAAAAAAATGCAAAAAGGAGCGAATTTAGAGCGAAAAGGACCAAAATGTGCATAATTGAGCTAGGGCGCCGACGACGCCATAGACCCCGCCGACGACGAGGTTTTACCGAGACTCCATAATTAATTCATTAAGAAGATTCGCCGACGGCGCCCTTGAGGCCGCCAACGGCAAGCTCGGCGGTTATGCCCAATCAGGCTTTGTATAAGGCCAAATTTTAAAGGGAAAGGGATGCTTAGGCAACTTGCTTAGGCAACTCTTGGGAAAGCTCATCCATAACTTTAAAAGAAGATTTTGGCCAAAAATTGAGAGGGGCTGGAAGGGGGGAGAGTTCCTGGAGGTTAGAGAGGTTCCAATAGTATGTAAAAATTGTGAGGAATTCTTTGAGAGATTGTAAGAGTGGAGGGAAAGTGAGAGATTTCTTCCTCCTTGCTGCTTCGAAGAGGAATTTTGTGTGTTGTAAAGAAAGGAAGAGATTCAGAAGAACTTCGAGGAGTTTTCTTGGGGAGAAATTAGAGATAAGTTTATTTATTGTTGTAGTTTGTATAACTTTAATTTTATATATGAATTCCAAGTTTTGTTTTGTTTTTGCTATGAGATCTGAGTAGTTTTCTTTGTCTTTCTCCTTGTCTTGAGATTTGTGAAATGGTGATCTAAATTGGTTGAGCCATGAATATGTTAAAGAAATTGTGATGATCTTTTCACTTTGATCTTAATTACTTTCAATTTGGCCAATTGATTTGTTAAAATATGTTGAGTTTTACAACTAAAGTAAAGATTACATCCAAGATTTAGTGGCGAAGAATTGGAGATTTTTAGAGTGACAGACTAAAACCCCCAATTTGGTCCTATTATTTGGGTGCTGAAGTGTCTATTATTTGGGTGCTGAAGTGTGTAGATGTTAGCCCTTAGGAGAGGGGAACGTGGGAGCTCCGAAGTGAGAGCTGGTATCCTCCCAGCCTAGCCACAGATTTAGTAAACAAGCATAGGATTAGTCAATGTTCTTTATGCCTGGACCAAAGGGTATATAATATGTATGCTTCTATTTGGCACAATATATTTGAACTGATTTAATTTATCCATTCACTATAATTTCTTGACAGGGAGAAGAATGTTTTCTTATATATTGACTATCACATTCGTACCTTCATTAGTATATTTAGTTATTTAATAGTAATTAAAATTACATATTTATTTCAATTGCCTATTAGTGATAGGTAAGCAAATTGAACTTCGTTGTTGTGATTAAAGTATTGCTTTTCTAAAATCTTAGTTCGTAGTTCTAAACTTACTCCCTGTGAGATCGATATCTAGGACTCCATTAAAGCCCTATATTACTTAAGTGATACATATACTTGCGTTGATAAGTGTGACTTTACAATTATTGAATATTTATTACATCCATATTTACCTTATATTTTTAAGCATATATAAAGTCGCGGTCAATTAACAACCCTACCATTGAAGCTACCGCATTTAAACAAAAACAAGTTATCATCCAAATGATGCAAAATAACTAGTTTAAGGGGTCACCCATAGAAGACCCCAACCTCCACTTAGATTGTTGTTTAGGAATCTATGCAACATTTAGGTATAATGATGTTTCCAATAATGTCATCGGACTAAGGCTTTTCCTTTTCACTTAGAGGTAAGGCCAAAATGTCACTCGACTCCTTAGCTCCAGGATCTATTATCACATGAAATGATTTAGCTCAAAAATCCCTGGCCAAATATTTTTTCTTCTTCTAAAACAACAAAACTTAGGAATGATATTACCTTATTTACCTAATTGGGTGGGGCATTAATATATCAAGCTTGGGAGAAATTTAAAGAGCTTCTTAAGAAATATGTCGATCACGCCTGATCAAATTGACTTATAATTTAGACATTTTTTAATGGGTGGGGTCAATAATAAATGCTCAGTTGGGGGTCACAAATGTCAAAGCTATTTGAAAAGGCATATTTACTTATCGAGGAGATGACTACAAATAATTTTCAGTGAACTTTAGATATAGTAAATCATAAGAAGGTAATTATTGTACATGACGCATATGTGTTTACAATTATAACCTCACAAGTGTTTTCTATTTATAAAAAAAATAGATAACATAGGTCTTAATCTAGTACAAGGATCACTACTTAGTAATGAAATAACCTATGGGCCAGAAGTAGATTACTATATTAGTTATGTAGTAATCTTGAATGTCATAACAGATTGGTGGATATTTTTTCTTAGAGTGTATCCACCATAGATCTTGAAAGAATTTTATCTAAATGATCACATACGATATTTAAAGAATGATATTTCACCATGAGGGAATAAAATATTATCTTGAAATGGATTTAATCATTTGGATGATGAAAATCTTTAGATTTATTGATCTATGAAACCAGTGGATTTTCCTACCTTATAGGTGTAATATAAGATTTAATTTATTCTAGGGTCTTGTATCCCTATAAGAGCAATCTCTTATAGTTAATTACATTTTTAGCTATAAACTCCACATAATCTTGTGATTAAAATATTGACATATATTATTCAAGATTTTAAGGTTGGACATTTCAAAGCTTTTAAAAAATAATGAATGGTTCTAAGTTCAAAATTTTTATAGAGATTGAGTTCAAAGGTTGAGACTTTCAATCCAATGACGATGTGCCATGGTAAGACCCATAAAAGAGATTTAACTATTTCAGGAGGAGGGTTTACCTAGAAGATTTATATATGATGATGGTTGGGGAAATTTGAGCTTAGTTAAGAGTAGAATAAACTCAAAAGGGTTTGAAAAAGAATTGGGTGAGTTTTGGGTTTGAAAGTTTGAATTTGGAAGGTCAAGCTTCAAGGTTTAAACTAGGAAGATAAGTTTTGAGTTGTAAACGAACCCTAAACTAAGGGGAAAGATTCATGAGTGCATGAATTCTAGATGGAGGTGAAACCCTAATTTTAAAACAAACATAAACTTTATAAGAAATCCAAATAGGTATACCAAGCTAAAAGGCATAACACCACCGATCAAGATGTTATGCCTTTCCATTGTCCCAAGTGTATTGGTATCCTTCAATTATAAATGAGCGCCTTATAACCATAAATCTCCACTTAGCTCCATTAAAATGACAATTGGAGAGTTTCTTAACTAAAGGTAGTTAGAGGTGCCTTCGTCTGTAACCATGAGTTACTTCATCCAAAGTCTCCTATATAGTTTTAGGGATTAAGGCTATTTTTTTATGTCTCAGAGCTTAGCACTAATTAGAATACCTAATGGTTAAACTCATGCTTCGAGACCGGACTAATCTAGGATTTTATTTATAAGCTAGCTATCCTAGGGTTCAAACTTGATCTACCTAGGATTGTTTTTATTTTATTTTATTTAAGTTGATGTGTTTTAGATTTTTGTTGGGATTTGATATTTAATTTGTTATTTATTTCAACTCCTATGTTTGTCAGTCAATGTGAAAATCAAGATTTTTCATAGGTTCAGTTTTCTAAGTTGTTGATCTCTATTTGATTTTGTTCTTAAGTTTAATATTTAGTATGAAGTCTTACGGTTGATGTTCATATGTTACTTGCAAGCAAATGTGATTAGTTTCTTTTAAAGATTTAAATTTCAAATGATTTAAGAGTTTTAAAAGTTCAAATTGTTTTATTTTGAAATGCTTTATTTCAGAAGTTTAAATCTTTTGAGTTGTTTTTGTTTAAGTGCATTGACATGTTATTTGGTTTCATTGTTCAATTTATCTTGAGGTATTTGGTTTAAGTGTTATATCTTGAGTTATTTGATTTAAATGTTCAAGATATCTTGGGTTACCTAGTTTAAGTGTTTTACAATGCTATTTGATTTAAGTGTTTACGTTGTTTCAATTTATTTTTTAATTGTTTTAGGTTAATCAAATTTGGTTATAAATTATTATAAAATTAATTTTAAAGCGCTTTAAATTATTTTTAAATTATCTTAATTTATTTTAATATTATTTCTTAAATTATTTCAAATAGGTTTTCTATCATTTTTAAATTGGTTTTAAATTATTTATAAATCCTTTTAAAGTTGTTTCAAATTATTTTTAAAGGAATTTTAAAAATTTTTAAATGTTTTAATTATTTTTAATTTGTTTAAAGTTATTTTTAAACTATTTTATTGTTTTAAATTATTTTTATATTATTTATAAATTGTTTTAAAATTATTTTTATATTATTTTAAATTTATTTTTAATTGATTTAAAAGTATTTTTTTAAATGTTTCAAATTACTATGGAATTATTATTTTTTAATGTTTAATTGTTTAATTAATTGTTTAATTATTTTTAAATTAGTTTTAAATGTGCAAGTCATCCCAGAAGAAGAGACGTGAGTGCTCGAACACGAAAGCATGTAAGAACACATGAACAAGTGTATACCTCAAGCATGTATGACATGAGCAGACACGATAATATGCAAGACAAACATACAAGAGTGAAAAGTGCAAGTGCAAATACCTGTCATGTGATGCAGAGTGACATAAGGATGTCAAAAAGCAGTTGTATGGAGTAACGCGCCCATGAGAGGTACAAATACCTGTTATGAGCATATGAGGGTACATGCTCACAAGTGCACAACATGGTGCAAATATGAATGTGTTAGTGCAAGCAATGTGAACAAACATACAAAAATGCGACAATTAAATGAAATGGGTCAATCGATACATACGATTGGGTTGGTGTCAGCCAGTCGATCGAGTCGATGGAAGTATTCGATCAAGATGATTGGGTCGGTTATGACCAATTGATCAGGTCGACAGAAGAGTTTAATTGAGACGATTAGACCGGTGGTGGTCGCTTTCAATTGATCGGGCATGTGTCATTCGATTGGGATGATTGGGTTGGTGGTGGTTGATCAATCAAGTCGACAAAAGTGGTCGATCGAGATGATTGGGTTGGTGGCAGCTGATCGGTCGAGTCGATGGAAGTGATTTATCAAGATGATATGGTCAGTGACGGTCGATTGATTGAGTCAATGAAAGCAATCGATTGATAGGATAGAGCGGGTGGCGACCGATTGATCAAATCGACATAATTGGTAGATCTATACGATCAGACCGACGATGGTTGATCAGTTAAGTTGATGAAAGTGATCGATTGAGACAATCATCTTAGTGGCAGCCGATCGCTCAAGTCGACGTAAGTGGTCAATTGAGACGATCAGACTGATGGTGGTCGATCGGTCGAGTCGACGAAAATGGTTGATCTAGAGGATATGGTCGGTGGAGACCGATCGTTCGAGTCAACAGAAGTGGTCGATCGATCGAGTAGATAAAAGATAGTTGATCGAACCGACGTGGGAGGCTGATCAAAAACACATCCAAAAATGGGCATTTTAATGCATATTTTGAAAATCATGCAATGCACATGACAAAGAAGTGAACACAAACAAAATTAATCCTAAACACGTGTGACGACAAAAACGAACTATTCCTAGCAATCTCACTAGGATTTTGGGTGGGATGGTAGTGAGGTGTACCAATCAATCGCCGAACAGAGCAATGGATGATGCATATCCATTTGCCTGGCATGAAAGACTTTCGTATGAGAAAAAAATCGTTGGCACAAACGTGAGATTCTAGAATCTCAGTTTTTTAGATTTTCTACAAAGGGTATGGAGAAGCACTAAAAAATTCACAGGGAATCAAAAAACTCCTAACCTATGGGGCTTCCCCTAGCACAAAACCTATCCTATCTTCTTTAATGTGAGATCTTGAGGCTCAGTAGAAAGAAAAGACGAAGGTTTGTGGTTTTCTCACTAACGCGTTCTCTGGGCTTATCCAAGCTCCTTCGAGGTGAGGATGACAAAGACACCACCATCTCTTTCTCCAAAGTGGTGAAGAAGCTCGCCTTTCTTGGGAAAATGAAGAGATCAATGATGTTCTCCTTCTTCAAAGATAGAAAGCAGATTTCCTGAGATCAACTCGTGGAGAGTTGCAAGCGAAGAAGATAAGGCAAGTGGACATGAGGAGAAACTTTAAGAGGAAGGATAAGAAGATGCAAGAACTGTCTTCCTTGGTATTCTTCTCCTTGTGAAAGATGAAGGCTCTCTTCCAAGCTCCTTGGATGCTACTTGCTCGAATGATTCAGAATGCCTGATCTTCTCTCTATATTGTTCTGCCCAATGGAAGATATCCCTTCACTCTAGGAAAGAAGTGACCTCTTGCCACATAAGGAATAGTTCAAGTTTGATCCTCATTCCTCTTTTGGGTGAACAACCAGGCAAAAAAAAATTATCCAGTGGTCAAGGATTGCTAATGTTGGAATTCTAGGGACCGGTAATGCAAAACAACTTGAAACCAGGTGAATTTGTGTGGTCACACCAACTCTTGGGTTTGGCTATGCCACCTTAAAAGCTTTGCAGGTGTGATTTAGGTGTGGCCACGCCTGAGAGTTGGCGTAATTATGCCAGACACTGCCTGGTTGGCATGGTCATGTCGACCTCTAGCTTGTTTACTCCAAGCGAAAGGAGTTATGCCCCCTTCAAGGCTCGCACGTGGTCAACTCATTTTTTTATTGGTCACGCCAAGGGCTAGGCTTGGTTACACTGAACCCTTAAGACTTCAACAATGTCCAAAGTTCATCGAGGGAGCTTATGGCTCATTCGAGTCACAGGAAGCTCTACATGATTGAAGTATGGCTTATAGACATTAGAATGGTCTTTAGATTCATCTTATATTAGGGATCTGTTGTTGACTGATGGTAGTTGCTTTCGAGCATGACCAGAATGGGTTGAATCCTTAATCCGGTGCAAGATGTGCCCAGTGAAGGCTCTACTGACTCTAAGAGACGGGACATTACATAAGAACACAATGTGATTCCGTGTCACTCAAAAAGGCACCCAATGCATATGACATTAAAAATGGATGACAACAACATTATATATTGACTTTGTGTATCTTTCACATTAATTCTAGTACAAATTTGTGGTAGAAGACATTTTCAATCATATTAAAATTATCAGTCACATTGCCTTTTCTAGTTAGCGATTTGGGAGCTCCCCATGATAAAATTCTCAACAATTAGTTGGCCAACCATCTTTGCTTCAAGACTTGTTGTCAACTTAATCATCATAGGGACATATTTATGTTGATGGAGTTGATATTGTTCCATTTGGCCATGATCAACACATATTTTACTCCATCAATGGGCAAATAGGAAAGGATAAAATTTAATTGGCTTTGCACAACTTTAGGATATATTAGGGTAGATTGAGACAAAAATATATTCATTTTGTGTAGCTTTCAATTGATAAGGTGATTTATTGAGCCTAATGCACTCACCAATTTGACCTTTTATGGATACTCTCATTCATGTTTTTATTTTATTTTTTTTACTTTTTGGGAGAGACTAATATGAATAAATGTTATAAGAAAAAATCATCAGTTCATAATTTAGCATCTTTAATATTAATATTGGATTGACTGCAATCTTCATTAGGTGTGACAAACAATAATTTTGACATTGAGTCTTTATTAACTACTATGTATAAATGTATCTAATTTTGGTAGATCGGTAGCGTGGTTAGTGAGTTAACATGTCAAAAGGGCATCAACTATGCGGACCTCGATGAAGAAAAAAAAAATGAGGGATACGATCTTGTTTAGTTTCATCTCGAAGGATAATTTAATTTCATCCCCGAAAAGCCAGGGGTTGAACATCTTCTGAATGCATGGTTGAAAGCGAGCAACATTTTCATGCTTTGGGCAACTTGGGATGTTCAAGACATAAGCTTGAATAAGCTTGAAAACCTTTGTTTTTATAATTTGGTTGAATGATAGAGATGTTTAGATGCATTTTGAAAAATCTCATGTGAAAGAGTGGAATTCAAACTTGTTATCTTTGTTAGATGTGGATATTGACCTATAACTAGGGCTGTCAATTTGGCTTGTTGTTCGCGAACAGCTCGTGTTCGGCTCGTTAAGCAGCTCGTGTTCGGCTCGTTCGTTAAGCCTAACGAAGATTTAAATTTTTATTTTATGATTTTATTTGTATTTTTTTTACTCTTGTTTAGTTTGTACATTTTAAAATTTGTAATAAATTGATTCTTATTTTTTAAGCTTTTATCAAATAATGTTAATATTCTTGTAAAAAACAGATGTAATTAATTTTGTAAAGTTTTTTGAATTCATTATTTTTTAAGTTAATAAATTTATGAATTTTTGTATGAAATTTGTCCTTCAAATATTTTTATAGAAAATTATTATTTTTTTTTTAAAAATAATATTTATTAAATAATTTTTCTAAACCCTCGGGCACTATTCCACTTCCCTGCCCGTGCCTCTTTTTTTTTTCTTTGCCCTAGTCGAAGCCCCTTTCCCTCCTTTCTTGACCGAATCTTGGAGATCTCTTGCCGGTCTTCCGGTCATCTCCTCCCTTTCCGAGCTCTCGTCGCCAATAGCCTTATAACGTTTGTCTTTTATTAAAGTCCACTTTGGGTAGACTTCACCATTAATAGTGCCCACATCACATGGAACTCCCCACCAACCAGATGCAGCTGTCATGGTAGCTTTTGGCAACTGGCTCTACCATTAGGGCTTATATTTAGAAGGGAAATTTACATACATGCCACACAATTCTTATGTATTTATAAATCTAACACCCCAAATTTGGTTTTACACTTCATAACATTTTGATGTAAAAAAAGTATGCATGAAAATTCGTATTTTGCTTCCAAAAAATAGTAATAATAATATTTTTAATGTTATATTAAAGATTTAGGTGGTATGCATGTGAATATAAATGTATAGGTGTTAGATATGTAAATACATAAGAATTGTGTGGTATGTATGTAAGGCTTTATATAAAATAAAAAAGATTTACATACATACCACTCAATTCTTCTTATGTATTTACATAACTAATATATATACCTTAACGCGTGTGCGCCGCACGCACGCACACACAACTTTATCTATGTATGAGTAGGTGTATTTCACTTTTTTCGTAATTATAGTGATATTTTTATTTAATTTGTAGATCGTAGCAAATGTCATCAAATTATGTGTTCATAATGATTCCTGTTTATCAAATAGACGAGCAATTTAATGCATATTTAATATGAAGTTTATTTGTAGATCAAGTGAATCAAGAAATAAAATAATAATAATAAAAATTTAAATATTATTTGATGGATTTTGAATTTATTGACAACAAACAACATTGGCGTTGCTGTGAATATCAGGGCATTTACATACATACCACCCAATTCTTATCTATTTGCATATCTAACAACAAAATTTTTATTTTTTTCATATTTACCACCCAAATCTTTCATATCACAAAAATATGTACTATTTTGACTTTCAATAAGTGAGAAACAACTTTCTAAAGGTATAGAAAAATATGCAAACATAAATTTAGGTGTTATATATGTAAAAACATAAGAATTGTGTGGTATGTACGTAAATTTTCATTTTTTTTAAACTCATACACACATACACATACATATAGATTAAGCTCTGAACTCAAAAACATTTTATTAGAGACAACTCTCAAATATTGGAAAAAATATTACCTCAGGAGTACTGATGCATTAGTACTCCAATGAGGAGGTGTCAAGTGGCATTATGATGGGACCATTGCATACGTGACATCTCCTCATTGGAGTACTGATGCAAATATTTTTTTTTCGTATTTATGACCTACTTTTTCCAAATATTGGGCTGAATGGGTTCATTACAACTATGCTGATAAACTCCATACTAACTTTTAAAAGTTGAAATACACATTTTAAAACATAGTTAAAAAGTGGCATAAATATAAAAATTAAAATTTGGGTGTTAGAAATGTAATTACATAAGTATTATGTGGTAAATCTTCCCTTTTTTTTCCCCTTTAACTAGCACACAAGCTAAATTTGTGTTTCTGAGATGTCATCTCTATTTGAAAAAAAAAATATTACGTCTGAAAGCTGCGTCTAAGATGACGGAAAATATTTGTGTACATAAGACATACGCAGCGCTGCGTACGTCAGGGGTTATTCAGGAGGTACAGGGGATTATATTCGGGTTATACCCCCCTGACCCCCCTGTAACCTCCGTGCTCCGTGTAACTCTCTTACAACCTCCGTATAACTTATTTGTACCTATGAAATTACAGAAACGCAGAACTCATTTATAGGTTCAGGTAGTTTACAAAGATGTTACAAGGGGGTTACATCGGGGTATAACCCCTGGTGCTGTGTACTCATTAAATACTAGGTTCATCTTTCCTACTGTGCCCCAATATGCTAGTAGGCTAATACCTTAACTCGCAGATTTGAGATAGTGTGATCAGGTTAATGGACTTCAAATCAATTGGGACTGATTGTGTAAGTCAATCACTTTGACTAGTAAATCTAAGACATGATGAATTTTTGACAATTTATTTCTTAATATGGTCCATCGAACAACACAAAATATAACCAAAGTTTTTTCAAGTCCATTGAAAGCTGGAGCATGTGCCTTGTGGCACCATCACAACGTGACTGGCCCGACCCGCAACAACACAATTATTTAGTCTCCTGGTCATAAACTGGACCCAGTTTCTTTAGGTGGCTAGTGTGCAAAATGGATATGATATAAAATTTAGAAATAATTCAAATTTCACACACTAGGGGTTCTACACAAGTGCACGTATCGTTTCAAGTAATATAGAGATTTCTTTAAAACCCAATATTGATCCCATAGAGAAGCGAGGTAAGAAATCCCTTAGGATAAGTTCTAGTCCACTACTATCAAATCTTAGTTTGGAATTTTCAAAAAGTTTGGTTTTCCTAAATTTACTAGTTTACTATAAAATTAAAATTAACTAAATTAAATAAAAATCTAATCTAAAGAGAATGGTTAAAATTTGGAAAGTTATTATATAGTAAAAATCTATTTCCTCTTTCAATGAGATCATAATTAGTGTAGGAATCAAATGTTTAAATATTTAAATGTAGTTTTGTGACAAATAGAAGCATATATATTCTTTACCCTGTCATGAGTGTATAAAGAACATTGGTTACTCTAAAGTTAAGTTTCTGATTATATGCTTGTGTTAAGCAAATTTTAGTCTATCACTTCCAGATTGCCCACTGTGCCCTCTCAATAGGTCCAACAAGTGAGCTAGGAAAGTGGGGACTCACACTAATCTCAAATTTACTAGTTAAGGCATTAGCCTAATAGGAATATTGGGGCACAGTACAGCTAATGAACTAGAGAATGGAGATTAGATTTTGGGATTCTAATCACATTAGGATGGAAAGCATATGGATTCATATCCAACCCAAAAGAGTAATCAGGGTGATTAGAACAGATAGAAATCACATGAACTCATACCTGACTTATGAACTAATCACAGGGAAAGGCAACCTGAGGGGACATTACGCCAGACCCAAAAAAGATTGATTGATCATTATTTGTTTTAAAGTTTTTTTGTTATCTATTTAAAATTTCTTGATGTTTTTTTTTGTTTTAAAGTTTATGCAACTTTATTTTTAAGGGTTTGTTTTTTTTTTTTTTTAATTTTATGTTGTTTTTCAAATGTTTTAAATTTGTTCTTGTTTAAAAATTTGGTTTCATTGTCAAGTTCAGGATTCCCAACTTATAGAAGTTATATGTTATCTAAATATCATCTTGGTGAAGAGCCCAAAACTCATTTAACATCGTATCATTCAGTTGAAAATGATCTTGATCCTTTTATAAAAAAAAAAGAAGATAAATTCATATAAAAATATTCACAGCTGCGTATGTCTTATGTACGCAAATATTTTTCCTAGATGACAGACGCGATGCACAGAAAAAACGGAGGAAAAAAAAAAAGAAAAACCTCCCCGCACATCATTTTCTCCTCAATTTGGCCAATGCAGTAGAGTCAAGGCTCTACTGCCCTGAGAAATCCTTCAAAATCCAATCAGAGTAGTCCAAACATTTAAATTTAAGCGAGCAAAAGAGTATAAAAATCCGGGCCATTTATACTTTTTTACATTTCTGCCACTTAAAAATCTTTTTGTGGGATAATTACATACAGACCCCTCAAAACATTGATATTTACAAATTAACGACCCAGGTGGTTATCTTGAACTACCAAACTGATGTATTTACACATTCCACAATTAAATTATTGAGAATTTGATAAAAAAAAAAAAGAAAAAAAAGAGTTTTGTTTACCATGAATTACGATATTTGAGTGAATTTTGAGATAAAAGAGTTCGATTGACTTGTAAATAACAAGTTTCGGGTGGTCTGTATGTAATTGCCCAGTCATTTTGCATTCTGTGAAAGAACAAATCGACATTTACATACATACCACACAAGTCTCATCTAATAACCTTTAACACCTAAATATTAATATTCAGGTGCAGAACACTCGAATATTTAACACGACATCAAGAATATCACCATCATTATCTTTTTAAAAATGAAATACACTTTTTTATGTACAATATTATGACAACAATATGTCGTAAGTGTAAATATCAAAATGGGTGTAGGACATGTAAATAGATAAGAATTCTGTGGTATGTATGTAAATTTCCCAAGAACAAAATATGCTGAGATTAATTGACATTTCATTCTGGATAAAATCATTTCTGAAAATATTGCCACTGCTTATGACTCTCATTAATTGACATGCTTTGACAAAAGCTGATAGCTCAATACACCTAGGGCTATAAACAAGCTAAACATGAGCGAGTTTAAACTTGGCTCATGCGTGGCTTGTTCAAAATTAGTTCTATTCAAAATTAGCTATGTTTGTAAATGCTCATGAATAGTGTCTTCGTGTTCGGCTGATGTTCCGCTCAAAATTACCTTATTTAAATTCATTAGAAAATTAAACGTAGGGGGTTGGATTCAAAATTATACCATTTCTATACAATAAAATGCACAAAACTGTTGTGATTTAAACTCAAATCTCTCTCTCTCTCTCTCTCTCTCTCTCTCTCTCTCTCTCTATATA
>NW_018164536.1:6546297-6579900 GCF_001263595.1 Phalaenopsis equestris
ATATATATATATATATATATATAATTTCTTTATTTCGAGTTAAAATGAGCAGAACACAATCGAACAATGAGTTATTTATGTTCGGCTCATTTATAATTTGAAATACACATTTCTCTTGATTCTTCAACAAGCTAGACCTAATTGACACAAACCTTTCAACTTGAACTCTAATTGCTCGCAACATTTTCTTTCATTTATTTAATCATTTTGAACCCCCAACTTATCCTCCCAAATCCCAACATACATGTTATGGATGATTCTAAGCCACTACTCTTTCAACTGCTACAACATCCCGAATATTGCAGATTCCTTGTGAAGAAATTATCAATTTACATGTACATAGGATGACGTCATAATAGCTGTTTAAATAGACTAATTTGTAAAATGCAACTGTACAGTTGCAGCAATGATAGAGCTCTTTAAAAATGAGAATACCTTTTTTGCTGCCCCGATCCATTTGAAAGCCTTCAATTGTGAGAGCAACGGCTAGTTCCTCAGACTGCAGAGTGAAATTTTTGTATGCTATTGAGACCTGCAAGCATACAAGTTAGAAGGTAAAGTGACATTTATGAAAGAATCAAAAACTACATATCACAGGATGAGAATCTTTCAGGTTGAGAAATTTTAATTGTTAGGGACATTTACATACATAAAACCCAATTCCTATGTATTTACATATCCACAACTAAATTTTGCTTTTCATATTTATGCCATGCAAATCTCTCGTATCACAAGAAAAACATCACCATTTTAATGTCTAAAAAGTGAAATACACCTTTTTCATGCATCGGTAAGGTGGTATGTATGTAAAAATTGAAGTTTGTGTGTTAGATATGTAAATACATAGGAATTAAGTAGTATGCATGTAAATCTCCCTTACTGCATATATTGGAAGTGGGGTGTTTACTATGCTGGGGGGAGCGAACGCCGGCAAGTAGGGCATTCCATCTTTATGTCCATCCACCGCTGCAAGCAGCCGGAATGGAAGAAGTGATCACATGGTGTCACCTGCATCATTAAAGTTATAAAATTAAAAAATAAAAGAGTACATGATTAAAGTAGCTTTAATTTTTAGATTTGTTCACTTTAATCCCAGATTTTTTTCAAGTTTCCAATTTGGTCTCTCCATTCACTAAATTTAAATCAATTTGACCATACCGTCAAAATTTATAATTCTTTGAAACAAAATTGTTTGGGGAAAGATTTTCACAATGGAGTTTCTTGTAAAGCTCACTTCCGCCAAGCCTTATTCAAAGAAATAGCAAAATTACCAATAGAACCAATTTGCTTCATATTCGATGAGTTGAGGGATTAAATTAAACGCTAAGAAAAACTTCGGAGCAACATAAACACATCGAAAAGTTTAAAAAATTATTTGATTTTTTATTTAAGAAAAAATTCTCGAGAAAATAGTGAGAAGTTGGAAAACTCAGTACCATGTAGTCACTCGATCGCTGAGTCAGATCAATTGCTGTCATGCAGATGACACAGTCAGTGGCTTGATGGGTATTGTTCTCTAGTCTTCTATTATAGCTATACTTTTCGGGTAATATCTAGAAAAAAAAGGAAAGGCTAACATAAGAAACACAGAGATGATGACGCACATTTAATGTAAAAATACTAAAGTTCTTGTATGGTTCTTCATGAGGATGGTAATAAGTAATATTTTGTTTCTACACAAAGCTACTGTCACTTATTCTCTGTGTGACATTTGTTCTAGGAAATTTGAAGATGCTTTTCTTATCTTTTTAGCTGTTCTTTCATACATAATATTTGAAACTGACTTTATAGTCATTGTCATTTTGTCAACTATTAGTAGCTAGGACCTTGCTCTTGCCACTTGGAGAAAAAAATATATCGAAAAAAAAAAAAGAGAGATCTGTGGAATGTTTTTTTCTTTAGCATCTTCATTATATGGATTAAGAAAAAAAAAGGTAGATGTTTTTCTAACAAAACGGAAGATGAGAGGTTCATTTAGATTTAATATTAGAAAACTTTCATTTTGCCATATTTAACAAATCTAGATAAACGTGTTAAACATAAGCGCAACAACATCAATGAAATCAACAAAATTATTAAAAAGAATCAAGTGGGCACTCATCATCAAGAACTACTACTTATTTTGCCATAATTGTACATTTTAACTAATTAATTGTCTTGTTGTTCAATCTTCTTTGTGTTATTTTTCTTCTTTCCATCGTATTGTTTCCTATATTTCTTTTTTACTCAATGAGACGTGTTTACCCAACTTTTTAATAATTTTTTTTCCCTCCCTTTGTGCACTTGTATCCCAGCTCCTCAGAAAGATAATAAATTACGCAAGAACACTTTAAAGATATATAAAACAATAACTTTGGAAATAACTAAACATATGCCCTGCCTAATTTAAAAAATGGGGCATTTGCATACATATCGCCCAATTCTTATATGTGAACATATCTAACACCTAAACTTTACTTTTTTACCTTAACCCTTCCATACATCGGTAAGATGTTATGTAAAAATTGAAGTTTAGGTGTTGGGTTTGTAAATACATAAGAATCGAGTGGTATGTATGTAAATCTTCCTTAAAAAATACATCAGATAACTTGCATACCTGGTGAGGAATAAACCATCTAGATCCGAGAAAATGTTGTAGGATAAGAATCAATGCTTGAAATCCCATGAATATGCACAGTGATATGCACCAACTCCGGTCAACTTCTATACGCATAAAGTTGTTTGGGCAGCCGAACATGTATAATGGAATTGCGAGACGAGTCACACTCATGCCTAATATATAATGAGGGTGCATAGGTTTTCTCGTATCCCGAATAACATTGTTGATGATTTGAGGTATCCAAAATGAATACATAATGAAAAGGATTGGGCGCAACAAACTGTGGAACTCGTACATTATAAGAATTCCACCTAGAAGGATGCCATCTGTAATTGGATAGAAAATTAATCAATTAAAAAAAAATAAAGTTTACATACATACGACCCAATTCCTATGTATTTATATATCTAATACCTAATCTAATACCTAATCTAATACCTAAGCTTTGCTTTTTTACATTTATACCACCTAAATATTTCATATCACATAAAAAATACCACCATTTCTACTTTTAAAAAGTGAAATACACATTTTAATGCATAAGTAAGATGATATGTGAGTAAAAATTATAGTTTATGCGTTAGATATGTAAATATATAATGTAAATCTTTAAGAAAATAATACAAATATATAAATCTTATTGTTTAATGCAATCAAATGGTTCAGTGCGCATTAGGACATTGTAGGAATGAAGAGAGAAATAAGGCAGTATTTCAAAAGTGAAAATATAAATAAATTCTTACAGAAACGGCTGTAAAGGACTGATAGTTCACGTCTCATTGCCTCCCAACCTTCACCATTGCTTAAAGGTCTACTAGCCTTCCAAATAGCAAGAAGGTACCGCATTTCAAAAATAGAAAAAACTACAAACTTGAAGAAGGCTGCTGTCGCAAAAGCATTGAATAGAGACTCTGAAACATAGAGAAACAAGTAAACATAACTACGATGATAATGTTGCACGAACAAAGAGTAAAAACCAAAAGAACTATACTATTGTACAGGTCCGAGTTGCTTAAAACAGGACGACAACAAATTTACCATTAATGAAGATTAGCAATGATGACACTAAATTCGATATTAAATCTAATGGCAGTTATATATATATATAGACACACACACACAAAAGGAATGGCTAGAGACTATTATACGAGCCTCCAACCACCTCTAATGTGCCTAATAAATCAAGCACCACTTGCTTAAGGCCAACTATGTCAGAGGGAATTCGAACCCCCAACCCGAGGGGTCTTATAACGTGAATGCTATATATATATATATATATGAGAGAGAGAGAGATTATAGGAAAAGTCCAAGAGCTGATTTTATTGAAATAGAAAATGATACATAAAGATTGTATGAGAAAAGCCCAAAAAAGGCACCCTACCATACGATACAAGTACGGTAATACCCCAACAAAAAGATACAGATAGACTCAATAAAATGTAAAACAAATTTAAAACATGCAGAAAACAAATAGCTAGGGACGGACCAATTTAGTCCTGCCTCTTCCTCTAGTTTTAGGAGCGGAACCAGATAAACTTTGAAGAGCCGTGCCATTGCCAAGAGTCACCAAAGCATCATCCATTAAGTTTCCAAGTTGGAGTGAGCCCCCAGCCTTCTTCTTCCGTCGAGAAGTGTAAATTTGTCATTATTCATCTGAAGACTAGCTCATGTGATCCTCGATCTGATTTGATGTTAGAGCCGCAGTAGGAGGAAAGACAGTCGATGTCACCGCGATAAGTTCCAATGTATGTGAAGTGTGAATTGTTACCTCTGCACCTGATGCTTCCTGAATAGGAGCTGCGGGACTATCCTGATTTTCAGTTCGAACATTATCCGTACAGTTCGAACATTATCCGTTGTAGTATGGTCAGGAGAAGAGATCCCAGGGGCAGACACCAACTCTTGTCTTGTGGTGATTAGGTTTGCTGGAGCGCGTTCAGGCACATGAGGTGCACTAATAGTGTGTTCCTGTTTTTGACTATTGGTTCTCAACTGTGGGTGCAATCTGAAACTTTCTTCTGCGGCTGTCCAAACATCTTGTAGTGCTTGCAGTAGTATGATTTTTATTCCATAATGATTTTTTACCAATAACCATTATGAGCAGATCCAAGCTAGACTTATTATACATCTGGTAGTGTAATATCTCGTTCAATCAGAATCCTTGCAATATAGGCCTTGATAAATGAACTGTAGGTAAGTCTACCTCCAAAGGTTTTCCAAGAATAGTCTCAATTGCATATAAGATAGGTAAGTCAAAAAAATGAAGCTTGAGTTCAGGTAATGAGAACCAGATAGGTGCAGTTGGAGGTTATTGACTGGGATCAAAATTGGGGGTCCATTATATATATATATATATATATATATATGATCGTTCATACTTCTTAATGTAGAACCTAAAGAGAAATACTATCTATAAGCACGAAAATGTGATGAGATAGGTTTAGAAGGGTATAATGTTTAGTTATGGTGCAAGTTGTTTGAAAGAGTTCTTTGAGAAATAATTAAACCAAACGCAATATAATGACTGACTATCAAAATAGAATTCATTAAGCCAAACCACAATACAAAAGGCCAATGATACATATTTGATCATTTTCCAACCCATAAATATAATGCAAGCAATGTTGGATAGTTTTAGTGAGCAAAAGATCAAGGAAAATATACAAAAGAATCATAAATGAGCAGTCGTGTCTCGTCATATGTTTTGAATCATCTTTTACAATTTAGCTGATTTACATCTAACATTCTCTGTCATATAATTATAGAGCAAAGTGCCAAAATAGTCCCCGAATATTTAAAACGAGTTGTTTTAGTCCTAGAGTTTATTAAAGTGTCAAAATAACCCCATATTATTTTAAAATTGAGCTCTAATAGTCTTCCATGGGAACTATTTTAGCCCATATTTAAAGAGTCTGGGGACTGTTTTGACACTTCTATAAACTCTAAGACTAAAACGGCCGCATGTAGATAGTTGGAGACTATTTTGGCCCTTTACTCTATAATCATATTCTATTCAACAGGAAAGTGCTTAAAAGAGTGGTGATAACGTCATTAATATCTTAGCATTGTGAAGTTCAACAAGGCCATAAACTAATTAAAACCTAACATGAGGTAGAAGAACATAGTTCCTCATCAAAATATCATCCTCATTATCATCATCATTATAGTTACTATTACTTAGTTTTATCAAAAATAATTGAGGTTGGGCTTTACTTTATAGATCCTCATTTCTATTCATTCATCCTGCGGGCTGCATGAGCTGTAAAACTATTTCTTATAATCATTTTTATACAAATTCTATAAAGTTACCTTCAATCTACCCCATTTTTCTCCTAATCCATTTATAATTAAATTTATCAATGTATCTAATTATTGCATATTCAAATCCTCCTACATGCATGAACTACGCAAGGCTATTTTCACTATCTCATTTTCAAAAGAAGCTCTCTCAAATATATTCTATTTAATTTTGTATTTATCTTAATATTCATATTTCTGCAATGCTTAACTTGTTCTTCAAAGAATTCTTTATTGTTCAACACCTAAATCCATAAATAAATGGCCTGATTGCTTTTTTAAATTTACCAATAACTTTTCATGACTTTATTTGATCTTGTGATAATGTTAAGGTGCTTTCTATTATAATCAATTAGCTTTAACTTCAAAGTATATATCACCATTCATATTTTGATTCTTACGTATAATAGATCCAATATACTTAAAACTTATCACTCCTGAGCACCACTTTATCTTCAAATAATATTAACTAAAAATAACTTACATCACACCAAAAATTATATACATATAGTCCATTTTTATTTTTCTAATCATTCTCCTTTTATTTCTTAAACATTATCTCCATCATTTTAAGACTTTACTCATTTCAAAAGGTGTCGAACTAATTCAAATCATGCCTTAAAGAGAAGCATATACTAAGGTAACATTTGAATATCATATTTTAATGTAATATTGGTTTTTATTCTTGGATTGTCACATAGCATCCTCAAACATCCAGCTAGCCTTAGCGCAAGGTTGTTTCTTCCTTTTGATCCATCCAATTAGCAGACTAAGGACTTGTAGTTTAGCTTCTTGTCCCTCCTAGTGGAAGATGGTCACGAAGCTCTAAAGGTGAGACATCTTTAAGTTTCTCAAGAAATATCGTTACCTCCTACGACATGTCCTCTTTAGTCTTTTGCTTCTTATCTTATCTAAGCAAAACTTCCTTTAAGGTGATTTTCCTTGGTAGCAATGTCATTTTCTTTGAGTTGGCTGCCTCGACTCGCAAAGATGCCAATCTTTTTAGGCCTTGCTTGGTGGTTTCAATCATGGACACCAAACAAGCTTCTCGATCTCCACGGTGCACTAGCTAACGAAAAATGTTATGAGGAATGCTTTGTCTTGATCTAAGAAGTTCATCCACCAAATACAGTTGATTAACAAGTATCTCATTTTCCCCTTTCAACTAGGTAAAAGAATAGGCTTAAGGATGCTTCTGTGCGGCCAAATCCAGTTTATTCACTATCAAAGTGGATATCATATTCTCACAACTCCCACCGTCAATAATTAGGCTGCAAATCTTCCCTCTCATGGTACACCTAGTGCGAAAATATGCCTTGGCTATGAATGATCATTCTTTGGCTAAGTCTTTAGACCACCTTATGACTAGCATCTCTCCCTCATCTCCCTGGAGTTGATGTTCCTCATGTCGGTCCTCCGTAGTTTCTTACTTACTCACATCTTTGACGGCACCCTACTTAGTGAAGGAAACAACTCGACTCGTAGGGCAGTTGGAGGTTGTGTCCGTAGCCATGACACCTAAAACATCTCTCAACATACACTGTGTTGAGCGTGTTACTCTTCTCGGGCTTCTTTCTAAGACCTATCTTGTCATTCCCCTGTCTAGTCTTCCCATCTCCTCCAAATGTAACATTGTTGGTAGCTCTATAGGTGGTGGTCTTTTTTTTTATTATTATTGTTTCTTCACCTTCAAAGCTAGGTTTTGGATATCTTTCAGTGACCAATAGAGTTATAGTTGAACAATATTATTAATACCAGATTCAGACCTCGCGAAAATATGGCTATAGTATGTTCTTCTAGCTTGACCAACTCGCATTTCATCTGAAATTGCTCAAATTGTGTCGTGAACTCCTCTACTTATATATAGGTCTCTCTGTTATAGGTGATGTAGCCTCAAAAACATATCCCGGTGATAGTGAGGAAGTAAGTACCTCCTTTGCATCTCCATCATCTTCACTTATTTTGTAATCTTCTCGGTTCCTTCCCTCCTTTGCCTCTGCAAATTTTCCTATCACAAAGAACTCTTTTCAATTTGATGACCACGAGATTCACCCTCATGTCTTATGACACCTCTTTGTATTCGAAGATTCTATTGATCGACTGCAACCATTAGAATGAAATTATTTGGATCCATCTCTCCTTAGAACTCCAGTAGATCCACTTTCACTTCGAAATCTCTTTATCTTCCATACGTCGTCTCCTCCCTGAGTCTCATCTGATAATGAATTCTGAAGCAATATGATCAGTTCTCCTCATCAATGAAGTCCTCCCTATGGAAAGGGTTTAAATTCTTGTCTCTTTCTCCTATTCGACTCCCTGCATCTTAATCGAGGGTAATTTCCCCTTGGGTTCCGCCATCAATCTCTGCAAACCTCTACTGAAGTCGACGAATCTCTCACTGTATTTATTCTCAAGTATGTTCTGGCACATGTCTCATTGGTGGCATAGTTAAGATTTGGATTTGTGGGAATGTAGGAGGGCATTGGGATGGGGTACAATAAAATTTTTGTGGGTGATATGGGGGGAGCTATTGTATAAAAATTAGAGAAAGTCGTCTTAGATGCTTTGGTCACATTAAGTGTTGACCATTTGATGATCCAATTAGGAGAGTAGATGTTTTAGATTCGACTTATGTTAAGAAAGGCAGAGGTAGACCTAGGAAGACTTGGGCTTATTGTATAAAAAATAATCTTAATTTATAAAAACTAAAAGAAAATATGACACTAAATAGGAATCAATGGAGAAAAATGATTCATGTAGTCGGCCCCACGTAGTGGGATTAAGGCTTTGTTGTTGTTGTTGTTGTTGTTGTTGTTGTTGTATATGGAGGGAGCTAGAAACAATAGCGTAGAGATAGGGTTAAGCTAGCTCTGATGTCGAATGATACCGAAGTTAAGCCAAATAACAATAGGGAAAGTAAATATTATTACTCAAAAGAAAATAAGTTACAAGCAAAGATACTTGAAATAGGAAAAACAACAAAAACACAAATACCCCCCTAAGGTGAGGTTCGAAGGTGGTTGTAGTTCGAGATGGCAGAAATTGAGAGTTGTATGTGTTAGGGTAGTCTATGGTCAATTAGGGGAAGGTTGGTCTGCAGCTGGATAGTTGCGGAGAAGCCTGAAGAAAATGAAGGTGGCGGCAGCAAGGGAGAGTAGGGGTGCAGGGTTGTCCGGTGGCTAGACAGCAAGTTAAGTGGTGGTGAGGAACTCTAGGAAGGGCGGTAGCAGACTTGGGGGTGGTTGGAGGCGCTGCAACAATCAGGAGAGGGGCAATAAAAAAATAGAGGGCGGTAGAAATCAGGAGAGGGAAGGATACACACTACCTTAGGATGCTTACAGTCGAAGTACCTTCTCGACCTCATATAAATCCCTAGAAACAGAAAAGGGACATCGACGACTGTTCTAATAGAAATTGAAAGCAAAAAACCGACTTAATACACAAAAAATAACATATTTATAGATTTAGGGTAAAGAGGAGTGGGCTCCGCTCCAAATAGGAGGGAAAACCAAGCTTGAAAGGACTGGTCGGTCCTTCCTCTGCCTGGACCAAACCGGTCTCAAGCGTACGCGACAATTGGCGTGCGTCAGGGACAGTGATGCCGCGCAACAAATTAAGATTGTACATTCTGCAATGGATAATTAGATTTATAAATTAGAGTATTGATTCGTGCTTCTAAGCCTTCAGCACTTAAAAAGCATGTTTCTGATTCAAATTTTTATACATCATGTTGTAATATGATAAATCTTATAACTTTTGATGATCATTCTACTTTGCAACTAATCCATAATATAGTTCAAGATGAAATAAGCATGTCTGTTTTCCTTCATGAATGTTTATCAGTAGTTTACCCTCAAGAAGACAACAGATTCTCACATCATTGCATTTAGATTCATACAGCTAACCAATAGTTACTCGCAGAAAAATACATGATTTGGGTGGCATGCACATACCTTTACTAGAATTTTAATATTTATATTCCTTTATGTAAAATAAATTGCAAAAGTGTAGAAATGTAGATTCAGAATGATATTAAGACTGGGCCAATATGATAGTAGAAAATAGCACCGCGCACCTACTAATATTCCAGCTGTCAAATGCAAAAGACAAAGATATGCATCCATAATGGCCTGCTGACCAATCATCACAATAGAAACTTTGGCCGCACCCTGGAAGAAAACGACCAAGTGCTCTTAAATGCACAAATAATTTAAATGCATGCACTATTAAAAATTTTTAAGTTGTTTAAATTTATTTAATTTTATTAAAATCAAAAACATATTGGACATTAGCCTTCTATTTGAACTAGAAATTATTGTAAAGCTACAACGAAACCTTACAGATTGAGTATTGCTATGTTCCATCTGTCGAATCAGCAGCAGAACTTGGAGGAATGAAATCTATTTAGTAGAAGGTCAAAGAAATCTAAGCTATCATGGTTATAAAAACTAGGAAAATTTACGTATTTAGCACAAAATTCTTATGCATTCACATATCTCACAACTAAACTTTAATATTTACATACATAGCACTTTGGTGTTTTAAATATATGCATGAAAAGGTGTAGTATGACACCTTTTAGAAGTAGTAATAGTGCTATTTTTAATGTGATATTAATGATTTGAGTGATGTGCGTAGATATGAAAGTATAGGTGTGAGATATGTAAATACATAAGAATTATGTGCCATTTATGTAAATACCCATAAAAATAGTTATGGGAAAATTTAATTACTGTACTATTGGTCATGAAGGATACAAAAGTGACCATTAATGTATAGTTAACGGCTTTGTTATAATAGACCTCAACATTGAGTGAAGTGGCATTTATTAGTATAGGTGAAAAGCACTCTCCATCATCCTCAACAACAGGACTCTCCATTAATCCCTCCAAGTGGTAGCAGTCATGTTCACCATCTAGACAGAAGTTAAAAAGCAGCTATTAGCACAATGGAATAAGTGTATGGTCAAAGAATGAATTGTTATAAGCTAAGTTATATCACTATGCTAATATTTTTATAACTCGGAACATAGAAGACTAATAAAATAACCGTCTTCACCGGTCTTCCCGCCTTATTCATTCCCCACCTTAGTATAGCCTAGTAAGGATTTTACGATATATAAAGGCATGAATGCTCTTCAAATGGTGATTAGGATAAAAAAAATAACTATCAAATAGTGATCTAAAAGTATTCAAGGTCCTTGGAATAAGAAAAACTGTCAGAGTTAATCACCGAAAAATTTGGGGCGATTAAAGGAAGAATGATTCTTAGTTTATGCGACATTCCAAATGAATCTATTCAAAAAAGCTTGCTTAGGGCAAGACTCTGTAATTTCAAGTCACTTTGATGCCTAAGAAAGTCATAACAGGCTGCACAAATCATAGAGAAGAAACACATACAAGATGGACTCGAATCAACAATTGTATTTGGAACTTTGATGTTATTTAACTCCAATTACGAATCAAGATTCAAAATTCAAGAACTAAAAGCTGAAAGAAAAAAAAAATCTAGCTACGTAGGCCTTTGACCCTCAACCCCACACATATAAATGAAGATAGAAGCAATTACAAGAAAATGGGTGCTTTTTGGCACCTACATATGAAAAGATGTGAAATACATGAGAGGACTGTTGACCTCATTTTCAACAAGGTCTTAGTTTCCTACTCCAAAAACCGAAAATCTAGCCTCAGAAGTTCCTTGTTAACCATCTTAGCAGACTAGAAATGGAGTCCATCTCCCAAAGAACTTCAAACCACTTCTTGACTCATTTTTATGAAAAACTCGCATGAGTGGTTCCAAGCACTCAACTTCTAGTTGCAAGGACTAAGGACTAACATGTAGAGGGCCTGAAAACGAGTTCCTACAGGATCAGACAGCCATAAGTGAGCCCTCCATGACTCGAACACTCGCGAACACCGCAATTTACTCACTCACCCCACCACGAATGATGTTGACTTGAATTGACGTGATCATCAACAAACTTGTCCGGACAACCCCAGATGACGAAACTGACCATGTCGGCGCATCCGGAACGTCGACTTTAGCTAAAAGAGACGCCCATATTGTTATGGTTCCGTGCGTGAGCATTTAACATGAAATCGATGCACATTTTTTTTAATTAGCAGGGCGCAGGCTCGGGCTCAACCCAAGTTCAACTCCGGTTCGATTTGGACTGGACTTGGGATGAACAAGGGTTAAATAATTTTTTAATTTTAAATTTAAAAATTGAAATGAGTCATTTAATCTTCTCTTAATTAGAGTTAAGATTTTCCATTTGAACGGGCTGCATGAATGGAATTCATTCAATTCCCCGCCAATGCTTGAGTAACGTCTCTTCGGTTATAAAACCTCTCCCCTGCATTCAACTCCATCGGCCTTTGAAAATTCGGCTCCCCCAGCTCACCTCTTCTCCTCGGCACAAAAGTCCCTTTCTTCTGCACCCGCTCACCTCTTCGTTGCAAAAAAAACCCGTCTCTTCCCCTCTGCACCGAAAGCTTTCCCTCGCCTCTTCGTCCTGCTCGAAGCCCTGCTCTTCTTGCTGAAGCACTCCACCGCAACTATCCCGCCTCTCCCACCTCGTCTCCTCTTCCCTGCACCAAGACCCCTCTCGATCCCGCCTCCTCATGCCGAACAAACCAAGCCGCTCGTCTCCCTCTCCCGATCGAAGCTCCAAAAACCCTCGCTCGACTCCCTCCACCGATTGAAACTCCTGCGCGCCTCTTCCTCCACTGATCGAAGCTCCAAAAACCCTCGCTCGACTCCCTCCACCGATTGAAACTCCTACTCGCCTCCCTCACTCGACAGACTCCTTCTCCTTGCGCCGAAGCTTGCTCCCCGCTCCTCTGCTCAACCAAAGAAGCCCATCTCCTGCTCGCGACCGAAGCACCTCTCCCGCTCGCGACCGACGCCCTTTCTTCTCCCTCGCGATACTTAGCCCCTCCTCACACCGAACAGCCGTTCGACTCGCCCTTCCTTCTCCCACAATCCTTCTTCACGGAAACGCCTCATCCGACTCCCTCTTCTTCTCCCGATCAAAAACCCATCGCTCCACTTCACCGCCCGCTCATTTTGAAGCCCACCACCTTCTCTCTCTCTAACACGAAAGGAAGAGACGAGCATTCTGTAGACGTCGTCACGTCCTTGTAAGCACAACAGCTGAAGCAGATGAGAGTAAGGAGAGCGGCTTGTGGCGTTGCACTAGCTCTGCACGACATTCTTCTAGTTTTTCATCTCTTGCAAACACAAGGACGACATTATATCAACTCCTGCTGTAAGTGGAACAATCTTTCCTGGGATTATAAGGAGAAGTATCATCCACATTGCTTGAATTGCAAGTTTTCAGATTTGGATTTGGCTCATAGCTGAAGAGTTGTGCATTCCCCATTTAAAGCTCACGACAATACATTCTTTACAAATATCTTCACGGTCTATTTCGAGTTATCCTAACTTCACAAAGCATTGGTGCGGGATCCTTTGGGATTATACATCATTTTTTTATTAAAGTTGATTTTTTGTCTTTATTCCTCCAGCATTTGGCCAAGAAACATAATCTGGACACCAAGCTTGCTTACTCATAAATGATGATGCCTCTGCGCTTTCATGTTAATAAAATTATCATAATTACGACCTGCTTTGTATTTGAGTGAAATCTCAAGGTTTTGTTTTGCTTTTAAGGAGCATTGAAGTTCTAATTGATTTATTTTTACTGCTTTCTTACCACAAACTTGGCAAGCTTATTTGATCCAGTTTACATTGTTATTTTCATGATTTAGTTTGGTTTAGATTTAGGGAATTATTTTCATTACTTTCCTTTAAACCTTAAACCAACTTTGACAGTTTTATTTCGTTAACCCTTCATACTCCGCCTAAAGATTTGATTGAATCGATCAATCGGGCTTCACTAGCCCTTGCCTTGATTAAATTTTTTGGTGGAAAATTTACATACATACCACACAATTTTTAGGTATTTACATTCCTAGCACCTAAACAACCATACTTACATGTGCACCACTCAATCTTTGTGCATTTACATGAAAAGGCCTATCTAAACTTTTTAAGGATAGAATCGCGATATTTTGATGCAATATGAAAGATTTGGGCGGTATAAATGTAAGAATCGAAGTCTAATTCTGAGATATGTTAACACAGGAATTGTGGGGTATGCATGCAAATCTTTATTCGATTCTTCTTGGTCGGCTGCTCGGTATTATAGTTGTTTTGAAGAAGGATTGGGGTGTCGTTCTAGCTTGTCATTCTTACTGTTTTGTCTCGACTTTTCACCGTTTGGACACTATAAATGGCTGGTTTCAGATGTTTTATATGCTACCCGGGTGCTGATTCATTTACTGTTTTTTGAGGGGCTTTGTGCCCCATTTAAATGTTGATTTTGGGGGACTTTACTTGCTACTTTAATGCTATTTGGAGGGTAATTAAATGGTGTTTTGGGGACTGTTTTGGGCTGATTTTGTTGCAATCTTGGAGCCGGTAAACTCCTTTTCTTGGGCTGATTACACACTGTTTGGGCAGCGTTTTGAGGTCTGATTACACACTGTTTGGGGCTGATTACACACTGTTTGGGTATCATTTTGGGGTGCATTTGTTGGTTGATTTGGAGAGGTTTGCGCACTGTTTTGAAATGAGTTTAAGGGCTGTTTTGAGGTTTTTTGTAGGCTGGTTTGGAGCTGCTTGAGCACCGTTTTGACACTGTTTTGGCACTGTATTGGAGTGCTTTTGTTGGTCGATTTGGGGCAATTTATGTACAATTTTTTGGTGGTTTTGTGGGCTAATCTTGGAGCCCTTAAACACGAATTTTGAAGCCTTCAAATGCACAATTTTTGGGAATGTTAAAGGGCTTGTTTTGCTGCACTTTCTTGGGTACGTTTGGTGCCTTGTGGATTGCACTTTTTGGTTCAATTTTGTGGCTTTCGGGCTGTAATTTTCTAAGTCTATCTTGTGGCTTTTGGATTTCATTTCTTTTTATGTTGAATTGGAGAACTTTCGGGTCGATCAACACTGTCTTGGAATGGATTTAAGCATTCTTTTCAGAGTTCAATTTAATTACAATTGTTGAAAGATTTTAAATGCTTTTAGGTTAATTCACTTGCTATTTCCCCTATTGGCTTTGTTAGTTTTGGAAGTGGGTCGGCCTTCTCTTTTCGTTTGTTTTGTTACTTTTGTCTAATGGTTAAGTCAAAAATGAGAGTTTCTGATTTAATTATTTGGAAAACACTTAATTTAGGGCAAGACACCTTAAACCACTTCAAGCCCAAATTAGAAACGTAGGCTTCCTAGACTTTAGGAGCACACCCTAGGTGAGTGTTCATCAACCTAATTTTCAAAGGAATGATGAAACGAGACATTTGACCTCAATCCACAAATCGATTAAAGCACTAGACACAAAGATGCACCAAGATGCGAGGCTTCCTAGATTTTAGGAGCACACCCTAGGTGAGAGCTCATCTACCTAATTTTCAAATGAATGATGAAACGAGACACTTGACCTTAATTCACAAATCGATTGAAACACTAAACATGAAGATGCACCAAGATGTGGTTCACGACTTCCTTGGTTAAATCAAACAGTAAAATTCTCGCAATGACTTAACCTACAGTGAAACTCAATGCACCGGGATTCGAGCTTGAACATTACACTCAAATTTTTTTAGTAATTGGGGACATTTTTTAATGCCACATATGAATCACCGGACTAGAATAAGTCTAGGGTCTAGGTGACAAGGGCAATGACGACACTGCTTATGTGTGCTTAAACGAGAGATATGAAATGAGATTATTAGAATAGTATCGCCTACCTCAAGGACCTTCAATGATGAGAGAAGATAAGGACCGATGATACTATTCGCCAACCCTTGGAGAGATTGTTGCCCCCGATGCTTTTAAGTCGCCAGTAGTCCTAGCACGATTAGAGAGACTAGTCTGTGAACTACACTATTTTACATTTACAAAATAAAAAAAAAATTTCTTTTGCCTATTAAAGTGAACTTTGCATGTAAATTTAAATAGCAACTTTTGCATGAAAAATTAAACAATTTTGGTAAAACTTACAAAGGTCCACGACTAGTCACTTGGATTGAGGTTAAGAACTGTCTTCCGTAGATTGTCGGGTTGATAACCTTACCCAAGGTTGGGAAGTACACTACAACTCTGAGCCCCCACCTTTACTGATGTCTTATACCTAGTCTTGGTCTTCCATATGTGACCGCGAATTTTGCTTTGTCTGTTCATATTTTGCTACGACTCATTTTTCTGACTTTCGTACTGAAATTTCTCGCTTTGCTTATTTTTCTTACAAGTTTATTTAAATCTGTTGCAAATCATACTATGCTTGTAATGTTAATCACGCAATAGCAGCAGATGCCCAGGTAAACTTTTACAGTTTACTTACAGCATTTTATTTTACTGCATTTTAATTTTCAAGCATCTTTTATTTATCTGCAATTTGCTTACTCTGCATGCAAAACTAGAATCGAAACCGAAACCAAAACCAAAAAACAAAACAAAACCAAACTTTGACACAAAAATTGTGAAACATAAACCACCAATGTCAAACACTTAAACCCTGGAGCCATCGCTACAACAGGAGCTTGGAGCCAACTTTGTGAGCAGCTTAGCGAGAAGCTTGGATCGAGCAATAAGAGGACATTCTTCAACATTATCTCTTCCTAGCATAATAACAACCCATAAGACTTCGAGGTGGCTCGCCTAGCGTGACTTAAATTCTCACACCCTCTTTAGGCTCCTGTACAACCATGTTGTGCAGCGTAAGTCCTAACTCGCCTTAGGTTTAGAGGTTGTCGTGTGGCACGGCGTAAACCCTCTTATCTCTGTGGACTATTTTTATAATCAGATGTTATGCAAATGTAAGTCTCAAATAATAAAATTGGCAGAATCAAACACCTAAATAACATTGTCTCTAAAACTCAGTCACACATTAGGATGGTTTGAAAAGTCACTGAGGTTTCTCCTCAAGATCTGTGACATCTCCTACCTTTTCATTTCTTTGGACTCCTGAAAAATAATTGTTCATATTCGAGTCACTCCCACTTGTCTTTTCACGTTCTACCGTGAAAACCTAAACTTTGAATTCTTGAAGACTAGTACCTCTAATCATTATTGAGAGTTTTCTCAAGTGAAGCTCGTCATTTGGGATGTAATAAATTATAGGGGTTTGCCTCTATAGGGAACTTGGAACCCAGGTAAAATAAACTCTACTTAATCTCTATATTAAGTAGGAGAACTTGTCGTTCACACATAAAAAGTTTCGCAGGCCAAATGGATATCACAAATCTCTTAGTTTGCAGGATTAGGTCTATCGCCGAGGTATACACTCATTTTTCGGGAGGGTGTAATATTCGCGATATTGGCATGATTATGTAAACTATTGGATGATTGAGATCCATTTGGTCTCATTTTTCGAAAATAAAAATATACTACTTTCAAAACCCAAACTATATACCTATTATATTAAATTAAATTTCAAAATTATTTCCAATTTTCAAAAAGTTGACCGACAAAGACATGACAAAGGGATGTTATGACATCTTAATGAAAATAAAAACATAATGAAGAGAAGCATTCCCCAGATGTCACAAACGGAAACACTTTGGTTAAAAAACAATATGTTCCGCTAAGATCAATGCATCTGATTTGGAGTAATCCCTTTAACAAACACACAACGCACTTGTAATGGAGTAATTCATTTAGCTTGAGGAAAAAAAATGTGCCCGCCACAAACATAGAACAATGATTTATGTTTTTGATCTCCTAAACAAATGGCAAATAACTTATATCTAAAAAGAAAATTCAATCAAAATTGGATCTTTCACATGATCTATAAATCAAAAGCTTTCATGAAGTTCGCATTAGAATTTGTATATGCACCAAAACATCAAACTCAACATGAACCATGACCTGAATTTAGTGTTGAAATTAAATATGAGATCACGTCTCAACCAAACTTGAATTAGAAAATGAATCCTTCCTAACTTTAAAATTAGACAAATCATGTCTATAAAGGTTATTAAATCATAAGGATTATTTCCATTTATCAAAAGAAAAAGGAAAATTTTTAAGCAATCTTACAAATGTATTTTTAAAATTTTCTTCCCTCTTGGAAAGCATATCCAATGGAAAATATATAAGTGCACATCCCAAAAAGGAAGGAGACTGGCATTAGATATAATGGGAACAACGAAGAAATTATCCTTTTAACAAGGATGTATAATAAACAAAATGTTCGTAGTTTAAGCGAGCACCAATATAAACAACCTCAGGAGATATCGGCAGATTTGTAAAAGAAGAATCCTACAAAGTTCGTATATTTAGAGGTTCATAAAGCTTAAATGAGAAAGCCAGCATAAATGAATTATTTCAATAAACCTCCAATGAGAGCAAAGTGAAGAGAGCAAATTACAAATAAACAACAATAAACAAGCTTTAGATGAGCTAATACCAGCTTGTCTCGACGAGATCCGTGAAACATGGGCAGATATTTCAATGTTGCAATGTTTCTCGATTTCATCCGTAATTGCTGAAAAGCAAATATCAAGACTATGAAATGGCTGTCAAAATTATAAAGAAATATATAGCTTCAAAATGAAATATTTTCAGCATTTACAAAAAGCCCATGCTATTGTAAATCTTGTTTTGGATAATAAAATGAATTACATTAATCTTACATATTTTCTTTCTCACTGTATCCCTGGGAGATTCTTGAAAAATTTGAGAGGAAAATGCTCCTAGCTATGTCATGCAAGAGAGATAAGAAGTGAAAAAATCAGCTCCAGTGTCAGAAGAGCTAGAATTATAAGGAATCTTCTTAAGAGAATCTATAGAACAATATATCTAAAATAAAATATTAAAACTAGAGTATAAACAATGACGAAAATTAATGGTGTTCCATCAGATGCAGAATTCATGCAGATCTGCATGCTTAAGCTCAATAAAAATGTCGATAAAAACTGACCTTAGTATATTTATTTAAGAAGTTCTATTTTATTTCTTAGCCCTCAATTTTGGGTATTTGACATGGCTTTGATCTTGAGAACGAGATGTTCTTTAAAGTTTTAGTGACATCGTGATGGGATATTTGAATACGTGCATGATAACTGTACTGGACTTGACAGCTAGAGTTTGTCTTGAATTTGGGGACCAAATTGGAATGATTTTGTGTCAATTATATCTACTAACCAAAGAATAAAAGTTATTAGTTTCTGGAGGCATGTAATTTGATTAACTTTTGAAGAGCCAAATTATATATCTTGGCATCTTGCTTTAAATCCTATGTGCTTGTGGTCTGGAGGAAGATATCTCCTTCTATCAATGTGATGCATGCATTTTTACCACCTGGTGACTACTTTTCCTTAATCTTCTTCTTAAATTTTAAGTCCAATTTTTTGGTCAAGTTTAACAACTGGTAATTCAATCGCAGCCAAAAATTTTGGTTGTTTGCTAATTTTTTGTAGTTTGAATTTCTCGGTCATTTCTTCAAATTCAATATATTGTTGCATTATCATTTTGGTTCAATTTAACAGATTTTGAATTTACACTTGAAAAAAATGTGCAATTAGTGATCTTTACTTTGTGAAACCTTTCCTTTTTTTTTTTTTTTGGCGATTCACATTTATGGCTTTATTCACATTTATGGCTTTCAACTTAGTAAGCATTATGAGAACTAGAGCTTTAGCTGTCCTACATCATGCATGTTTAATTTATGATAGAAGTCATTGCTGTCCAATATAGTTACATGAGAAGTAAACAAAAATAGAACTACCACAATGCTCTATATCTTGATAAATAAATTCAGAAAAAGGAAACTGTAAAACTAAAACATTGAATATACAATTGGAAAATGTTTACTGTTTACCAAATGATAAGGATTCGACATAAAGTGCGCTTCTTGTAGCAGCACTGCATCTGATCCACTGCAGCAGAGAATAAAATAAACATGACAAATAAGTTGTGAGTGCTAAAAAAAAATAGAGAAGTGAAAGCAAAATTTTATAACCTTATATATATATTGAGAAAAAAAGGGACCAAATAAAGCGCATTAATAGAAAAACAAATTGAAATGAACAGCAGCAGCAGAAATAAAAATAAATGTTGAATAATTTTTCCTCTTAACATTCTAGAGAAAACAGAGCAATAGCATATCATAGAAGGCAAACCACAACTCATGATTAGGTCACAAGTAAACTAACAAGAATAAATCCATGCATGAATTTCAATTCATTCACTCAAATGCAAAAAATAAAATTTACAAATATTACAATTAACAACGAAAAGATTTAATAATGTTTGGCTGAACTAGCAGCCACTCATGATTAAGGTATTGAAAACTATAAGAACATCAAACTAAAAGAAGATGATTCAAGATTTAATGATTAACTAGGGCTGAACCTTGATGACAGCAATAGAAAAATAATAGAAATAAAATATTAATAATAACATTTAAATATCATCTTCATTAACTTTAGCCCGACTATTTGGGGATGGCTTTATGAATACTCAATTTGCTTACGATGAAGGTTGCTTGAGCTGTTAAACCTAACCATCACAGATCATTTTGAACCAATCGGTATCCATTATACCTTAGACCTACCCTTTTTGCATCCTAATCCTCCAACACTGTTCTTCTACCTCTAATTGGTGCATTATCCACTCTTCGTTGTACATGTTGAAATTACATAAATCTATTTTCAAATACAATATCTTTAACATACGTCACTCTAGATGTTCCTCTAATATTATCATTCATTCATCCATTTTAATTTTTCCTCACACAACTTAACTTTTTAGTTTTGTAATGCTTAACTTAACAATTAAAAACTTTTTAATCATTCAAAAAGCAAATTCATACAACATTCCTGACCTAATTACAATTTTATTAAATTTGCCTTTTAAGTCTCTGTGATATCTTCTTATTCAATAGCATTCTTAAGGCACTTCTCCTTTTTAACTATGTAATCTTAACTATAGAAGTTTTATCTGTCTATATCCATATTCATTAGTAATGATAAATCCAAAATACTTAAATTTAAGGCACATAGATATCAATTTATCTTCTATTGATACGGATAATCATTAATAGTAAATCCATTAAAATTGCATGTTATTTACTCATTCACTACTCTACTAATTATAAGTTATTCTTCCAAATATTTTTCTATTATTATAACTTTCACTTATTCGAATAGATGCCTCATCGATTATGGACATGCTATATGGAAAAAACATACATCAAGGCACTACTCTTTAAATATCCTTAGTAAGCATCTTCATTACGTATGGAAAAGGATAAATTGGTTCTTAATTCAAACATATTATAATTATAAAGTTCTTGGTCAACTTCACAAGTAATTTTAATATTAATAATTGCATAATTATACATATTTTTAATAACTCAATATACCATCAACATACATATCTTCCTTAATGCACACCAAATTACTTCTTGTGGAACTCGATTATATGATTTAATAAAAAATTAGTGAAAATCATATAAGATCTTTTATTTTTTTCTCAATGACTTTTCATTAATTATTGTAAAACAAAACTCGCTTCCATAATCAATTATTCTGGCTTGAAATCAAATCTTCTTAGTCTATATTTCTTAGTCAATCCCAAAATTTTATAGTATCTTATAAATTTGATCCCAATAAGATTTAAAAAAATTATCTTAAGCTTCCAAACTTTCACTGAAAAATTGTTAATCAAGCAATTACAATATCTCATACAACTCTTCAAATCTCAATAAATATATCATCAAGGCCCAGAGTTTTATATTTCATCTAATTCATAACTCAATTTCACTATTTCAAATAAAGTTTTAATATGTAATTATTTTATTAAAAAATTGGCATAAAAATCTAATTTACTAATTTCTCAAAATAACACTTCTATATTTCCATGAAGACTTCATCATTAATGAAGATCACATTATCCTCGCTCATAATGTATCTAACTTGATCAATGTCTCATAATCTTTTAGCACTTACCTTAGTTATCATAAAATAACTCATTTTCTTCTTCCTTTATCATGTACTCAAAATTTATAGATTTTTCTTTGCTGTCTACCTTCTTATTTATTTTTTTCCACTTCATAAAAGCACATCTTTTCTCCTTGATATAAATTATACCTACCATTGAGTCTCCCTACCAAAATATCTAGACTTTCAAAAGCTTCTAAGACTTTCTTAATGCAATGAACCATCTTATCCAACATCTGATTTGGCTCAACCAAAATAATTCAATTTACTTCCTTTTTTTTTTTTGAAAGGTAAAACAATCATTTCCTTAAACAGTTTTGTTAATACTCCTAAAATATAGCTCCATAATTACTCTATGCAGAGCTGTCAAACTTTAAAGTAAAATGAAGAACAATCGTGATTTGGTGGATCCAATTGTTAAAAGTAAGAAGCCTTTTTCTAACTTTTTGCAAATGAAGGATCATGAACCAATGCAATAAACAAAATAGAACTTCCAATATATTTATATTTTCTATTCTATACTCACAACGAATCCTCTTATTGCTCATCCTCCTCTCAATCCATGTAACATATTTAATCATACTTTAAAAATACATGAAAATATCACCAGAGAATACTTATTTGTTGCAAAAATTATCCAAAGTATCATAATGATCGCTAATAGTTCGTAACCATCACTAAATAAATCTGCCATTTGGGTGTTAAATGTAACATGGAGAAAAAAAGTCAAACTATGAACTTCCTAGCACTTAAAGAACATAAGTCAATAAACAATAATAACTTAATATATTAAGGAAAAGGTTAAATATCATGAGGGCCCATCACATTTCAGTTAAATCCCTAGTGAATTTTTAGATTTCACTATGGTACCAAAGTTTCATTTTCAATCCTCATAAAAATATATTTTTTTGTTAAAAGCATTGATTAATCTATTATTTAGTTCATGTAGCATTTTTTCACTTAAAATGAAAGGAATTTCATCTCAAAAAATAAAAATGCCCTCATATTCAAGAATCTTCTCCCATTTTAGGGTTAGGTCTTTTTAGATGATTTAGTCAAGCTCATACTAGAAAATGGAGATTCAAATAACTCTCTCAGTAATTAGCATTAGGAGCGAGGGCTATTTCTGCCTCAAAATACGGGGAGCAAGAAATGATGGAGAAAATACAAGGATATTATATTACTTTGTTCAATTGATGATTTTGCTAATGTAAATACCTGTATAAAATGTGAACTAAATGTTAGGAATTAAAGAAGAGGGTTTTTATAAATGTAGACCTGCATGGCCTACATGTAAGGGAAGCAATGCTTTTACAAGCATGCTTCAAAGATATTGGCTCAGTGATGAGGGCCCCACACATCACTTGCTTACAAAGTGCAAACTCACAACAAAAGGTGTGTGTTGCGTAGAAGTTTGGTTTAAACAATATCCTAGTAAAGATTTCATTACTCAGTTCAACATCTACTAGGCATGAACGTTCACTTCTCCACATTGTTTCCCGTTGCTCATTGGTCTTTTGTTCTCTCCTGCCGAAGCTTGTTTCTTCTTGGTGGTTTTATCTTCTTATTTCTAGATGCCTCATCTACACTCTCTGCCATTTCACATCGCCTTCATCTCATAATCTCGTCGGTCACTCAATATGAAAACTATTTTTTATTTTTAAGTATTTTGTTATCTCTTTAAATTTCTATCTTTTATTATAATAATTATTATTATTTGCTGCCAAATCATTAGGAATTTCTATTATTGAATATATCATTATATTTGCTAGGAATTGTTGCCTATGTAGTGTTAGTTTGAAGAATTAAATGATAATTACATGCACATAATATATGAAAACATTCTAATTTGAAAAGTGTTATATTGTTCTACACTTTGCGCATTAAAGTCAAAAAGGAACACTTACTCGTCATATTGCACTCTTAAAAAAACACCAAAGGAAGCAATGTGATACTTACCCCAAAGAATAACATCTACTAAAAGTTCATTAATGAAGTCAGTTTTCAGAGAAATATAAGTAGATATCCGATCTAAAAGATAAAGGCATGCCTAACGCATTTAGGTCCAGCCAATGCAGGGAGTTTATGAAGGGGTTGATGCATGCAGTTTTGCCCTTGCATTAGCAAAGATATTGTTTCGGGACATTTACATGTAGCAACTCTAATATATTTACATATCTCACACCAAACTTTTTTATTTACACACATAGCACTCGCCAAACTTTTTTATTTACACACATAGCACCCAAATCATTAATATCAAATAAAAAATAGCACTTGCTATTTTTTAAAAGTGAAATACACCTTTTTATGCATAGGTTTAAAGCATTGAAGAATACAGAAAGTGAAACCTCTAGAATACATAAGATAAGTGCTAGGTATGTAAATTTCTCCATTGTTATTGTATATAGAACGTGAGACCTCTAAAATAGACTAGAGGCGATGTAATAAATATCAAACTTCTTCCTAATAGCCATTCAATGTTCATTGCATTCACAATTAAGCCATCACCAATGCTTGCAATCCTAAAGGGTTCCAAAAAATCTCTTTCAAGTGGAACAGTGTAAAGCATTATTGAATAAAAAGATGAAATAATGAAGTTTTTGACTCTATCCAAATTGGAAAATAATGAAAACGAACAGAAGAGAAAGAAAAAGAGATTAAATGTAGCAAACTAGAGCATGTGCTGCACATGGAACAAAGTAAGCACTAGAAAGTCCCATAAAACACCATGAACAAGGTGAGAGTGGATAACATAAAGTACCATAATATCAAATGAAGAAGAAATGAGTACTTTGGTGGAGCAGCCTTCCATTAGAAAAATGAATGTTGAGTAGATCGTTAAGAAAACTAGAGAAAGATTAGAGTAACAACTTTTGAGATTAAAGATAGAGAGCTTATTATTTCGTATCTAGTTCCCTAGATAGAGGAAGGAGGTTAACCGGCAGGCTTGGAGCAGTCTGTCATATTTGTAGCTTTACTTCTGTTTCTGCCAATCGAACTGAATGGAGAATGAAATGTCTCTGATCACTTTTCTTTTTTTTTGGATGAATGTCACGCTTAGTACCAAATACAAATAAAACTTTCACTGAGCAATTAGATTCTAATGTGAAAATTTTTAATTTGATCAAATATTTTTAAATAAAAATTGTATTTATTTTTTAGCCGGGGTACATTATAGAAAATACAAGCTTTTAAAAACAATTCAAAACCTCATCCTGCAAAGTTCATAGAAAAAAGAGATGATTATAATACAGCCAAAAATAAATCAGTAATTCAGTTTGTAGGAAAATTTTCTTCTTTTGCGGATTTTAGAAATTAACCGTTTTCACTTCCGCCCACTTCTAAAATTTAGCATTCATGAGTAAAAGAGAGATGAAGCTTCTTTCTTACTATTTTATAATATTCATCAAGCCTGGCCTTTATTTTAGTATGTTTCGCAGCCCAAAGTAGTAAGCCTAGGCCAATAATTAATTTGGGTCAAGTTGAAATCAGATTCTAGCCATGGATGAATACAGATCACAACCATAATATCAGATAAAATGACAAAGATATATCAACTAGCAGATCAAGGCATCTATAAGTTAAGAAAACAAAAATACATGAAAGGGATCATAAGCATAGATAGGCCTTGAATATCATTACTGAACATAAAGTTGGCGTATTTACATACATACCACACAATTCCTATCTATTTACACATCTAACACCTAAACTTTACTTTTTACATTATATCACCCAAATCTTTTATATCACATCAAAATTATCACTATCAACTTCTAAAAAGTAAATACACCTTTTCATGCATATGTTGCCATACTGCTATATATGTAAAAATTAAAGTTTAGGGCTTAGATACGTAAATACATAGGAATTTAGTGGTATGCATCTAAATCTTTCTGTAAAGTTTACCTGCTTGCCACCAATCGAAGTTGCCTGAAAGGCCAGATATATACACCTTCTACTCGCATTTGAGCAGCTCCAAGATCATTCTCATTGTTATGAACATCATGAAAAATAACTGCTCCCTGATAAAACATAAAGTAGAAATATAAAAAACTCTTGATGTCATTAAAAATCCTTTAGACAAATATTATATATGACAATGCTGGTAAGCTTTGCCACTCATCAGATCACCAATAATTAACTTTTACAATCTTAAAAGTAGTCATGCTTTTATCTAAAAAAGAATTAACTTCAAAAAATGGATATAGGGCTGCCAGAGGTGGATGAAATAATGTTCAAATTATATTATTATTTCCCAGACGAATTAAAACGCGGTTAAGTAAATATTATACTAATTAATAAAAAAATATCCTAAACAGGAATAATTTATTGCTCAAATTCCCTCATCTGAAGTTAGAATCAGAAACTTCAAATGGAGAAATAAAGACGGGAAAAATGAAGAGAAATATAAGAAAAGGACAGCTGAGTTCTATCAATTAGGACAGTCAATCTTGCTAGATTTTTGTGAATAGTTCACCTTGGTGAGTAGTTTATTCAATGAGTAGGCACGAACATTACCTAGCTCAATCAAATCTTGCTCAATAAAAGCTTGATTATACTGATAGGCATAAAAATGTGTATATATGTGATAAATATATGATTGTATGAGCCTATGGAAGACTTTGAGCTTGAACAATAACTATCAGTGCTCACTCAACAAACCAAGCCAAACAAAATTCAGCTTATTCAAGCTATAAGCTCATTTACACGCTACCACTACCATCTGTAAGAATAAATTTTCTATAATTTAGGGTAAGTATAAGAGAAAGAATACAAATTAATTAATTAAAGAACTCACCACAAGGAGGTTGGCAAGACAATAACAATGGGAAGATTATTCACACAGTTCAATAAAAGCATTATAGAAAAATAATCCAACAGAATATCAACTTATTAAAGGATAGTATTTAGTAAATAGCGATACAATTTCTGTATCAACCTTCTAAGTCGTCAACAAGAAAAAATAAACAGCTACAATGAATTCAAAATCGAAGCACCCACCAAAAACGAGGATGGTGAAGCAAACAAGCAAACTTTAAGCTTCTATAATACAAAAATAGAAACATTTCAGAAAGTTCAGCAATTGTACCAAATTCACCACCAAAAACTGTCAGACAAGAAAATATAAAGCAAACAAGCTTCCCCCTCATGCAAAATTATTTTCAAAAAAAGGAACCAAGAAAGCTTAAGAGAGCAATTGGAGCTATAGCTTAATAAGATTTCAAGTAAAGCTTGCCATTGTATACCAGTCATCTGCTTATCCACCCACGTAAACAGTAGAATCTTCTTTGTGATAATTTTATGTTGGCATATCACTTCAATCCCCCACGTAGTGGGATTAAGGCTTTGTTGTTGTTGTTGTTGTTGTTGTTGTTGTTGTTGTATCACTTCAATCATTTCTAAAATTCAAGAATTCTAAATTTAGCCCAAAAATAAAAGGGAAAAGCACCATAACTGTCCCAGACAAAACTAGTCTATATATATACAGATCTCTCTCTCTCTCTCTCTCTCTCTCTCTCTCTTCTATATATATATATATATATATATATAGAAAAGCCCAAGGGCTGATTTTATTGAAATAGAAAAGATACACAAAGGTTATATGAGAGAGCCCAATAGAGGCACCCTACCCATACGATACCAAGTACAGTAATACCCCAACAAAAAGATACAGATAGACTCAAAAAATTAAAACATGTTGAAAACAACTAGGGTACGAGCCAGTTTAGTTCTGTCTCTTCCTCTAGTTTTATGAGCGGAGCCAGCTAACAAAATTTAAACTTTGAAGTGTCATGTCATTGTCAGGAGTAACCAAAGTATCATTCATTAAGTTTCCAAGTTGGAGTGTGCCCCTAGTCTTCTTCTTCCGCCAAGAAGTGTAAACATGTCATTCTTCATCAAAAGATTGGCTCATGTGATCCTCGGTCTGATTAGATATTAGAACCGCAGTAGAAGAAAAGACAGTCGTTGCCACAACGATAGGTTCCAGTGTATGTGAAGTGTGAATTGTCACCTCTGTACCTAAGTGAAGTGTGAATTGTCACCTCTGTACCTAATGCTTCCTGAATAGGAGCTGCGGGGCTATCCTAATTTTTCGGTCTGAACATTATTTGTTGTAGTATGGTCAGGAAAAGGGTTCCCAGGGGCAGACACCAACTCCTGTCTTGTGGTGATTCTCTTCTCAAATTGACTGTCATCAGGTTTGTTGGGAGCGCGTTCAGGCACTTGGGGTGCGCTAACAGCATGTTCATGTTTTTGACTATTAATTCTCAACTGTGAGTGCAATCTGAAACATTTCTCCTGCGGGTGTCCAAACATCTTGCAGTGTTTGCAGTAGTAAGGTTTTTGTTCCATAATGATTTTTTGTTAATAACCATTAATAACCATTGTGAGCACATTGTGAGCAGAGCCAAGCCAGACTTCCTCTACATCTGGTAGTGTAATATCTCGTTCAATCTTCAATCAAAATCCTTGCAATAGAGAACCTTGAGAAATGAACTGTAGGTAAGGCTGTGGATAAGTCTGCCTGTAAAAGGTTTTCCAAAGATAGTCTCAATTGCATATAAGACAGGTAGGTCAAAAAATTGAAGCTTGAGTTACGGAACATGAGAACCAAATAGGTGCAATTGGGGGTTCTTGACTAGGATCAAAATCGGGGTCCATTTGAGCAATTTCATATGTTTATCATCGATTGTGATGAATTTCTTTGAGAAAATCCTTGCGTAATCTTCTTCTATACTCAGCTGTATCATAACATGTATTCTATCGAAATAATCCACTTGTCAAGCCCCAACTAGTTTGAAATATTTAAAAACCTTCCTGATAGTCTCCATCTTAGGGCAACCTAATTGAACTTTCCAACTAGAGCAAATTTGTATTTTTCTGCACGAGTTGAAATTTCAGCGTCGGAGAAAAATATTGCTGGTTTACCCGCCTTTTTCTCAACTTTCTCGATGAGATTGCAATCTCCATGTCCTGCAACAAAATCATGGTACATATGCGGGAATATCGGACTATCTGCGAGGTGGAAATGAGAGTTGCATTTGTGAACCACTGTAGCATATGAGGGTTTGGCGGGGTTATCATCGGCGAGGGCGGCGGCGTAGAAAAATCCTGAGGCCATTACCGCGGTCAGTGCAGAAGCAGCTCTGTCGCAGACAACGCAGGTGTCGGCACAGCTTTCGAGCAGAAGCAGAGCCTGTAGGCGCAGCGCAGACGAACACACCGGGTAGCTCTCGGGTAGCTCTGCCGCTAGACGACGCGAGCATTTCCCAAAGCCGAAGACAAAGGCGACGCGAGATGCTAGGGTTCACCATGAGGCGAAACCCTAGCAGAGCGGAACAACGACATATCATATATATATATATATATATATATATGTGTGTGTGTGTGTGTGTGTGTGTGTGTGTTTAATTAACAAAAGTAGATGAATGCTGAGTTATTGAAGAATAAGAACTATGCCTGGAATAATTATAAAATTTTATAGCATTACTTAAATATAGATATCAGAAATTCGAGCCAGAATCATAAGGCAATTTTGGGCAACCAGAAAATGACCACCTAAACTGACTCTATTCAATCTTACATACTTCTGCTAACTTCTATGTGCTCTTTTTAGTAAAGCAGAAAAAGGTCTAGTTGATTGTTTCTGCAAAAAATCCTATAATAAAAGATGACCATAAAATTAAGATGATTACAAAATTGGCAGCTTTTGGAAAATCAGTAAAAGCAAAAAATAAAATTAAAAATCTTCAAAGTCGATTTTTAAACATAACAGATAATTGAATAGTCATAAGAATTTCCAGTTTTCTCTAGTAGTTTTTTATTATTGCTGAGAACTTTTCACAAGTATTTAACGTTATCTTGCTAGCCATTAATGGCTATTTTAAACACTGTTTCCATAGTTTTCAAGAATAACAACTAAATTTATGAACAAATTCATTGTCGTAGGAATTAAATACAGAATTTTATTGATGGGTATTTAATTCTCCAGTATCTTCGAGTCATGTTATCTTCAAACAAATGTCTCTTTTTAGACATTTACAAATTAAAACTGTAGCTATTTACATGTCAGTTTAAAAAAAGATACTGCTATTACATGTTGGTAAAAAAAATTAAAATGGTTACAGAAGCAAAAAAAAAAAAAATGCTAGTTCACAGCATTACTGTTGTTTATTCTTGTTAACAATGAAATTTATAAGGGGCATTTGCACACATACCATCCAAATCTTATATATATACATATCTAATAACTAAACTTCACTTTTTACATTTATGCCACCAAAAACATAAAAAATATCACTATTTTAAGTTATAAAAAGTAAAATACCCATTTTCAAATTGAAGCTTAGGTGCTAAATATGTAAATAGGAATTGAGTGGTAAGTATACAAATCTTCCAGATTAGAAACATAGCATAAAACAAAACAAACAACAATGGATAGATTGCACTACATTAATATGTCTGAACTGAAATCTACATAAGATGATATCTCCATTTCCAAAACAACCCTTAAAACAAAAAAGATGTTTCTGGGTTGAAATCAGGAGAACTTGCCATAAATAATTGAAGTCAACTTGTAAAGCTATGATTTTCTTGCAAATAGGAGTTCAACAATTGCCAAGTCTGCAAGTAAAATTTGAGGAGGTGCTTAAAAAAGAAATGAAAAAACTAAACCAGATGCAAGAAGGTAAAACCTCCCATAACGTTGTGAATGAGAAAAGAAAACAATAGGCATCAGCAACTGGAGATAAACGGAAAAACAGGAAAAATTCAATGCAATTTAGAGAAAAGGACAACGATTTAGCCTTTAAACATGAAACATGAATTCCGAGAAAAATTAATACATGTATATGAAATGTATAAGAAAGAGAAAACTAAAGTAAATTCTTTGCTTGCTAAAGAAAGTTCAAACAGGAAAACTACAGAACTCTCACCTGAACATAGTGTACGCCATTTATTTTTGTTGGAGTACTAGCTAACTCCAAAACAGACATGCCATTAGATTTTCCAAAATCCAAAAACCTAGATGAACGTTTAGCTGTACCCGCAAAACTCCACTTTCCTGTACTTCACATGTTTACAAAAGAGCTGTTAGATTTTTTTTTTTAAATAATGATTATTAAAAAGCAAAAAGACACAGTATGTGAATGGTAAGTCATTATAACGAGGCACAGTGATCGAGATTCAAGAATAAGTAAGTCAAATTGGAATTTAAGGAAAACCCCTGCCCACGCCTAATCCCTATGAACCATGCCAATCCGATAATCTGAACCAGAATATCCTTAGGAACAGGATGGCTGACAGATTGCTTAAAAGCTAAAATATTTAAGGAAATTTACATATGTGGCACAGAATTCTTATCTATTTACATATCTCACACCTAAACTTTCCTATTTACATATAGCATTTTGGTGCTTTAAACCTATGCATAAAAAGGTGTATTTCAGTTTTTTTAAAGAGGAAATAGTGCTATTATTAATGTGATATTAAATATTTAAGTGATATGCGTGTGGATATGAAAGTTTAGGTGTGAGATATGCAAATACATAAGAACTTTGCCCTATGTATGAAAATGTCTCAAATATTTATCGCCAAGCTTGGCATTTCCAAAACAGATCAAAAGAATTAGGTAAGTCTGGGCTGGCTTAATTTCACTATTATGGCCACAACCTACGACCAACCCAAACATTTGTTAGGCCAGGTCAAATGGAACAAGCAGGATTACTCAACATGTTTATGCAATTATGTAATGTTCACTTGTTCGATTTCTGTTTATTTCAGTGGTTTGATTAGTTGAACAAAAAAGGTTTCTTCAAAACAGATTATCATCTTCATCATTAGCACCGTCTCAACTATTTTAAGGATGGTTACAAGAAAGGAAAATTTACATGCAAACCATCCAAAACTTCCTAAATAGGATATCTAACACCCAAAACTTTTAATTTGCTTATATGCCACCCAAAATTCTTAAACTTATCAAAGGTAGCACTCTGTCATCTCCATTTATTTCTCCATGAAATATCTTTCTTCACCACACAAGAAGCTTTGCACTTCGCCGGTGAAGCTCAAAGGGAAGTTGCTGGGCTGGAACTGTATATAAATGCTAGGGTTTTTTTCATTCTATGGAGGTTTCTCTGCTTCTTCTTCCTTGTATTATTTTATTTTTTAAGATCTACATTCCAAGCATCAGGGAGAGGGGTTCTGCCAGGCCATGAGTACAACCAACTCATTTTGTTCTCTGATTTCAATTCATCTGTTGAAACAACATAGTTTTATTATTTTAAATACCCTGCTTTAGCAGATTGGGAGTTCTCTATTTTTAACCTGATAATGTTTATATGTTGACAGCAAAATGACAGTTCTTTGTTTTGCCAATTTTTTCCATTATGAATGATCAGACAAGGATAGTATATATAGCAGAAAAAGACAGGCCTCAATGTGCCGCTAAAATCTGCATGAGTTTTGTAGTAAATTGAATTCCAAGCTGCAGCTATGTTTGACATTCGTGTATGAATTAGTAGTCAAACAATAGATATGTTGAATGGTAACCAGAAAAATTTTATTAGAAAGAATAGGAATCTTTTCAATCTTTCACAGTTAAATTTGTAGAAGGGTAAAAACTATTGAGCTTTTGGATTTCTGCAACCAACAATGCAGAGCGTCGCTATGATCTTAGGGATGACTCACTGAGGAGAATTTCCTAGGGGGTGACGGTGTATGAACGGAAATGGTAGATTTGGTGTATTAAGTTTTTTTGGTTGGTTGTATATAAGTAATTATAAGTTTTAGGTGTTAAAGAAGTTATTTATAAATATCGAAATCTGGATTTGGATTGTTATATATGTATTATTAGTTCAATGTCATTCATTCTCAGTTTGCCAGCACAAGCATAAAAGTATGTTGAAGATAAAAATAGGACAAAACATACATAATCCAGAATAGTCTTAGTTTGCTTCGGTATACCGGTGTTGCTCAATCAAGGCACACTCATAATAAAAACTATAAAAATAATTAAAAATAAAATTAAGTATTACAATTAAGAACTAATAAATGATATAGCTAAAAGATTAGTAGAGTTAACAGATGGGCAAATAAAATTATTTTTCGAAGGTTGGGAAGAAAAAGAAATAATTGAGGCTAACATTTATAGAATTGCATCTCATGCAACATTCAATATAAATGAATGGAGAATAGAGATCTATATGTTGACCTCATTTTTGTGAGGTCTTTTCTTCTCCTCCTTAGAGCCTAGGATCTAGCTCTAGGAGTTCTTATTGATCGTCTTAGAAAACTAGAATTAAGACCCACCCTTTTAGAAATTCTAGTCACTTCTTATTTTCCTTTGATGTATAGCATTTTTGGCACAAGACCATCGTCTTATGAACGAGCGGTTATGGTCTATTTTGTGAAGACTCAAGGGAAAAGTTCCTAATAGGACTCCAAGCTTTAGGAAAACATTGTCACGACTTTTTCGTCACATACACACACCAAATGCACAAAATTGCACGAAATCGGACTTCAATTAAGCCCAGAGGACGGATGAAAATGCGAACTTCTCCGGATGACCTCCGACGACAAATTAGACTGCGCCAACGCGTCCGGGTCACCAATTTTAGCTAGGAAGGACACCCATTTTGCTTGGGAACCGCGCACGAATAAATCACATAAAATTTGATATATATATATATATATATA